>NC_137254.1:13611299-13926534 GCF_965637545.1 Phallusia mammillata | reverse complement strand
GCATACGAGAGGAATACGACACAACAAGAACTGCCTTTGAGCAGCAAGGCCGTAGATTATATACAACAGAAAAGCCTTTTGCAAGATTCACAGAAATGTCAGTACAGCTTGGAAAATCGTGCGATCATAACAAAGAGATTACTTAGAGAAATAGCGATCTACTTAATTACAAGAATTGGGAGCGATGCGCAAGGTTGGGCGAGGCGACGCCCATCAACCGGAAATGCAACGAAGCGTAATAACAACAGAGCGTAACAGCGGCGGACCTACACCAAATAAGGCCCTGTCCAGCGAATATCGCGTGTAAGCAAGCGAGCGGGTTTTAAATTACGAGGTTGAATAGACCGCATTGTAAGGGACCGTTACAGAACCCATGGCTAAAACATTCTGATTGCAATGACGCAAGTGACTAAATGTGAACCCACATGTGGTGACGTCATCAAATTGTCATTTTGGCACAAATGTCTAGTTACGAACCGTAACATGCAGTAAACCTCCATGGATACAAAATCTTTGTATAGATCGTCATCGCAGCCCATTTGGTCAGGGTTCGGTAACTTAATAATGTACCGTGTCGTAGTTTTTGTAATGCCATTGTGACACTGGGGTTTTTGTTTTTGCTTTTTATTAAATCGTGTAAATATAGGTATACTGTTGTGGAATTCTGCCACAGCACTGGCACTGCGAGCGTGGCTTTATTCCCAGTAGAAGCAATGTCACTGGACCTTGCTGTGCCAAACACAGCCGTGCTGTGGTACAACAAGGTTTACCTCTCCGATGATGGACTAACCGTTTATTTGCGGCAGCTTGAGGAATGGATTACAGCAACAACACTTCCGAAGTTAGTTAGGAAACAAACTCAGGTATCACTTTTCGAGGGTTTTCCTGCGTTGTCTGATTGCCGGTATCAGATACCCAGAAAAAGAAGGTAACGGAGAAAGCTATGCCCATACAGCAAGATTGTTGGTAAAACCCCGGGTAAGTTTTTATTTTAAGTTGCTTCTTAAAAAAATAATAAAACTTAAAACTCTGCAGATTACAAAACCCACGACACCAACGTCATCACCGAAGAGCAAACCACCGCCATTCAGGAAGGTCAGCCCGCAAAAGATTTAACTAAGATGTGAGATTGAAGTCCCAGACAAATGCGAGTTGACAACGTTGCAAAAAATGTTTACACTCAAAGAGCGAGCAGCGTTGAAGGAAAGATTTCTGGGTTTTTGAGGAAATGGTCTGGTGAGCCGCGCTCAGTAATTTAAGAATTTTTCACGATCGTACGTTCGACGCAGCGTACAATGATTCGACGGGCGGTGAGATAATGGTCGTCTCCAAATCGAAGCCATTTTGTGCTAATGGAGTTGTGGTGCATCACCCTTTTAAGGGTAGGGCGCCTTTGGCGGTCGGACGGATTGTCAAAAACTTTGCTGAACTATTATATTGTTCTTCCGTTGAATTCCATTGTTTTTATTAAAGCACTGGAGAAAGCATTTTGATTTTACCAGCGCCAGTGGACTGTGTCCGGTTGGTGGTTTTTATAAATGACGCTTGTAATCGGACACGCTGGAAAAGGAAATTGTTGCGCAGCTGAGTGCCTCATTGCGAATTAGTTAAAGCCGGTTAGCCTCCACACTTCAGTCGAGAATTAGACTATGGAAATCGCATAAGCGTTTGTCTTGTTTAAAAGGCTCATTTTTGGTTCTTAAAAGTTGTGATGTACTAACGAGTTTGTTTTGGCTGGGCAAGTCCAGAAATGCCAACCAAAATTTCGATTGTTTAATTGGATTTAATAGCATTGTGCTGCAAAGTTTGAGCATAAAATGAACTGTATTAAATCCAATTAAACAATCGAAATTTTGGTTGGCATTTCTGGACTTGCCCAGCCAAAACAAACTCGTTAGTACATCACAACTTTTAAGAACCAAAAATGAGCCTTTTAAACAAGACAAACGCTCCTACAGTAATCAGAAAACAGTTGTGCCTTGTTACAGAAGTGTTTTGAGGTTAGACTCATTACAGCGATAAAATAAGAACTCATGTGCGATCTATTTGCATTAGGTATTTGTTATCTGTTGGCAGCCCCATTAGCTCACACTCTAATCGAATAGGTTCTTAGGCAATAGGTCGCAACACCCGTGAAGAGCAAAAACTGCAATTGTTTTGTTTGGTCGAGCACTGAGCATCTCACATTAACGCTCGGTGTATTGTGATGTCACAAACATTACAAATTCCAGGCTGTTTTTTTACTCTTTTCAGCCCCCTTTTTTAGCCACCAGGGCCGTATTTAGGATGTATAGGTCCTTTTTGCATTACATGTAAGAAAAGCCAACGCTAAGTGTCACCCTTTCAATTGTGATGTCACAAAACCCGTTTCTGACTTGCCCGTTACATTTTTGTGTAATAAGCAAGCAATTAATTCGCTGTACGGTTTTGTAGCAATTATCTTACCACTCTAACGGCTTAGTTAATGCGGACGAGCGCTTAGCATAAAAAATTGCGATGCTCTGTACCAACTACTTGGGTTCCACCTACGTTCGGCCAAGCACAAGTCAATTACTACCTGCAAATTTTGCTTTTAAAGCGCAGACAAGCCCGACAAATGAAGCATTGTGATTAGTAAAAAAATGCGTTGTGACATCATCATCAAGACGCGTAGCAAATAAAGTACTCAAAACAGTGAATACTTGGTCAAAGCTTCTTTGAATGGTCGCTGATGGAAGAGATATGAAAAATGACTTATATACTAAACAGCGATATATCGAAGCGCGCTTCTGCCGGAGTACGTTATAATCATGATACAATAGGGCATGAAGCATGTCAAATGGGTAATCCAGCTCTGCTATTGACAAGTTAGTTCCTGTAATTGTGATGTCGTGCGCTCGCTCTTTGCGTTGATAATGATTCTAATACAAAGCGTAGCATAGTAATTCTTTTCTTATTATTGAAATCTCCTTTCAAGTAAAACGACCGCGACGATTCAGGGTCAATAAAACCAGATGAAGAAAATTCAGTGTGAAAAACCACTAAATCTGTCGCTATCTTTTATTTGTTTTATCAAAACAAATGCATTTCCCTATAAAAAAAACAAAATAAAAAGCGGGATAAAAGCAAGAAATACACAAAAAACTCACACACCCAGACCAACCACAAAAAGCCTATATCCTCTGTCTTACAGGACTGCAAATGCAGACCGGCAGGTATGGCGCTGATTAAAACCACGAAAAAAGGCGAGGAAAAGATAAGGGCGAAAAACGAAAAAACAAACACGATTGTAGCAACAAAGCGATTGCAGTCAACGAACCGCAGGAAGGACCATAGATTGAACATTTATTGTTGCGCCCGTTAAAATTAGCCATTTGTTTTCACAAACGTCCAAATTTTCAGTCCGAGGTTCCTCTACAAAAACCACATTATAGCATTGTGCAATACCTAATTTTTTTGGAAAAGTCGGAAATGTTTATTGTGGTAGTGCTGAAGAAGGGCCGCGCGGTCACCCCCTGCACATATGTCGGACGTCCGCCAAACAGCTCGATGTGAATTCCATCGGGTCGAAAACTGATTTTTAGTTTGGCCGACATATTATTCTTCACACGCCAAACACGTGGCAACATATATTCCGTAGTTACGACACGAAAGTTGCTGACGTAAGTGGAACAGTCTTTGTTGTGACCGCAAGTCAGTCACCGGAAAAACCATTGATTTGGATTTGCCGTGGTGACCGCACAGGGCGCATTTGCCACAAGGATAAGATCCTGTTTTATGATCTGCTGTTTCGTGCGCTAATATTTTGTAACGCATCAAGGCAGCGCCGATGGTGAAGGGTCGCTTGTAGACTACACACGCTGATGGCTTCAACTGCCTTTCCCGGTCAGTCAGTCGTAGAATGTTGGTGAAGGAGGTCGCCCAAACAATTCTTTTTTCGCTCCGGTGTCTGGAAGTTGGGGGGGGGGGGGCAAAGCGTTCCTTCCATTTGGCTGCTGCAGTAAGTATGACGGAATACACTTTAAATGGAAAACTGGAGCGTCGACATTTTGCCTCAAGGTCGCAGAGGCTGGACCTATATCGGTCATGTATTTCATTAAGTCGGCGGAGACAAATGCACTCCCCAAACACGATGCCTCTAAAAATCCAAGGTGGATGGTGGGACGTGCCGTTGAGGAATAATCTCCCTTTTGCCGTAGGTTTTACATAGTTGGTGCTGTAAAAACCACCCCGCTAAGTTTTGTCTATGATGTGCAGTACATCAAGAAACTCCAGCCGAGCACCATTTTTGTTAGTGGAGATGCAGCGGAAGGTTATTTCGTGCAAACCTATCCCTTAAGGCGCGTTAGCAGATTTATCAAACACTGTAACTGCTGGTAATAAATTTATTGTTGATTACACTGTGCAAAGTATAAAACTTAAACAACTTGTTGCTGTTGACGAAATGCATTTCAAACACAAACTCGTGTAAAAAGGTTGGTCCTACAGTAGTTCAGCACACAGAAGATATTCTGGCATGCTTAACTTAGTTTACATATGACCGGTTTTTGCACAGCATCGGGACCACAATGAACAGACTAGAGCTGTGCCGTATCGGTTTTATTATTTCAGTGTTTCTGTCATTGACCTCAATATGTTTTCTGCTTATTACGCCGATAAAACCGGTCATTGATGTAAAGGTAAGTGTTTCAAAAAAATTAAATTGTGCATCGCCTCTTATATTGGTCCTATTTGTTTTTGGTAGCCAATGCTTCAACCACACACAAACATTACTCCAGTGATCAGAATAGAAAATAAAAAATGTTCCAGGCCTATGCTCAAGTTCGTGTTTGTCAAGACTCATAAAACTGGTTCAAGTACTACGAAGTCATGAATAAACATAACGTGTCACAGGTGAGGTTTATAACTTCGGCTAACGTGGTTTACAAAAAAAGGTATGATTGCAGATTTCGGTTTTGTTAGATTGAAATAACATGAAACTTACCGCAACAACCATTACTCACTATGTTTGTTTTCTTTTTTGCCTTGTCGACTTGACAGATTAGAAGTTCATTAGAAAGGCACCGAATTTTACGCTTGTATTTGTGATCTGGAAAAGATTTACTTTTCAATTTACTCAGCGAAATCGTCACGCCACGCTATGTGAGCCCTTGCGACAAACAATTTTAGCCTGTCGTAAATTTGCAATATGACCTCAAAATGTTTGGATTTCCTAAATTAAGGAGAGTTTGGAAGTTGTTTATTTGATAAAGTAGCATAAGAACATCAAGAAACATTGCAAGAATTGATTGAAACTTGGACAACAGTTGAAATAGAAGTTTCGTATCATAGAAAAGGTGCAAAACATCTTCTGGTATATTTTTTGTGAAAAGAAAACGTTGGAGCTTCATAACAATACGGTAAGATCTGTGATTAACGTAAGTTTGCACTTTATGAAATGATTTACAATTTCTAACTGGTGACATTGGGGTGATTTTCATTTATGTTTGAAACAATGACAACTTTATTATACCTAAACACATGTTTTGTACAACTTATTTTATAAGGTTTTATGGTTTGCATCTTCAATTAACCATCCCAATAACACATATTAATTTTTCAATTACAGAAAATAAGACAAAATAAGAACCAGTGTCCTAATACAAAGATACAGACCAAAACCATGATGCAGAAAGAGGCTTGTTGGACACACACACACAAAATAAGTCCAAATTGGAGCATTGTGACCAAAATTACAGGTCAAATTTGACTGCTGTAAAGCTGAATAAAGTACGATCAACCTTAGGCACTTAAAAATTACATTTTTAGTCAGTATTAATACTGTATATGGTGTTTGTATTATGTGCATTAGTGTTTCTGAATTTTCCATGCCTCGCATGGTATATTAGAACAACTCATTTGTCAATTTGTTCAAAATTTTTGTGTTTTATTTGTTCTCATTTCAATTTTATTCATGTAATGCTACACTGTCACTTTTTGTTTCTAATAAACACAAGTACATGCTGTTTGAATAATCATGTTATTAAAATGGAATCACTTCAGTATCTGGCAATATTGTCATGCAGATCATTGCATTTATTGTGGAGGTTCCTCAATGACAGTGTTTGCAGGCAGAGATTTGAGACACATTATAAAACGGACAAGTACTTAAAAAAAAATAAAAAATACTTGACAATGTTATAAATTTAACACAAAATAACTACTGTGAGCAATAAAAACAACCTATCTTGACACGTTCATCTTATAGCTAGAGTGTTGAAAGAAAATGTGGAGGGTGTAAACAATTTTGAGTCACTACCACACGGACGGTTGGTACAATGGCTTAAATGTTTCTTGTTCTTCCAGCATCAGACACTTTTTACCGGAATTTTTGCAATTTATTTTAACTGGAAAATGTGTAAATCCTCGTGAATTGATGGCATCAATCCAATACAGTTATTCTTCGCAAACGCCATTTTAAAATTGAATTAAAACCGACATTTACGATTTTTTTATTCGTTTGTACAAACATTTACCAACAAAATACGTAGCCACAATTGATTTCCGACGTGACTGTGTGACTTTGTTAACAACAATTTGGCGTTAGCGAGTGGTCTGAGGTCCTCGTTAGTTGCGAGGTCCGGTTAGCAGACATGGGACAATTCGTATTCGAATACAGGTTTTGCCACCTTCGTGCTGTATTCGAATGATTTTGGCTTTCGTTCGATAGTGCATGAATACAATTCGAATAGTTGATGTTATCTTTTGAACCAACAATTCATGGATACAAAAGCTTGAGTAAATTTATTCGAATACATTCGAATTGTTGTAGGTTTTTGCCAACCTAAAAATTTGCAAATTCGAATACACGATATTTTTTACGAATACAATTCGAATTGTTGTCGGCCTTTGGCAAGGTAACAATTCGTAAAATCCAGACTAGGAGTAGTCGAGAATATTTTGCTATATATTGTTGCCAAATAGATTCCGATACAATTCAAATTGGCAGTGAGTGTGACCTGATGACAAGTTTTTGATTATGTTACGAAACAATGACACATAGAAGTTAATTGTGATGTTACATAAATGGAATTGTGTTACAAAGCTTGCAACATTGGGTTGTTCTCAGCACATAACAGGTGTAGCGTGTTCATGAAGCAAACATCTCATGTAAATTTGGTGAAATTTATATAGCGGAGACTTAAATCAGTCAAGCTGAGGTGGCAAACAAAGCTCGTTGGTTTACATTTTTACTAATAAATTTGCGATTGATAAACCCATGTTACTTTTTGATCGAATACCTTTTAAGTTTCGGGGCTCTTTTATTTTCCGCAACTGCAAATATCCGAATCGGTGCATTGAACAATTCGTGAACACAAATAACTAGAACTATTAATTCGAATACAACTCGAATTGCTACTTCTTAAAACGTACGAAGTATTCATGAATACGAATACACGCTTGGGGTTTATTCGAATAGTATTCGAATTACACGTTGCGGTTTTTTGGTCAACTATTCATGAATACTAATACTTGACACGTTTTATTCGAATTGCTACCACCTTAACATTACAAAACAATTCGTGAATACGAAAAACTGCGCAGAAGTCATGAATACGAATACATGCCTCGGTTTATTCGAATAGTATTCGAATTACTTGTAGTTGTAGTTTGGTCAGAAATTCATGAATACAAATACTTGACTCGTTTTATTCGAATTGCTGTCACTCATAAAACGAAAAGTGTTTTTAATTAAAAAATAGACAACTGCTCTCAACTTTGTAAGTACATCATGTAACATGGGACCGTTTTTACACAATTATACATCCAACTACATCACCTGTTTCATATGAGTCAACATATGTCTTTTTAGGCTTCCAAGCTGTCTAAATCTCTTTGCACAAACATTACATCCATGCAATTTCTCTTCCATATGCGTTAGCATATGTATTTTCAAATTTCCTTTAAATCGAAATGTCTTTTCACAGACACGACATCGATGAGTTTTCTGTTGTGTGTGAGTCAACATGTGTCCTTTCAAAGTTCCAGACAATCCAAACCTTTTCTTGCAAACATCGCATTGATAAATCTTCTCTTTAGAATGAGTCAGCATGTGTAACTTTACATGTCCGCGGAGTGCAAATGCTTTTTTACAAACTTCACATCGATGCGGTTTTTCTTTTGTGTGAGTCAACATGTGTGTTTTCAAACTTCCAGCTTGACTAAATCTTTTCTCACAAACATCACATCGATGTGGTTTCTCTTTTGTGTGAGTCAACATGTGGGTTTTCAAAGTTCCCCCCTGACGGAACCGTTTTTCACAAACATGGCATCCGTGAGGTTTTTCTTCAGTGTGAGTCAAAATGTGTGATTTCAAAGTTGAGCCATATCTAAATCTTTTATCACAAATATTACATCGATGTGGTTTTTCGTTTGTGTGAATCAACATGTGTGCTTTCAAATTACCATCAAGCTTAAACATTTTCTTACAAACATCACACCGATGGTTTTTTTCTTTACTATGAGTCAACATGTGTCTTTTCAAAACTCCACTTTGCCGAAATTCTTTTTCGCATACGTCACACCGATGGATTTTTTTCTTAGTGTGAGACATGTGTGTGTTCAAAACTTCCTTTTGACTAGATCCTGTTTCACGAACATCACACCGATGAGGTTGTTTCCAATTTCCAGTTTGGTGTAATTGCTCATTCATGTCCCAGCTAACACACATTCAAAGTAGTTGGTTCTCATACGTAGGTGCCAGCGCACTACCCGGCGGTTGCCTTTGCAATATTCTAGATTACGCTGTAATAAATCAGGGCTGTTGAATTAACTTGCTTTGCCAAATAGTTTGCTGTTATAAGGTAATAAATCACAATCAAAAACGCATCACAACAGACTAGAAAGTTTGAATGTAACAAATTACTCGACTACATCTAAATGTTATCACAAACTAATTTCACACAACCGGTTCAGAAACAACGAAAAAACTAATTAAATCTTGCCTAGCGAGCAATTCACCAACGATTTTTTTTTGGTTTTCCTGCATCTGTCCACAGCTTATTTTTGTATTTGATTCCCACAAATAAATCGCTGTATGAACTAAAAAAACGTGAACTTTTAATAAACTGACAACAGAAGTAAATTCTGCTTGAGAAAAAAAAGTCACCCGAACAGCAGAGCTAGGTAAGAACAGAACAGTAGTCTGACAACGTTTTACTCACATACACATTATTGTGTTGCACCGCATGCTGCTGTTGTTGTTGTTGATGTTGACCAACTACCACTACATGCATTCAAATAATTAAAAACCGCTAGTAGTCGGTACATGTAACATCACTAGCTAATTTCTGCGCGAAACATCCCGAAACGCGTTGTGAATGTCAAACTGGGCCATGCGTGGCAGCGAAAATTAAGTGTGCAGTGAACCGTAGCTAAAAGAAAAAGGCAGTCGTGCATTGCGAGTGCGCAGACATCCGCGTTCGTTGCGCATCTGATTTCCCCACCGATATTGTTTTTCAGACTTGACGGTCAGATAAAAATCTTGCATGAAGTGTCACTCTGTATCATCGCAATATAACAGATTAAAATTTAAGTGTATGTCGCGTTTTTTGTTAAAACGTAGGTTTCTGGTGTGTTTGGTCGCAGTTTTAAAGTAGCATAAAAATGGTGTACTTTTTTCACTCATCGCGTCTTTGTTAAAATACACAATAACGTGACTGTACCCTGTGTTTTAAATTTATACTTGTGGAGAGCTTAGGTTTCACAGTGCATCACATTTTTAAACAATATCTACTTCAGAGTTGTGTAAGGTTGCGGAACAAGCGAAGCGTGCTTTGACTTACAATAGCTAAAAAACAGTTGTTGTAATTCCTACATGTGCTGTGCTAGCGGCTTGTTTCATTCACGTAAATCGTTTGGTACGGTTGTGTGCAGTTTCATACTGGAATGAAGTAACCAAATTTTGGTCAAATACTATTCTTATTTTGTTCTGGAAAAATCCGGAGAGTTGCTTTAAGCAAACTTATGTACTTAGAAACATAAAACCAGTTTATACTCGTAGTCTCTGACTATTTTACTACATGTTACGCATTTCCGATCAACAGGCCTTGACAACAGCACACACTCTTATTTCGGAGTTTTCTGTTCCCCTTCGGAACGCCTTGCTACCTTTATTCGGGTCAGAATAGAGATTTCGAGTCGAAGCTGTTTCAGGAAATATGTACATGCTTGGCAATAAAAAAAAAGCGTAATAAACGTTCTGTCGCCCCCATTTTTCTTACTTGAGGTTTAACCGAACTCGTTCACAAAGGCAGTTTTAGTTTCTAAACTGCAACATCTTTAATGGTTTATCGTTCTCATTTTGATTTGTGTTTTCAATTCGATTGTCAGTTAATTTTTGTTTCGTTTTCAATTCATTTATTTATTTATTTGTGGTGGCACTCATAAGCCACCATCTTATGTAATCCAACAGTAGTCCAAAAACAGTTGTCGAGCATCTCCTTCGTTTTAACTAGATCGATGACGGGAGTCCGACATAGTGATCGCTATTCAAGATTGGCTTAGCTGAACGGGTAATTTCTGTGGCATATTTTTGTTTCTTTGTGCGTGACTAGGTAACCAGGGAAATAAAGTTAGTATCTATTATACTTGCTAAATTAATAGTTTCAGAGGAATGTTTTGAAGTCTACGTAATTACTGCGTCCCGCCTTCATTGCGAAAGAAACAGCGAATTAAACGCTTTTAACCTTGATTGACTAAGTAAGCAACTTTGACCTCAACAATCATGGGACAAAAATAACACAAGGTAACTGGCATTTAAATTAAACCATAATCCAAAACCGCATTGTTTAGCAACTTGATATATGTTCCGTTGTTTTTCCTAATCATTGCAAACTTAGTATACCCTGCTTGGATTAATGTATCATTGTAATTTTATTATGTTGAAAATAATAGATGCAGGTTTGGCAAATATTTTTTTAAGGTATGAGTTGTTTGAAAGGATGTAAGGTTTTGGTGCGTTAGATATATTGAATGTGTCGTGGATAAATGGCCAATGGGTATTTTTTAATCAGCTGGTTGTTGTTGTTTTTCTATTTGTTGCAGATGATTCTTGTATTTAATCTCGTTAATAAAGTTTATGGCTTGGAATTGCAGTGTTGCTGGTCTGAAACGATGCTGAGTATAGTTGTTTTTTTTTGCATAATAAGGTTGGTAGTACGTAGTTGTAAAAACGCAACCAGTCTTTTCAGGCAGTGATCGGCAACCACCGGGCCGCAGAAAACTTTCTCAAAGTTCACATTGAATCCAAGTTGTAATAATCGTCACTATTTGTGGTTTTAAAGGCAGGTCCGCGACAAAAATTTCCGTTTCAAACCGGTCCGCAGTGCATAAAAGGTTTGCGACCCCTGCTTGAAGGAATGTTAAAAAAAAGTTCAAATGATAATACAGTAAAACTTGTACTACTGGATCATTCAATGCCATTTAAGCGGTATTTATATTACTTCTCACAAAACTGACTTATTCTGTTTTAACCAAGGATTTTATCGTCTATCGGTACTGTTTCAAAGTTGAAAAAAGCTAACAGTGTTTGGCAGTTTAGCCCTGCCTTGATGGTTGTAATCCATTATTGGAACTGTTGTTGTTTATTAAGTGGAAGGTTTTGCGGCCATCCAACAGCAGATTTTGATCAAGGTTTTACAGCACCTCGTTTGAAAACTTCGACTCTTTAGTAGTACAGTCAAACTTCGACACTATTCTAGGGTTGCCATATTTTATGATATACAATCCCTGACAAAATTTACCTCAGTTGCTTTAACCCAGTGGTTTTCAAACGTTTTCATTATTTTTTTCTAAACGGTCCAATTGCCATTATTTCGAGGGCTCGCGGTCCTTAAGCTCAAATGTATATTTCAGAAAAACGAAAGTCGATTGCAGGATTTTAGCTAGTTATGCAAAATTGCGCATAACAATGATCCAAATCTGACATCACAGACAAGACAAAAACATTGCAATTGTGCGCGAACAATTGCATTTTTGTTAGTTGTCATGCAATAAAGCCTATTGTTTACAATGGAGACAGTCGATTTAAACTTATTCAGTTGCACAAAATGACGCCAAATCAGAACATAGAATTACCCTTTTCGCGGTCACCGCAAAATTGCCTCACGGACCCCAGTTTGAGAACCGCAGCGTTAACCTTTTTTGCGATCCAAACACTTCTATTATGAAATAAATTTCGAAAATTCGAAAGTGACACGCACGGCGACATGAGAACACTTTATACCAGGGGCGGGCAACTTCTCCAGTCGGCGGGCCTGATATGGTAAAATGAAGTACTTGGCGGGCCGGATTCCCGAATCGATACATTAATAGCGTATTCATCCAGTGATTTAAAACGGATTTTTGACCACCTAAACCAGTGGTTCTCAAACTTTTTTATTGTCAGGGCCAAATGGTATTTTTTTAAGTGTGCAGGGAGCCGCAAAAAAAAACGAAACCTTGAGAAAATCACTAAAGATTATGACTTTAAAAGCTAAAATAGCAATCTTTGGTGGTTTTCTGAGGTCTGGTGCGAGCCGCAAAATAAGTAGTTGGGAGCCGCATGCGGCCCCGAAAACCGAGTGTGAGAACCACTGACCTAAACCAAATACAATCAAGAACGTCACAATTACAATACAGTCCAAACAATTCTAACTGATATAACATAAAATTATTCACCACAGACTTAGATACTGCTGAAACACTAACTAGGCTACACGTGTGGAAACAAAGGAAACCGTGAAAGCAGGTCACATATAAGGTTGGCAGTTATGTCGTAACAATGGACGATATATGGTAACAACGGCGGGAAATTTTTTTGCTATTGGGTAGCGTTACTGTCCGTACAAATATAACTTGACGTAGTAAGCAAGTAGTGGGGGATTGCGGCCGACTGTGGCCGCGGGTCACTTTATCATGTAAGACCAGAAACTGTCTGCGGGCCGCTCAAAATCCCGTCGCGGGCCGGATCCGGCCCGCGGGCCGTATGTTGCCCGCCCCTGCTTTATACGATACTCTGATCCTTGTCAATTAACTTTCTGCGAAGGATTCTGTTTAGTTTTTAGGCTAAGCTCACTGCTCATACTGTACTTGAAACAATAAGCACATATATCAGTGGTCGCCAACCTTTACCACTCCAAAAGCCATTCCCACCAATTTTATTCAGGAAAAAAAACACTGTAAACCACAAAGACCTTTTCAAATTTGAAATAAAATGCCACTGTAAAAACGTTTTTATTATCTTCCGACATTCGACTTTTTGTTGTTATATAGTTTCTTGCATTTGAGGTACACAGTTACAGCAAATGAAACTTCCCACGTTTCCATGTAGCATCGAATGCTGTGGTTTCTTGAGACGCGGGTTTTTATTTGCGTATTTCAGGGGTGACACTAAAACGCGGAATGGGCGGGAGATGGCGGGACGTCGTGAAAACCGCTGAATATCGGGTTAAATTGCTGACGATTAGTGCTATTAAGTTTAAAGAGCTCTTCTGGCAAATGTGATTTTATTCCGACGTTTCGACGTCCTACAGGTCGTCTTTAAACTTGATACTATGCCTGGCAGCAATAGCTTATATAGTGCTATTAAGGTTGGGATAAGGTTTTATAATAGAAAATCATTAAAAATAATTCCCCCGGATACATTCCGCGACCGAGGGAAACATTCAGCTGCCGAGGTAGACTTCCCGCCCAAGCATTTTTCTGAATGTCAGGAAACAGCTGAATAAGTTTTAGGCAGGGACATTTTTTGATTCACATACTTTTATAAAACCTCAACCCAAACCTAATAGCACTAACCGTCAGCAATTTTCCCGATATTTAACGGTTTCCACGACGTCCCGCCCGTTCCACCCATTCAGCGTTTTAGTGTCACACTATTTAAGGCGTATTGTTAGACTAGTAACAAACAGGTATTGTTTGCTAGTAACAAACAGGTATTGTTACGCGCACACACACACTGCAAAACGAAAAAGTAACCGTGTGCGTCAACCTGCGCGCCGCCAGTTTACCTCTTTACGTTTCATTGTATAGACGCGGTTGTAGTTTATCAAAAACTTTCTCTGTTGGTACATGGATTTCATAGTATAATTTTTGTTCTTAAATTCCTGATATAATTTTTGTTCTTAAATTCTTTTGATTGTTGCGTCACTCCTGCGCATGCGCGAACTGTAGCGTGGTTGATATCATTTCCAAGTTTGTGTGTCAGGGTTTGTCTGTTTCTGGCCGTGTCGATTGGTTAGCGATTGGAATTTATGTGAAAGCTGTCGTAGTTGTGTAAGCTAACCTAGTCTATACATTATTGCAGCTGTGGAATATAGTGGCAAACTGTAAAGATTAATTGGATGGATTTAACTGAAATTCGATTGGCGATCTTGTGATTCTGTGCATTGCTGTCGTGGTTAAGCTTTCTTGCATATGCTTTTAACTTAAAGTGTTCGACTTCAATCTAACTTTAAATGTAAGTATTACAGTTGTGACATCCGTCGCATGTAAACTGCACAGTCGTGTTGACTGCAAATACATATTGCTGGTGAGTGAATATGTCCTGTGACGTCATAATGCCTTATTCATGTGTGATATGTTATTTCAGCTTTGCCACTCACTGAGTTACCTCTGTGGGCCATTTCTCACAAGTAAAAAACTGCATTGCTACGTGACTGAGATTGATTGTGTTACGAATAAAATTACAACTTTCTTTACTGCTCTGTTTTGCCACTTGCTTAGTTTGTTGTTTTGTCACTATGTGTTTTCCTTTTCTCGTAATATGATTTATTGGTTTATTGCACAGTTTTGTTATTGCTTTGGTTTGTTGGTTCGTCGACATACGTTCATACGCGATTCATTTTCATATGTTGCGAACATTATTACCTTTGTTTATTCGTTTTCTGTCCCGGCACTATGTTTGATTGTTGCACTGTCACTATATGTTATCCGTCTTTTCTGTTTGTGTTTCACCATTGGTGTTGTTTTTTTACGTAGGTTTCTCAACCTACCTTGCGTATATTTGTTTCTCATAACAGACTTTCATTTTGTTTTATTTCCTATTTCGTTTCGAATGCAACCCACCGTGTTGGCTTGGCATTCCTGCGCGTTTCCCTAATTACAAACATCCTCGGGACTTTGCTTAATTTGCCCCAAGAACAACTGCTGATTTTTCCTCGTGGCTGACTCCCTAACGTGAGGGCTGTGAAAATGTGATCGGGGAGACTTGGTTGGTCGGCCTTGGTAGAACGTGCTTCTTGGCTTGTGAGATCTTTTATCTATTTGTCCGTTTTTACATCGTGTTTTTTAAGTGCTACGTTAGCCCGATTGTGTTGTCGAGAACCGTGCTTATTTTACTCCGCTTGTATAATAAGAACAAAGGATATATTGCATATTTTGTTACTGTTTTGCAAAAAGTAAGAGTAGCGCGCGGTCTAGTTATTGGTTTTAGCGGCTAGCCGTTAGAGCAGCGTCCTGAACCTTAGGCGCAGAAATAGTAGCGCTACAAATTGGCGAGCACGCCAGGACGCTGCAGCCGCGCACGACCGCGCGCTTCACTGCCGACCAAGTAAGTTGATTTACCTGCAATGGCTTTAAACGTGTGTATGAACCTGCCCCGATTCGTGATCGGTGACGATTTTAATAGTTATATTGAAGTTTTTAATTCATACTGTGCATGCGTGAAAGCGACAGAGGAAGTCAAAAAACATTTATTGCTTACGCACGTCGACAAGGATTTTTTGTGGGACTTAACCGATGGCGCGAACGTATATAAATACTCTTTTGACGAATTGGTGCCTAAGGCAAAAAAACATGATTTTAACCATGGCCAAGTGCTACGCCACGATCTTATCGATAGGGTACAACAACCGAACGAATCCCCACGTGCCTTTGTATATGCGCTCCAGTCCCTGGCCGATAGAGGGTACCCAAAGGCAGAAGATGCCAACATTAAGAACGAAGTGCTGTTTTTGGCGCTTGCCAAGGGTCTATCTGACCGGAGTTTGGCAACTGATGTAGTGCGCAAAGTAAAGACTCGAGAATTTGTCGCCGCAGCTAAGATGGTCATACGTGCAGGGACCAGAGACCCTTTGGTGTGTTTTCCAGTTTCAGGGTTGGAAAAGCGACAGGAGATCCACGAGGTCCGAGATACTCTTCAGCGGATTGACGCCAACCTCCAGCAGTGTATGTCGTCGTTCAGACGCGAGTTAGACGTCATGCGCTCGGACATATACCAGTTTCGGGCCGACGTATGTACGAAAGCTAAAGGGTACAATCGCACTGTACCAACAAGCAACGGTAGGCCTACCATACGTAAATGTTTTGCATGTGGTTCGCAAGGACATCTGGTTCGAAATTGTACATTGGCGAGGCTGTGCAGACAAACAAGCAAAGAATTTGTCTCAGTTGTTCGAAGCTCGACGAGGCGCCGTGCAACGTGGTCCCGGGTAGGAAAAAAGCCGAAAAACACGAAGTCAAATCATCAGTACGGCCCGGAAAATGGCAGCATTAGTGAGACGCTCTACCGGTCCGAAACCAATCAAGTCACAAACGGTAACCCGGAACGCCGGTGCAGAGTTGAACCACATAGGGTTGACGACGTGGTGTGGTTAAGAAATCCTGCTGAACCAGTCGGGACTCGGCGCAAGGTCCATATGTCATTGAAAGGTCCCTTTCGCGTTATCGACGTCAAGCCACAAGTGCGCTACGTCATACGAGACGCCGCTGGCCGACAGGAAACGGTCCATTTTAATAGACTGGTGTCCAACAGTGCCAAGTGGGATGACGACGATGAACGGGACCGACACAAACCGGTAGAGCAAAGGATCGCCTTGCCTATCGTACCGTGCTCCGTAACGCTGCCGATTACGGGAGAAGCACAAGGTGACATACCGATAAAGTTCCCATCAAGGCACGCACGCAAAGAATACATTGTACGAAACAATGTTTTGTTGCCCGGGAGTGCAACGACGCGGGAAGGGGTGTGTGTTACGAATAAAATTACAACTTTCTTTACTGCACTGTTTTGCCACTTGCTTAGTTTGTTGTTTTGTCACTATGTGTTTTCCTTTTCTCGTAATATGATTTATTGGTTTATTGAACAGTTTTGTTATTGCTTTGGTTTGTTGGTTCGTCGACATACGTTCATACGCGATTCATTTTCATATGTTGCGCACATTATTACCTTTGTTTATTCGTTTTCTGTCCCGGCACTATGTTTGATTGTTGCACTGTCACTATATGTTATTCATCTTTTCTGTTTGTGTTTCACCATTGGTGTTGTTTTTTTACGTAGGTTTCTCAACCTACCTTGCGTATATTTGTTTCTCATAACAGACTTTCATTTTGTTTTATTTCCTATTTCGTTTCGAATGCAACCCACCGTGTTGGCTTGGCATTCCTGCGCGTGTCCCTAATTACAAACATCTTCGGGACTTTGCTTAATTTGCCCCAAGATCAACTGCTGACTTTTCCTCGTGGCTGGCTCCCTAACGTGAGGGCTGTGAAAATGTGATCGGGGAGACTTGGTTGGTCGGCCTTGGTAGAACGTGCTTCTTGGCTTGTGAGATCTTTTATCTATTTGTCCGTTTTTACATCGTGTTTTTTAAGTGCTACGTTAGCCCGATTGTGTTGTCGAGAACCGTGCTTATTTTACTCCGCTTGTATAATAAGAACAAAGGATATATTGCATATTTTGTTACTGTTTTGCAAAAAGTAAGAGTAGCGCGCGGTCTAGTTATTGGTTTTACCGGCTAGCCGTTAGAGCAGCGTCCTGAACCTTAGGCGCAGAAATAGTAGCGCTACAATTGTATTCGCCGATTAAAGCATTTCATGGTGTCTGTCGGTGTTCTGGTTACCAACGATGCAGTAAGAACGGAGATTGCAGAGGTGACCTGTTACGCTGTCCGAAGAAGCTGGCCACTTTTCTAAGGGGGCTGCGTTACAAATACGAAACATGTTTGTTTTAAAGTGGAGATTAAAAAATTAAACAAAAAACAGCATAAAAGAAGGTAAACAGTGGGTTCAGTTCAGAGTCTGTTCAGTAAAGTGGTACTGGAAACAGATCAAATTCAATTTTAAAATGCACAAAAATTAAATCTGAAAAGAAGTAACCTTAATAATTGTCACACAAAGGTAGTAGTGAAAATCAGTTGCATTTCAGGTGTTTGTAAATTTGGGATCCTTTTGACGGGTATAGTTGCGCTTTTCCGCAATTTGACCTGGCAACACTAAACGATCTGTTGCCTGCCTCACGAGGTTCAGGACTTAAACGAAGCACAGAAAAACTAGCCTTGGAAAGTTACAAAAACTACAAAACCGTGCTGCAATTAACTTCTACATCTAAAGCTGACTTAAGTGAAGTAGGATAAAAAAAAGGTGTGAAAGTTAGCTTCTACATCAGTGATTCTAAAACCGTGTGCCGCGAAATATTTCCTATTTGAATATGCAAACATTTCTTGGGGTTTTATGTCTTCATGACGAAATACTGGTGTGCATGTCAACGTTTTAAAGCATATAATTTTGTTATTAATAATGAAAAGCATCATTACCCACCACAACAAAGTTGAAAATTAACATTCCTTAAATAACTTTGGTTATTTTTACGTGCAAAGTGTGCCGCGGAAGGAAATTTTTGTTTTTTAATGTGCTGCATGCTTAAAAAGTTTGAGAACCACTCTTCTACGTGTAGAAAGTTGATGCTGTTATTTAAAAAAGCAGTTTAATACTAGGACATAGTTTGATGTATTAGGAAGTTTAAATGATGAACAAGTTATATCAACCTGCAACCAAGAAGGACCTGTATGCACTGTGCTTGGTAAGACTTACTTATTTTATGTTACCAATCAATTTTTTAAAGCCTTTTTTAACCTTACAGAGTTATAATGTTTTAATTGTGTTTGATCATTTGTGTGTGCTTCTCTGCATTCTTTCCTTGTTTAATCACTTACAAGTACTTCTTCAGCAAACCAGTTGATGATTCTGTTTATGTATGCAAATGGAGTGATTGCGTTAATACTGTGACTCTATCTTGTCTGTTTTCAATACAAAAATTTGCGCTGTTTTTAAACTACTACTAGTGATTTTATTACACAGTCAATGCACAGAAATGATAGAATATAGTTAAACCTCTGCAAATGTTTTCAATGAAGTATTCAGTAACAGTTAATGCACCAGGGGCGGCATTATGAACACTTCCTCGCTCGCTAACTTACCGAGCTCGGTAAAAAAATCTTTAGCGAGGAACTCGGTGAAGTATTTGGTATTACGAAGTGTCCTCGCAAACGCCTCGCTAAAGCCTGACGCAAATACGAGAGAATGCGTCAAAATCGTAAGAAAAAAGACGTCTGACTCGGCGAAATCGTCACGCCACGCTAGGCGACACCTTGCGACAAACAATTTTAGCCTGTCATTTATGCTGTTTTTTATGTAAATTTGCAATATAACCTCAAAATGTTTGGATTTCCTAATTTACGAAGAGTTTGGAAGTTGTTTATTTGATTTTATAAGTAGCATAAGAACATTAAGGAACATTACAAGAATTTATTGAAACGTGGACAACAGTTGAAATGAAAGCTTCGTATCATAGAAAAGGTGCAAAACATCTTTTGGTATATTTTTTGTGAAAAGAAAACGTTGGAGCTTCATAATAATACGGTAAGATCTGTGATTAACGGAAGTTTGCACTTTATAAAATGATTTACAATTTCTAACTGGTGACATTGGGGTGATTTTCATTTATGTTTGAAACAATGACAACTTTATTATGCCTAAACACATGTTTTGTACAACTTATTTCATAAGGTTTTATGGTTTGCATCTTTAATTAACCATCCCAATATCACATATTAATTTTTAATTACAGATTTAAAACAAAATAAGAACCAGTGTCCTCATTACAAAGAGACAGACCAAAACCATGATGCAGAAAGAGGCTTGCTGGACACACACACAAAATAAGTCCAAATTGTAGCATTGTGACCAAAATTACAGGTCAAATTTGACTGCTAAAAAGCTGAATAAAGTACAATCAGCCTTAGGCACTTAAAAATTACATTTTGTTCAGTGTTAATACTGTACATGGTGTTTGTACTATGTGCATTAGTGTTTCTGTGTATTACCTACCTCGCAAGGAATATTAGAACAACTCATTTGTCAATTTGTTCAAAATTTTTGTGTTTTATTTGTTTTCTCGTTTCAATTTTATTCATGTAATGCCACACTGTCATTGTTTCTAATAAACACAAGTACATGCTGTTTGAATAATCATGTTATTAAAATGGAATCACTTCAGTATCTGGCAATATTGTCATGCAGATCATTGCATTTATTGTGGAGGTTCCTCAATGGCAGTGTTTGCAGGCAGAGATTTGAGACACATTATAAAACGGACAAGTACTTAAAAAAATACTTGACAATGTTATAAATTAAACACAAAATAACTTCTGTGAGCAATAAAAACAACCTATCTTGACACGTTCATCTTATAGCTAGAGTGTTGAAAGAAAATATGGAGGGTGTAAACAATTTTGAGTCACTACCACACGGACGGTTGGTACAATGGCTTAAATGTTTCTTGTTCTTCCGGCATCAGACACTTTTTACCGGAATTTTTGCAATTTATTTTAACTGGAAAATGTGTAAATCCTCGTGAATTGATGGCATCAATCCAATACACTTATTCTTCGCAAACGCCATTTTACAATTAAATTAAAACCGACATTTTTTTATTCGTTTGTACAAACATTTACCAACAAAATACGTAGCCACAATTGATTTCCGACGTGACTGTTTGACTTTGTCAACAACAATTTGGCGTTAGCGAGTGGTCTGAAGTCCTCGTTAGTTAGCGAGGAGTTTAGCGAGGTCCGGTTAGCGAGACGGGGGTTCGTAATACCAAATCTCAACTTAACGAGGTCGTGCGTAAATACCGAGCTCGCTAAACTTAGCGAGATGTGTTCGTAATGCCGCCCCAGAACAAGTAAAATAGACAGAAGATGTACATATCACTATTTGCAAAATTCATATCATCACAACCTTCAAGAAGTATTTTCAATGATAGTTATAAGTACTACTGGATTCTAAGTATCTTGTAAAGGAAGCATGTGCAGCCTGAGCCAGCATTACTCAAACCATTGGAGAATTGTCTGTTCTTTCAGTCAAAACATGGCCCTCCCAGCAGGCACCGCGCCGTCGAAATGAGGTTCGGAACAGACGTCGTTTCCACTAAGATTTTTTGGTCGAAAATGCAACAAAATTTAGGAATTTCGACGTCTAACAACGACTTCAGTTTCTTGACTTTAACTGACGTTGAAATCGCGTCTATTACCGACGTCTTTTTGCATACATTCTTAAGTCGAAAATGCAACAAAATTTTGGAATTTCGACATCTAACAACGACGTCAGTTTTTCGACTTTTACTGACGTTGAAATCGCGTCTATTACCGACGTCTTTTTGCATACATTCTTAAGTCGAAAATGCAACAAAATTTAGGAATTTCGACGTCTAACAACGACGTCAGTTTTTCGACTTTTACTGACGTTGAAATCGCGTCTATTACCGACATCTTTTTGCTACACATGTTAAGGTTGGGTAAACATAAATGCTATTCACAGGATCTGTCCCTCTAATAGTAGGCATGTAAATATCCACGATCACTGAGTCAAAATTCTTTCAGTAAATGAAGCAAGTGCTTCTGACTCAAAATCATTAGACAATGTGTTGGTATATTCGAGATATATATTTCACCTATTCAGGCATCGTCAGTCTCTAAAAACTGCAAACAACGAAAGTAAATTAAAAGAGAACAGATGTAAAAGCAAACAAAATAAAATAGTAAAAAACTTAAAACACTAAAAGCATTTATGTCTAGTTTGGTTAACACAGTTTACACGAGCACAAAAGCGTAAAGTAACGAGGACGAAAAAACAGACGCAACGGCGGAAAAAAGGAGAAAAGGTGAGAGGCGTAAAACGGAAAAAGATAACGTCAACAGACACGCGCAAGATTAGAAATAACTCTGCGGATCAGCGCAATCTAGGTAAAACCGTTTTTTGAATATTGATAGTGGCCTGTGTTATTTTAAGCCACTTGGTACACATGCATCCAGGTCTTTAGGTGCCGGCTGCTGTAGAAACGTTACGCTAAAACATTGTGTTATGTCGGGGTGTGTTGAAAAAACTGCTGTGTGTTTTGTGGCGTAGTGGTGCAATAATGCTGCATTGTCATTTTCCTCATTTACTTTGTGTTCTTTCCATGTGGATCTGTGATGTGTCCAACGGGTGCTAAACCGTTTTTTTGTTTGTCCAATGTATTGCGCGCTGCATATGTTGCAAGTAGCCGCATATATGCCGTAGCACTTGCAGTCCAGGTCTTGCTTCAATTCTAAAACTTGTCCGTGTGTTGTGACCTTGCGCTGTTTATAAACAATGCTCTTATGACTACCATGATTGCCACACAAAGCACACTTTTCGCAAGGGCGCGACTGGCCGACGGGCTGTTTTGACGCATGGGCCAAGCTTCTGTAATTAGTCAGGAGGTTCCCCAGGGTACTTGCTCTTTTATAAACTACAGTCGCAGAAAGTTGTAAGTCCCTTTCCTTAGCTGTTAACTTTAAGGCCTGTGGGAAAGCTGTACCCCAAGCTATCCTTGGTTTGCGGGATCGACAAGTTGGTGACGCGAACCGTTTCATCCAAGTTTTCGAAACACTTAAACACTGTTCTGTAATGCTTTTTAGTACGGTTGGCGTCAAACAGTCGAGTAGTCGGTTCCACAAGGTTCCGGGCCCCACTGCAAAGCACTTCGCCAATACCAACCCAGCATATGTATATCCGCTGTTTAAAACTCACAAACTGCGAAAGGATGTCCTAAAGGAAGTGACAGCTTTAGAGATCCCGGTCAGACTAGTACAAGCAGCAGGGAATACCTACCTCTCTCGCTGTACAATGTTTTTAGAATCTTTGCTTAAGCCAATTTGCATAGATTACTGTACCAAATGTGTCAATGAATACTGCAAGGACACTCAAGACTATCTTAAAGCATTGGTTGCGTGGCAGTTGCAAACTAGTCAGTTGCATCAAGAAACACCAGAACTATTTATTGCGGCTGCAGATGTTGTCGGACTTTATCCTAACATCCCTAGAGATTTGATAACGAAGTATCTTTCTCGAGCCCTTCGTCGTCACACTGCGATCCCGACCACGGCTCGTAAGTGCATTGTCGAATTTCTAATATTTACGATAAATAATGCAATTATACAGTACGGCGGAAAGGCATACAAACAGAAAGAGGGCATTGCCACCGGTGAGAACCATTCTGTTTCCCTAGCCAACATAGCTATGCACTATGTTGTGGAGTCGGTCGCCCCAGCAATAAGAAAAGCTGAGATATTTAAAAGGTACATCGACGATATTCTGTGGATTTCGTTTGGACGGGAAGCCACCAAGGAAATAAAGTCAGCGTTGCAAGCTGCTTTTCACAAATCCGGTTTAAAGCTCACATTTCGGGAATTTTCCAATAGAGATCGGAAAGGGAGTGTGGAATTTCTTGATGTTTTGCACTGCTATTTAAGTGTTACAAAGTTACATTTCGTCACCAAAGACCACGTGAAAGAAACAAGCAAACACCGTTGCTTCCTGCACGGAACTTCCCATCACCCTTCACATGTATTGCGGGGCATTGTGTTGGGTGAGGCCAGCAGATTAAGAAGGCTGAATGAGTTGGACAAAGACTATTTCACCAGTCTGGAACGACTCAGGGAAAAGTGCCAAAGTTCTGCGTTTCCCGAACGCATTACAGAACAGTGTTTAAGTGTTTCGAAAACTTGGATGAAACGGTTCGCGTCACCAACTTGTCGATCCCGCAAACCAAGGATAGCTTGGGGTACAGCTTTCCCACAGGCCTTGAAGCTAACAGCTAAGAAAAGGGACTTACAACTTTCTGCGACTGTAGTTTATAAAAGAGCAAGTACCCTGGGGAACCTTCTGACTAATTACAGAAGCTTGGCCCATGCGTCAAAACAGCCCGTCGGCCAGTCGAGCCCTTGCGAAATGTGTGCTTTGTGTGGCAATCATGGTAGTCATAAGAGCATGGTTTATAAACAGCGCAAGTTCACAACACACGGACAAGTTTTAGAATTGAAGCAAGACCTGGACTGCAAGTGCTACGGCATATATGCGGCTATGTTGCCTGCCAAGGAATTTCATGCAAACTATGTTGAAATAGCAAAAGTGCTGGAACTTGTTTCACTCAATAACTAAGATTTAAAATGTAGTTTACAAAATGTTTTGAGTAATTTAACTCACCTGTATCTTATAAAATTAAGTATGATCAGCTTTTCCTGACATTGCCAACAGAAACAAAACTTGATTTTAGGGTGCTGAATCTTGCTCTTAGATAATTCATGGCGTACAGGCTGCACAACTTATTATTCAGTTCTGTTAATATTTGTATGCATACATCTACTGCAATGCCTATCAAATCACTATACTGAATGCCAGCAATATACATCCGTTGGCAAAAGTACTTCTCAGTTCCAAATTAAGCTCTAATATAATGTTTTAACTCGACTTTCGAATATAAATGCGCTGTTCGGCATTTTCAAGCTTGCAATACATGTAAACGGTTCACAACAAAAACATGGCCTAAACTAAGTTCAAACCACCTGAATGAGATGGCCTAAAAAAATTCCAAGCAATTTTGCTGCGTCACGTTTTTCACTTCCAAATATCACATGACCCAAATCCGGAAGGAAGTAGCCATCTTGTTAGATTCATGTCTAAAATACTCAAAAAAGCACGCAAACCACTTATTTTGCCACTTAGTAATGATTTATTTTAACACTAACTTAATAACGTATATCCAGTACACCTACACTAATGCACATTACAGTCAATCTACGCATATTTATAGGTTATTACACACCCGAATACATGCGTCCTATTAATCTACAAATCATATCTGCAAAAATCGCTATACAAATGCCTAAAACAAAAATTCTTATCATTTTTCCACTCTCTCCCCATTGCCTGCAATGCATTTTTGGGGGTTATTTTTCAGCCGCCATTACGCTTCAATTTGCTTCAACCGTGACGGCCAGTAGCGCAATCCAGTGTTTATAGAGATCAGTGGATGTGTAGTTCCCATGTAAACTTTAAAAACTACTTTGCACAACCGTTTTTTAAGCCATATTGCTTAGTTACAGTACAAACAAATCACCGAAAGCAGCAATACCACACCTTACTCTGCCACGTTATATACACACAAAAAATGCATCAGCTTCTACGAAACAAATAATGTTAAAATAAAAGTGTAAAGCGTCCACCCACTTGTTCTTAGCTTACACACTGAACGCTGCATTGTTTTGTATTGATTTAAAAAATTTGACCAACTCATCAACCGAACATTGGACATTTGTTTTATCCATTTTAGCCAGTTTACGTTTTGTAAATGCCCTGTAGAATTAAGCATCTCATGATCTCCCCAATATTACATACACCTTCACTCACCATTTCATCAATTTTTGTAATGAATTGTGAAGTAATTAACTACATAAACGTAATAATGTTTAAACAATTAAACGTGAAAACTACAACTGAGGAAGGCAACAAGGAAAACGAGACTTTAAGCGTAACTAATGCTGTAATTAAACAATGCAAGAATGCAAATAACGCTTAGGCAAAGAGTGAGCAGAATACAATGCGAAGCCCACGAGCGTAAATTGCTCAGTAGCTCGCTGCGATTCGCTTGTCAACCACTTGAAGATATCCTGCAGACTAAAGCAAATAGAAATATTTCTTTAATTCACTAGACGACATTTTTTAACTTTTTCATTATTTTTTTCAAACAAATAATTGAGTTTACCTAATTTGATTATGCTGATCCCGAATTTGCAGTCAGAATTCACCTACACATCACACATTTTTGCAAAAATTGAATGAAAAGTTAACTCAAAAATGGTTGTATTAAGTGCGCTTGTGCCCTATTACAGGTCAAGAGCTCCGTACGTGAAACGAAACACAGCCTACAAGGCGCTTAAATTACTCAATTGGATATAAGATTTTGTCAGCTTAAACCTTAACCCTCTAAACCCAGGCTCTAGACCCTAATACCATATAATTATGTTCATTAACTTAATAAATTTTTGATTCAAACAACTTTTCTTTCTTATTGGACAAAGAGGTACCAGTCACTGGGAATATACATAGTACACAATTTCTCTATAAGACCTTGAACATCCACACAATAGACTAAAAAGGGTTCGGAGGCAAACAAGCGTATGTATTCACTTTGACGATGCTTATACCAAGCAAAAGCTTATACAATCAAAAATAACCATGACCCAACAGCAAGGAATACTTCATAGAACCGCTTGTTATTATTAGTAAAATGCAAAATTGTAAATCACAAATTATAAAAAAGCGACCTTATATTCGTAATCAGCATGAGCAAATTATATTAGAAGTCACCATTTTCGCCAGAAAATAAAAATCATGTCGGCCAGTGAACAATTAACACAACCAATACAATATCCAACAAATTGGAAGCTATTTTTTATAATTATTTGTGTTTGGCAAACATACTTCTCCAATCGCATGACCTCGGTGATCGTCACTGCTGTGAAAGGCAATCCTACAGGCAAATTCCTTCTACAGAGATTATTTTGCATCACTTTTTTTCAAAAAGCCTTTTTTGGGGGGGTATTCTGATCTGGCATCTTCCTGATATTAAACAAAGCCATATTTTGTCTTACTGATAAAGCATTAATATATTCACACCAAATTGGGGAAACCTCAGCCCTTCCTGTACAATTATTTTTGCTTTGTAATTTTTTACCTTGAATACACACTTATAAATGACAACACAGCTATTTTAAGTCTTTGCTTGTAGTTATGGTCACGAGACACCATCTTGCCTGATGGCACTCCAGCCACACACTTTCTACAATAACGTATAGGACTAAACCTTTGCCCCAGTGTACATCACCTTTTAAGATATATGTGCATAAAATTAAAACATTACCACTTTTTGACAAACACAACAATAAACATATCGTGGAACTTTCTATTGTTTTTGTCCGTATTTTTTTCTGTCTAAAGCTGGTTTGTTATACGCGTTTGGTCGAGAAACAGTGCCTCATTTTTTTAAATCAGACGTTAGTTATTAATCCATGTTAGATGTTAGCTATTGATCTAAAGCTGATCCTCCTGAAGGTTGACCCCAAATAACCCAGCGGTTCACCCACAGGCCCCTGACCATAGTACATGATCTCGGAGTTTCATGCTTCGTTGGTCGGGGCAATGTAAGATATGCTAAATAATTTTCTAACTTTTTATTGGATTCACCCACTTTGCACCCCTTTAACCCTGAAATAGGTTTTAGTTTTACCAGGCCGTTATTCAAACGGAAACCATTTATCTTTTGGGGGGCTCAAACTGAACACACGCAGTTTTAATTGCATCCGATTATATTCTGCTACAGCAACGAAATTTTTTTTTGACAAAGCATATTTCTGAAACAATAAAGCATGTACTGTAAAACCGAGTTTTAATTTGTTGTTTTGAGGACAAATGATAAAAAAATTAATTGTTTTTGTGTCAAAGGAATAATACATTGTTGAGTATTTGAGAAATTTATCTACAGACCAATTTGTTTAGACTTTCGATCTTGGGCAAATATGGCCCATATGAGATAACCGGCTCCGATAATTACAGCAACCAGAAGAACAAACATCACAAGATGGAAGACATTGTCAGCTGCTTCATTGGTTTTATCTCTGTCTCCTGAAGTGTCTGCAATAAAAAATAAAAACATTATAAAATACATATGTGTGCAAGAGCATATAAATTGTTACTACAACCAGACTTCGAACCTTCATGCTGACCAACAAAACTCTTACACATGTAAATACATCGCAATACGACCAATCTCAATGGCGAACCGATCTGGTTCTTTTTCTTAATAAACTGATTTGATTCAGTGCGACAAGACATGGAGCAAAATTAGCCGATGGTGGGGTTCAAACCCACCAAACAATGTTTACTTGATTAATATTTTACATTTTGTATTTTGGAAGTAAATTCAGTTTCTATATTCTCGTTATAGGATAGTCGAGTATGTTTCTTGCGGTAAGAACTACGTAAGAAAGCGAAACACAATAGAGGACAAGCCAAACAAGTTAACGTTTAATTTCGTTTGAAGTGTTTGGGCGACAGACGTATTCGAAAAATTGTGGTCCCGGTCTAGGTCACATGTCCCGATTGGTTTGACTTGATCAATATAATAATTTGCTTCGTTAAAACAGAACTGCAGTATTAGTCATTGAAATAAGTTAATACGTACGAAAATTTACATTTACTTATTGCCATGTTACCTTGCAACAAATACTTGGTGTTTTGAAAGATGTGAACTGGCCCCGCAGAAAGTCGTTGGTTGCGTCCATTGTTGTCAACAGATCGTCGTCCTACACCTCCACATGTCTGCGAACAGGCTAATATTAATGCTTACCTATTAGTGTTATGTTTATGGTCAAGAACTTAAGTAGAATCTAAATAAACTTTGGTAAAGAGTTACACTCTCGCCTTTTTTTCCTGAACAAAAAACTTGAGCAGCATTGCACAAACCCAGTGAAATCTCATTGATTGAACTAAATTTAAGTTAACAACTAATTGAATGTTAAAAAGTTCTTTTCAAAGATCCACACTACTTGCAGTAAGGCAAGCAGCTCGAAGACATACCCGTTATGAGCATAACGCATCCGGTTATTGCCAATCCGCCCGAACACAATAAGAGAAACAAACAAACTCAACTTACCTGTCCAGGGCATTGTCCAGTTGAATTTTGACAGACGGTCACGTCGCAGTGGATGTAGATAAATTGTTCTGCATCGGTAAAGTTTGTCCACAAAAAGCTCATCAGCTTGAACGTTGCAACGTTGGATTCGTAATTTCGGATCAACATCTTTGCATCAGCTGTCTCGCTTCCACTGGGTGGCGCAACGCATCTAATAATTATATTCACATAAATTTATGCAAAGTGATATAATATGTGCCGTTTAATTTCGGAAAACCAAGTACCCACACTACAAACTGAATAGAAGTAAAGCTTACCCGCTTATAATAACCGGGTAGCTCGGCAAACTACTGGAGTTTTCAACGCGTGTCGCCCAACATTCTTCAAGCTGTATGCAAAATTGTACTAAAATCAAATGTACAATCTAAGTAGCACCCAAATGATGCTTATATTGTTAGCATTGTATGAAACACGAACTATAATTTATTAACCTTTGTTACCTCAATGTATTTGCTTTTACCTGTATAATGAAGTCGTCGTTGCTTGCAGAAACGTCATTGAGTTTAACTGCACCAAATATGTAGTTGGGCACAGCGACTTCCCCTGCCAAGCTCTCATTAAAATGTCCGTTTGTAAAAAGATTTAGAGCAACATCAAAATGTCCTGTATTCTTAGCCGAAATTTCAATGGATCTGCACATTGTTTGTTTTAAAAATAAAATAAAAATAAGACTGATCTATAAAGATATTTTAAAACTGCAATTTAGTTTTCGTGTTTTTATTGGCTACTTTATCGAGTTGTTGGGATGGTAGTGATAATAAAACTAACACTCCACACAAAAACAATTACAAATGTGACAAAAATATTGGATTCGTGTGACATGTGACCAAGTGGTCTCCTTACCCGGCGTGGTTGGATGTTGGATGACGAAAGAAGTAGTTTCGAGTCAAATAAACAAGTCACATTTAGCTTGTTTTGAACTTCGCGTTGAATCACGGCAGTGGACGGAGCTAGGAATCTCCAGATCAGGAAAGACACTGACACCACATCGTTCTCATTCTGTTAATACAAAAACGTACGTAATTAATTTTTATACGAACGCAATAAAGTTACAAAACAAATCCATGGTCATACTTTATTTTATTTGGCGAGATAAATATAAACACATTTGGTCTTTTCTAATTTCCTTTTTTATTGTAGAAAAGTAACCGATAATTTGTCTAAGTCCAGGGGTGCACAAACTTTTCGCTACGATAGCCGCATCGCAGAACCTTATTTCACCAGCGGTCGTCAATTATCTGCTTGTTTTTGTTTTAAAATACTGATGTGAGTCAATAGGTTTGTCCCACATATATACACCATATAATGGCGTCCAAAAAGCTCAGATTAATTTTTAACTTGTAGATCGAGCTGAACAGTCTGACGACCAGTCTTAGCTCCTTATGGTGTCGTAATCTATATTGAGACACAAGTGGTGCCTTTTTGCATTGTTTTGTTTTCACACAATAGGTGTATAAAAGTAGGTAATACTCTTAACAGTCTTACAAAATCTGTTTGGAGCTGTTTAAAAGTCAAAATATTTATCATATTTATCACAAGTATTATTTACGTCACGACCGCCAGTAGGTATATTTTACTAAATATATTTACGGCCACACAAACTCAACCATGTAGCCGCATGCGGCCTACGGCCGCTGGTTGGGCACCCCTGGTCGAAGCGTTGTCAATCTTTTCACACACCGTTAATACATAAAATAGCTTGTTACCTTGTAGTCACCTTCACACAAATGTCCAATGTCGAACACATACACCGGGTCTGGCCCCGTCACCTTGCATTTGGCATTGAGCTGAGAAAGGGGAGTTTCCCTGTCCAATGCGATGTAAAGTGTGTCACCAAGTTCGTAGTCTAATGTGTTTTGTTCAACAAGTGTTAATCTGCAAATATTAGACAGTAGAGTTTTTGTAGAGCAACCTAAAAACACTTTTAATGCAGCATATTAAAATAGAGTGCCCACTACATTAAGAACACGTTTTAGCAGTTAATCTAATGTTTGTTTGGGTTGCGTTAAATTTTTGTTGATGTTGTTTACTCGCTGGTGAAATAACACATATAACGGCATAATTGCACTACAAAATGACCAAGCCGGAAATAGCTTGGCGAGGGTAAAACGTTAGTTGACGCAGAACGGAGACTGTGACGGGTTTTATATATCGGTGACATTTCAATAGATTTATGCGGTTTTATCCATGTGCAACGAAACTGGATTTCGAAATATTTGGTTCTGGCATTTCAACTTTTTATCCACATTTTACTTCATTATACCTTCATAATCGTGCCTATATTTATTTGTACAAAAAAATTGTGCAATGTCTAAAAAACGCTATGGCAAAAAAACAAATTTCGAAAATCACCTAAACATTATGGATTTTTTTAGGGTTTATTTAATGTTACCATCACCCCCTCCCGAAAAAACTTACGGAATGGTCAAACCTTCGGTCTGGCATACACTCGTTGATTGTTCCGTTCCTACAAAAACACTACATAACTTTTAGTCTGCTTACACTTTCAAATCAAAAAACAAGGAATTTGTTGCAATGGATGGTCGTTACCTACCAAAAAAAACGATAAGTTTTATTTCCCCTTTTCTACAACATAAAACATTACAGCTTTATGCCTGAAGTAATGAAACGACAAATCACCAAAAAGTGTATATAAATTAAAAATAATCTCAATTACCTAGAGGGTAAATCGTTTTAAATCATTTCCATCGGTATTAACTTTTGAAACTGTACCTAGCATTTTCATTGTAAGATTTGTGTTTTTGTCTTTTTTGAAAAATGCGTTTTGAAACAAATTGCACAAACCTGATCGAAAGTTGACCGTCGCATTAAATCCCTGCTTAGCACGAAAATGATCGCTGGCAAAAATAAGAGTAAGATTTGTTGCGGTAACTGTGTGATTCAAACCCCCATCATAATCACCAGTCAATCTTTCTACATTTCCTTGATCGTCTTTGAACTGAAAATAATGTTAAACTAGTGAACCATTGTAAAATTCTGGTACAAATCGGGGGCGCATAAAACGTGACAGGGCAGACAAAACTATGAGGCCGTAATACACATCTGGGGTCGGTTAATTGAATAAAACTTTTTGTCAGAACTTTGGTTTCAAAAACCACTCTGATGTGTTTCGTGGGTCTGGATAGATTTGTTAGCAGCATAGTTACCATTAATTACAAATACTAAATAAACAGACAACATACAATGTGCAATGTATGTGGTGTCGCAATAGACAGTCAGACTAAAAACAAAAACTTCTGTTGGTGAAATGGAAATCTGTAATGCGAGAGTCTATGGAAAAAAGTTGTGCACTCCTGGTTTCAATAAAAGTTTTATGTTAAGCCAGTAAACGACTTTTGTTGTTAAAAAAACAAGCTTGATTAGGATCTGACTGCAAAACCTTCCCATTTTATATTGTTAAATGTAATCTCGGGTCAAAATCGGACTTGAAAATGTGAACCCAGATCAAACTTAGACTTGACTAGATTTGGTTCGGTCTGTTTTGGTTCTGATTTGGATTTAAAAACAAATAACCACTCACTTACGTATAAAAGGTCAAAGTTATTCTCAATGGAAAAAGTGGAAAACTGAAACACCAGGGAAGTGCTTCTTTCCAATTGAAATCTCCAGACACAACCGAGAAAAATTGAATAGTTACTCGGAAAGTTCGGAGACATTAAGTTATAAACCGGGCCGGTAGCGTCTTCACCGCACAATGAAGCTAAAATAAATACAAAACATCAATGTCTAACTCCATATTTGGTTAAACTGTTACACTAAAAACATAAGATTGTTTTAGCCTGGCTGCGCGAACCTCTACCCTTAATGTTTTGTCACCAGTTTCACTGATGGGACTAAACAGAACGAAACGTTATGCCTGTAGCTTGCTTATCACAAAAGAACACACTATAAACTTCTTCTCCTGACTCCGAAATGACTTCTTATATTTGCACAGAACTGAACCTTTGTGGAAAACCTGTTAAATCCGACTTACCGGCGTGCAGAACAATTTTTGGAGTTCCAGTTGTAAGGTTTGTGACACAAGGTATATAAGCAGACGAGCTTTCAACGAAAACCGGCCAAGATAAGCCTCCACCTTCCAACGTTCCAGCCAATGTACCCTGATCGTCTGATCCCTCATAATTCTACATAAATTAACTAGCGGCTTGCAATACGATGCAGAAAGCCCGACGGGACTCATTGTGTGCACAACGTCCGCTCCAGTGGTTAAAAAGAAAAACACCAACAAAACCGTACGTACCGAATTTAAAGGCTATACTCGTGAGACTTTACCTTACAAAAGTTGTCTGCAGCAAGCTCTCCTCTTCGAAAATACGCAATCAGTCTTGTGGCACCCGTGTTGTCGATAAAACGTCGAGTCCATGTGGTACATTGAGGTAAAATGTTTGCAGAAAAGTGACTTTTGGTTACATCCCTTTCGTGACACAGGCCGTCCGACACTTAACGTAAAATTCACCATTAGAAAAAATACATTTTAAAAATCGAAAATCCCTGAACAATCCTGACACCAATAACATTTTGCTGTGATTTACCAAATGAAAAATAAATTCTGTAACAAGTTTACTGAGCTCTTCTGGCATATGTATTTTGATATCGACGTTTCGACATCCTATACAGGTCATCTTCATCAAGGTAAATAACACCGAATGCAACTAGTACAGTGCACGACAACAAAGGATAAAAAATGTGACGTGATTGCGTTCCATCATTTTTCCTTTTTTATCAGGCACTGTACTAGTCGCATTCGGTGTTATTTACGCTGAAGAAGACGACCTGCATAGGACGTCGAAACGTCGGAAAGAATTTATTTGGTAAATTACAGCAAAATGTCATCCAAGTCTATGAAGTTTGTAAGTTTAATATGCAGCCATTAAAACAAGGCAGTTTCGAACGACTATGCTGTATTGCTTTTGATATGTGCTACCTACCCCAATGCAATAAACTCATTATTGACATTTTGATGGTTTTGTTGGACAAAAGACAACTGCTTTATATCATTAACTATACCTGTTAATATACAATACAAACAAATGATTAAAAACACTGATTTAATACTACTAATACAACTTACAACTACATGTATTTGCACATAAACAAGTACATAAGCATATTCTTGCCTGTCTATCTAACATTTTTTATTTGAACTCGTTTAGTCAAGTTTGGCAACAACTTTGTCTAAATGATTTTAGCAATACCTGTATTATAAAGCTAATCTCCACAGCAACACTTCATGTGCGCCATGCAGGTATCCTTTTTTGCATTATAAAACACTGGTGGCCTAATTAGGCTTACAGCGAAAACACCGCAAGCCCCGTAACACATTGCAGGTGATTCAAACCGGATCAATACAGTTGCGCCGCTTTTCCTGTACCGATGCCGCTACATCTAACTGTGTTAAACGCGTATTACGTAACTCACGTGAATCGTCAGCGTTCTTTTTAAAAAACTGTGTTAAGAGTAAGACTCTAAACATCTATATGTACTAAAACGCATACCAGAAGTTAACCAATGTGATTCGCATAATATATTTTCAGGTTTACAGCTATATTTGTGTCTTAGTAAGTTTTTCAATGTATGTTACGCCCCATTCGATGCTTTATCACACACACAACTTGATATATCTCAAACAACTTTAAATTTATTTCTAATCATTAATTGGTTCCGCAATAAGAAAGTCTCCCGAAAATTTACAGATGCATTCAATCGCAAATAATTGGCGGCGTGGGTCGAAACCAGTTGGAAAACTCCTCTGATGTCACCTGCAGACAGTGTACAATGATTGTTTTTACGCCTGGCTAGTTTTTTAGAGTCAAGTGTTGTGAAAGCTTTGTGTAAATCGTTTCGGCGATTCCAGTATCATAATGCTACCTCTCAGCTAAAATGCTTTGTATATGCATCAGGGTTTTCTCATATACATTAGAACGAACCGCGGCCTACTTAGAGACAGACTTGGAGAACTAGATAATCCTAGTTGCCTAATTAGGCAAATTAAAATGGCGCTAATTCTAATCTAATTTAGAAATATCGAGCAAGCTCTAATTCTAATGTAATTCACAGTTTTAACCAAAGACGCTAGTTTGTCCAACATCATTTTTAGGCATGTGATACGAGCATGTGTTCCGTATCCAAAGCGCACAAAACCACGTAACTAACAAGACAAAACTTCATCACTAAAACATGTTTTTCAGTAAAATTTAGCAATGTGACAAACAGTACCTATACAGTTTTGATTTATAAATCGTAAGCAATACTTCGTTGGCTGTTGTGGCATAATACAATTTGGTAATAAAAGGAAAAACAGTTTGTATGTCAAAGAAAAGGAATTATGCGTAAGTTCACTATGAGTTAACATAATCAGATAATGAAAACCAGTAGTTTCTATGAATACGAGCATTACAAAAATCTCCGGTAAACTGTGTAATTGATCTCACGAGGATGCTTGTATATTACGCCACAAGTGACAAAAGAGGGCACTTGTTTGCGCACAAATAACACTTGTCTTGTCTGTGACCTAACAAACTGGCTTTAGATCAATCCTGGGCGTTGTGATCCTATGAAACTCGGTAATATCAATTCTGAATATGCCCAAAGAAAAACTGTTGTAAGGAGTACATTAACTTTTAATATTACAAAGTTATTAACGCAATTTGGCAACCTAAAAAATGTGGTCGCGGGCCGTAGTTTGGTGACCCCTGATATAGTGTAAAACATGAATATCTTGAAGTTCAAATTTGAAAAAAAATAAAGTTGGTTGGCTTAAATCTAATTCTAGTTTAATTTTTGGTTTTCGAGAAAATGGTAATTCTAATCTAATTTGTAAAAAATGACATGTTCTAATTTTAATTCTAATCTAATTTGGAAAACCGAAAAAAATCTAGTTGTCCAAGTCTGCTTAAAGATTACAGGCGCAAACCATCGCAAGCCCCATAACACAATGCAGGTGATTCAAACCGAATCAATAGAGTTTCGGCGCCGCGGCCGTAACGATGCCGCTGTATCCAACTGTGTTTAACGCGTAATACATAAGACTAAGTATATTTAGTAACTTGTGTTTAAATGTTTCGGTACATTTCTAACCGTTTGGTTTATTACTGAAACCGAAAACATGTTTGTACTTGAATAATGACGATGCCAAGTACAAAGTTAGGCTTGATTTATTGAAATCAATCCAGAAATCCACGCGAAAAGCACGTCCCGCTCATTATCCCGGGATAAACCTGCGTACGATAATAGTTTGTAAACCACGGTGGGAGCTTTTTATCGTTACAATGTTAAGTGCTGTCATTGCAACCGGATTAAGTGGCTTGGTTTAAGCAGAAGTCAATGTGAGGAAACCTTGTGAGATACATTTGTGAAAAATTAAACGGCAATACAACCCTTCATCCAACCGAAAGAAAATGTTTGCTTGCAACAGCGATTTCGTTAAGTGCTGCTGTTTTTGGTTAAAGCCAGCTATTAACATATTTCTTTCCAGTCTGCGGTGCAATGAGTCCGAGTCTTTTTTTAATAGCTGAGAATCAAGAGTCTCTCCATCATATCATTTTATTAAGTGAACGCATGATTTCAGTTTTATTTCTTTTTGTCTAAATTTTACACCGTCTTATTTTTACTTTTCTTGTTTTACAAATCAATTGTGGGAACGTAATGTTTTAAAGTTACCTCCGGTTAGGCACCTTTCTTTCTTTTACAGGCAAAAGTAAGTTATTTTTAATATCATGCGTAGTTAAGACATGTATCCATACCTGGGATCAGCCCTGAAGCATTGCTGTAGACCAGCGATTACGGCACACTCATATAGAAATCAAGGTACGCCCGGCCTATAAAAGCGTTAGGCGGGTTTTAATAGTTTTCAAAAAAATAATATTTCAAATTAATTTCGTAGAATAAGCTAGTTGTTTTGGTGTTTTTTAGAAAATTGCTTCCATAAAATGTTTTATTGTGTTTGTGGTTTTTGAGCAATATAATCAAGTTTAGTTAAAATTGTGACAGTTGATTGTGTTTAGTATCCCTTCTCTTACCGAAATTGGACCGTAACTCAAGAGTTAGTGATAACATAACTTAGTACAAAAAGTAAATTAGACCGGACAGTTAGATTTTCGAAAGTGATTTACAGGTATACAAAGCTTGTACCTCTAACTAAAAATAAGCGTTAAGTTTCAGTCAATGCTGCACAATCTGCGGTCACAGAAACGAGTTTGTGCGGCCGTGAACATATTTATTAAAACATATGTAATGATGGCCTTGACGTAATTAAAACTCCTTTGCCAAATATTTTGATTTTCTGCTGCTCTAAACAGATTTTATGTTACTGAAAAGACTACTACTACCAGGCTAGTAGCTATACGCGTCAGACTTTTTGTGCGCCCATTATGTGCAAACAATACGAAAAAAATAGGTGACATAAGCTCACAATATAGATTATGACGTCACAAACAGTTAAGACTGATCTTCACACTGTGTAGCTTCATCTGTGAATCAAGTTAGAAATTAATCTGGACTTTTGGGGCGCCATTATATATATATAGTATATGAACCTATTTCTTTACAACTGTAATATTGGCGGCTGTTGGTGAAACAAGGATCTGCAAAGCGGCCGTCGTAGCGATAAGGTTGTTTAAGTGAACAAAACGAGATAAAAAATTACATGCGTTGGTCTACATTAAATACACTAAATGCTACCACTTTTTACCTCTAAACAATTTACTCTGTTAGGTGAAAATGTGAAAGCACACGAAGCAGAAAACATCACACAAACATGCGCCACCTAGTGTATAGTCATATCAGTCTTACCATTGCATAAGGGAGTGACGTCACCAGCAGGGCAAGCGTCAGACTCGCACTGTTGCAAAATTGGTTGGCACGTCATCGAAGGGTAGCACTGGAATTCATGACATCTGCAACCCTCAAAATCTAGAAGTGTAGCATGTCGATAAGGTTGAACGCAAACAATGGTTTTAAGTATATTTTGCTCGTAATACAACACGTAATACAATTTCATGTCATATCTAATTGAAACCTCATTTGTTTTTGTAACATAGCAAAAGTACAAGAGAAAAAATAACCACACAAAAAAGCTATGGAAGATCAAATGATTTACCAAATATTCTATCTGGTTTATCAATGTACAAATTTAGTGCATTTCCAATACTTTGCACCGGACATTGTCAACTTTCAAAATGCTGGAAGTAAACTGCGTGAAAATACTTGCTTTGGCTACAGACTACGATGTTAGTTATGTTACTAATCTAAAAATAAATTAATTTGTCAATTACTCGTGCAATTGGTTTCATCGTCAGCGTGCCAACAATCGGTTCTTCTGTTACATTTCATGTGGAGAGGAATACAGGATCCAGATTGGCATTCGAATTCGTCAGCCACACAGTTTTCTGCAACAAGAAACAGAGTTGAATTGATGCGACTTGTTCTGCCGGGTAAAAAATCTTTTATGTGTAAAACAAATCAAATTCACATTAATTTTGTAAACGAAACAATTTTGAGCTTGTAGCGACCTCCCTATGTATCATCACTTGCACGTTCCGATGACGACTCGGACGTGGCGCCACTGCTCAATAAAGCTTCGTCGACCGCTTCACACCCCGCGCACCAAAACATTTCATAAAGGTCATGGAAAAAGCTGTTTGTCTCAAGATTTCCACCTGTTGGTACTACGTCTTGGCACACGGAACAAACTACAGTAGTAATATTAATTTTAGTTGTATAAACTGTGGCCCTGCGAAAGATGCGCATTTAGTACAACGTCGACTTCAGGCTTGGCAAACTCCTAGTACGACACGCAGAGTGATTACAGCACGTGCCTTGTTTGATTCGGTAAAGGGCAGCCTGCAACAGTTGCATTCTCGCAAAATCTTTGCTTTTAATCGTTTGCTTTACCCGGCACTAACTTGTGGCGCGACTTATGTACATGACCCTGGATATTCGTTGTAAATTGGCTATAGAAGCAACCGTGTTCTGGCCAATTTGCGCACCTGAAGCTTGCTCAGAGAACCTGGTACACTACATTAGCAGTGCCCACCCGATCAATCTGTTACACGTTTTAACATGACTGCAGCTGAAGATAGATTAGACCGCTTAAAACTGATTCAATCTCACCATTGCAATTTACTGCGTTATCACAGACGGCATGAGCACACATTGCCTCAATTGAGGCGCAACGATCTGTATACAAACAAACATGTGATGCATTATATGGCGTGGATAAAAATCCTGCAGTTTTCAGGTATTAATGAAATCACGCAACATTCACTGCTGTGCACCTTTTTTATCTATCCTATTGACGCGACGCTTGCTTACCACCTTCTTAATTGATGTTTTGATTTGTTTATATAGCTGATGTGATCATTCATATCACTGATGATGACACGAGCATTGGCGAAAAATAAAGCATGTACAGAATAATGACACATAACTGATTGCAATCAGTGTGTTCCACAAACATTTTTAGTGTTTAAGTTGTAAAAATGTAAAAGCTGTATTAGGTGTAATAATGGATACCGGATTCTTATGTTTAACACGTCTGTCATTTTCCTGAAAAAACACACGAAAAAAATGCAAACAACCTCAACAACATTTAAGCACATTTCTTAACTAAAGAACGACGGCACACAACACTACAATTAATTAAAGATGGGTTTTCAGTCAATACATGCATTTGCATAGTTACTCCTGATAACATACAGTTCCAGCATCTCCACTACAATAAACTACACACCTTACTGTGGAAATACAAACTGATAGGTGTTTTTTCAAATACATTCCAGCGTTACACGACGGCAGATACAGAACCCGGAAATTACGCTGCGATGGTCAGGTGATTGTTAAAATCAGTGTTTCATACCGGAACGGAACGGAACGTTATACCGGAACGAAATAAATAATTTTTGCCTCAAATACCGGAACGAAATACCGAAATAAAAAATATTCAAAATACCGGAACGGAACGAAATACCACTATTTTTTATTACGGTATTTCATTCTGGACGTTTGACATGTATCAATTGAAAAATTGAAGATTCTACAATTTACATCTGTTTGGCCATCATTGACAAATGTTATGTGACGTAACAACTACCGATAATAATTCTTGTGTGTTGCAACTTTCTTTCTTTTTTCGCTTAATAGTTGCAAAGAACATAAAGAAATGTTCTTTTGTCAAGACCGAAATACCGAAAAATACCGTTATAAATATATTTCGGTCAGACCGGAACGAAATGAAAATATCGGTCTGGAACGAAATAACGAAATAAATAATTTGCTCAGAACGAATAACGTTATTTAATTTCGTTCCGTTCCGTTATGAAACACTGGTTAAAATGAAAGTCCGCGTCCGCAAGAAAACACAGCATTCGATTCGACGTGGGAACGTGAGAAATAACAACGAAAAGTCGAATGACGAGACATAAAAACGTGTTTTCAGGGGCATTTTATTTCAAATTTAAAAAGGTTATTGTGGTTCCCGTTGTTAGTTTTTTTCTCTCTCTGTAAAATTGCTCCGAATGGCTTTTAAAGTGGTAGACCCCTGATATATGTGCCTGTTTCAAAGATAGTAAGAATAGTGAGCTTAGCTTAATGAACTTACCTAGTCGGAAGCCTACGCTAAAAGTTAATTGACAAGGAAGGATCAAAGCAACGCATCTAACGTATCTCGAGTCGCCGTCCGTGTGACTTCCGAATATTCCAATTTTATTCCGAAAAAAAATGGTTAACGCGGCGGTTCTCAAACTGGGATCCGCGCGTCCTATAGGGCAGTGGTCGGCAACAACTGGTCCGCGGCTCGGTGCCGGTCCGTAAGGAGTTTGTTACCGGGCAGCATAAAACTTGCTCAATGTTCACAAAGTTGCAATAATTGTCATTAGTTTTCAGTACTGAGTATTTGTGGCTTTTAAAGCCGGTCCGTGAATTTTAGTTTTATGCCGGTCCACAGTGCAAAAAAAGTTGCCGACCCCTGCTTTAGGGTATTTTGCGGGAACCGCGAAGAGGTGGAAGTAATTCTATAGTTATATTTGGCGTCAGTTTGTGCAACAGAATAAGTATAAGTCAAAGTGAAAATGAGGATCGACCGTCTCTATTGCTAAACAATAGGCTGTATTGCATAACAAACAACAAAATTGCAATTGTTCGCGCACAATTGCAATGCTTTGTCTTGTCTGTGATTTCAGATTTGGATCATTGCCATGCGCAATTTTGCATAACTAGCTAATTCCTGCAATCAACTTTCGTTTTTCTGAAATACATATTAAGCCTTGCGGACCGCGAGCCCTCGAAATAATGGCAAAGGGACCGTTTGGAAAAAAATAACGAAAATGTTTGAGAAAAACTGGTTAGCGCAATCGAGATAAATTTTGTCAGGGATTGTGTATGATAAAATATAGCAACCCTAACCAAGTGTAATTTCTTGACCAGCACTACAAACAGGGTTGCTGTCCTAATTTGTAAGATGTGCATTTGTGAAGGGCTAATGTCTTGATAAATTTGTTGTCCTTATTTCCAAGAAATGTGTTTTTTTTAGTTTCGTCCCTTTTTCGTGACATCTTAGAAGAAAATCAGGAAAAAATTGGCTCTTATTTTGGGGTCCATGTCGATGGCTACTCTGACTATTTTTTTTTCACGGGGTTCGAACCCAGGACTCTCCCGGGAACGAATCCCGATCAGGGTTTTTTATGTCTGTATATGGGTCAGGCGCGCCGGACCATTCGGCCAAGTTCCTGACTATACTTTAATACTTTTTGATAATTTGTATGTGCGCCACCCAGCGATTGAGAGTTAGTTGGCACGCGACAGGCAACGTAATAATGGTAAACCGTGGGATTTTTGTCAAGACAATGGTCGTTTGTGCTTTTGGCTGAATATATCGTATAGTTTGCCGCGCACTCGTTGCGCTTTATGAGTTTATAACTGAGAGAGTAGTGCACAAAATGTCTTTAAATCGCATTAATGTTATGAAAATGACTGAAATGGGTGTGCTTCATGATCGGCAAAAGGCCATTATTGCTTTTTGTCGTAAGCACAGACCTCGAAAAGAGATGGGATTTAAACAAGCTTGATGGACATGTTTGGCAGTGTCTTTCTGTGGTACGCAATTTCTTATTTTTTTCTCTTTAAGTGTTGGAGTGATTTTTTGGAGTTGTAGAAAAATTCTACAAAAGGGATCGTTTTTTTTTTAAAAGTTAGCTGGCGGTATGTCAGTTCATAACATTCCTATACTTTTGGACACGTGACGTCACTCAAGACATGTTAATGCTAGAATGCGAAATATCCAGCAAGGTTTGCATCGATTGGTGTAATTTTCTGCGTGAGGTAGGAGAGTTTGTATTTTTTTACGTTTCTAAATGACTACATTTAAATTACACCAAACCGCAGACATGTTCCCAAGATCTATTTGCAAGGCCACACGTAATCGGTGGCGCTGGCCATATTGTGGCCATAGATGAAACTTTAGTGGCGGGAAGAAAAAGCGGCTCTAACGCTCAGGCCAGACTCGTTCGCGTGCAATGGGTTTTGGGGGGCATTGATAGAACAAGGTATTATAGTATGTTGAATTAGTAGTCCTAATTGTTTTTTTTAGAGAACGCTTCCCGGTCTCAGGGACCGAACAACTACCGAGTGCGCGATAGCTCAGAGAGTATCCCAAACGGATATTTGGTCTGATGAGTGGGCAGCATACAATAACTTGTTACGTAAGGAAGCTTCTGTATTCCTGATACACGTCTGATTATAATGACTACGTAGTATACACCACTCTTGTCAACTATTCGTGTCTCCTAACGGATTCCATACCAATGATATTAAGAGCTGGTAGTGCGACTGCAAAAGAAAATTTAAAAGAATGAACGGGGAGTTTATTCCTTTCTGCATTGATCGGAAAGTGATTTTGGAAGTGGCTCCGCAGAAATCAGTCGGAGGCTAGCTTTCGCGAGAACAATCACACAAAATCTCTACTCCATTTGGAAAGGTGCGACCATTAGCAATAGCCTAAATACATCTGCTTGCGCATCGTGACACTAAAGAGCAACCGATCGCGCTAAACTTGAAAACTTTTGACTATTATCGCTTTCGGAGAATTTCATACATTTTTTCAAACTAGAAAGTGGTTTGCTGAATTACAATTGAAAAAGATTTGTGAGGCCGGATTCTCACCCCATCGCTGTCACAAGCATATCTTTGTCATTAGTTGTTTTTACCCCATCGACATACCCCAGTCCATAGTTGTACTTAAGCAACGTTAGGACTCCATACAAAATTGTAAAATAAACTCGAGAATTTCATACAATGCTATTGTTTCAGGGCAACTTAATTCTATTCATCTAAAATTTCCGAAACACCATCACACTTTGATTACGCCTGTTTAAGGCCTATGCTCTTGGTTGCACCTATTACTTGTTATGAATGTATTCCTATTTCTTCCACAGGTGAACTACTGAGCTGTATTTTACATCCTCTTTGTATTCTTTGTAATTCATCATCATGAACTTGCTGGTAAATAAAAACTTAACACTGCCATCTGTGAAATTCGTTCCCAATTATATTTACTTTGTTGTGTTTATTTATGCATGACTGGTTTTAATGCTTGAGTGTATGTCCATGAATGACTATGTGTTAGACCTTGAACATTTGAATCATAAACTACTTCATGATATGAAGTTGGCAAACACAACCTTAGCTTTTAAGCTTAAACACACTTCAAAAAAGCGAGAAAATGAGTATATACAGTTAAAGATAGTACAGAGTTAAACCGAAGTCACATACCAAGAAAGACATCAGGCAACTCAAATCTTGGAAGAAATGAAAAGCTTGGTCTTAGAGATATAAAACTGAATGCGCAAAATGTTATTGCCAGTTTCAAATCTGCAACAAATTTAAGTGGTATACGACTAAAAACAGTACAAAAAGGAAAAAAAAAACTTCGACACAGCACACAGATATTGGATCAATTACCCAAGTAAAAAACAAACAAGTATGCTGAAATATATGGCCGGTTTCTAAATAAAATTAAAAAGAAGTCCATGGCATACCGATGTTAATTCCACAACAACCGATTTTTCCTTACAACCTGTAAACATAGGTCAACAACGAGAAAAAAATACCCAGTTTGTGGTCGGTCCAGCAGATCTAAACAATATGAGCCCACCATATGTTGGATGCGCCGGGTAAGCTTCGAGTAGTGGGTGAAAAGAGTCACACTGACCCATTGCCGGTGTCACTATACAAACGTATCGAAGGATTTGGCAAAAAAAGTTGAAGTATTTGTCTGCCATTCGAAAACCAGAGTTGGCAAAAAATGAAAAGAAGAAGCGGACACAAAGTTAAGGGGTCCTTGTCAAAATGAAAAAAATAAACACATGTTACATAGGAAACTGAGATTAGATTGCTAAGTAACACAGCCACTGTAAAAATATATCTGTCAAGGTGCAAATCATGAACTTAAGTGCTATAACGATGCACGCCAAATGTTTGCTAAAAAAAATTGCAATGAAAAAAATCTTTGTATTAAAAAATATACGTTTGCACTTGAACCGAAAAAATGTTTACATTACACAATAAATGTTTGCCAAAAAAATGTTGAATTGCACTTGTGGCAAACGCATGTTCACGGACGCATAAATTCCTTTTCGCCGCGGCATGTTGGCGTAGCTGTACGCGGTAGAGCTACTGACACAGAAGAAAAAGTGCGGAGTCGGCAATCATTGCCCTGTGAATGCCTACACTCCGTTGCGCCACCTCTCGGAAATTCCTAAACCGGCGTGTTGTGAGCTTCTGTGTTAGTAGCTCTACGCTCTTGCTTGGGCTTCTCTCAAATACGCAATTTACTAACACAACATATGAAAGTGTTGACGTTAAGGGCGTTTAGGTTCGGGATGGAGTTTGTAATCACAATACTGTTATAACTCAAGGTTATATATGTACATATAAATATATATTACAAACAGGAGAGATCTAACGCGAAATTGACCGACCAGACTAAGCGTAATATTTTGGACATATCTGTCTTGAAATAATAAATTGGAAAACGCGAACCCCTGAATCGATCGTAACGCTAATTGAGAAACATACGTTACGGCCCGATACAGTACAGAATTCGACAACAAACAGGGTCGCAGGATTCTTGTACACAACCCACAACTAATTAGAAACATGTAAGGTAAAAATGCGTTTTACCACATTCTTTTTACACTTATTCTTTAAAACTTGTAAGAAATCGTTGGACCATACTTTGCAATGAAGAAACGCGGACAACTACTTGTTGCGAAACTGAACAGAACCCAAAATGTCAAGGCGCAAAAATATTTCCTATTAAATTAAAATAGTTGTACTTACTTTGTTTTGTTCGCATTCACGTTCAAGTCTTTTGTCACGTTCCAGTTTCTTTTTCCCTCAACTTTCAACTTTGCATTCTTGCCTTATTGAATAAAATGACACAAACACAACTTGAAATACAATTAAGAAGGTATGCGTAATAACTTAGAACAGTATTTTAAAATCCAGTTATGCAAACTGGAGGCTGAACAACATTATGATCCAAACAACATTGATTACAGGTGCACATTATCCAGGGAAAACAATGTTGTGTTTGAAAACTGTTTCTATTTTTTGGTTATTGCAGAATGTAGTTGTTATATTTGATGGTGGTGCCAATAATTCACAACCAACTGGATATTTTTGTTAGTGTGGTGTGGAATACTCATCAAATTTGAAAGCAGAAAACTGTACAACTTTTTTCTGGTGTGCCAAACCATATATACAATTTTCCAGACAAATATGGACTTAGGAATGATAAGAAGTAATGTGATACTGCAACATTTTAAGTCTAATCGACATGGTTGCTAATTTGAGTTTATTGACCAAAATCACTGCTTGCATTTTCTGTTTTTTTTTAAATTGATCACTTGGATTTTATAGTTAAACTAACTGACACTACAATTTGTTTATCCCAAAACAAGTAGAAATAATGTTTTTTTTTTTCAGTGGTATAGGTTTGGTTGTGTTGACTGAACAACTTGAAAAGGCTATAGAAGTGTCTGGAGCTCTTGATGGTCAAATAGACTATTTGTCAGAATAATTCAGACTTAAATGTGCATCAGTAATTCCGAATCCACTGCAGATTGATGTTTCAAATTGTACAGATGTATTTTGTTTTCTTAAACACCAGTTTGCCAGTCATACTGGTTAGATTTTGCAATACACCAGAACATAAAGTGTACTACATAATGTGTTATAGGAACGTGCGGGTGTAGCCACTAGCCAGGTCAAATTTTCAAAACCGCAATTCGAATTGCCAAAACTAGCCCAAACCGCCATTCAATGTCAAAAACCAGCCCAATTGGGCAGAAAAAACGCCCAATGGCAGCCATCGGCCGGCACAATGCATTTCATAGGCAATGGCAGTTCTCGGCCACGGGCTTATGGTGGCAGCCATCGTCCGCGCAATGCATTTCAAAGCCAATGCTTTTACTTTTTTTAAAAAAAACTTTATTTTTTGCTTTTACTTTATTTTTGAAAAACCTTTTTTTTATTTTTTGCTTTTACTTTTATATTTTTTTATTTTTGAAATATTTTTTATTTAATAAAATTTTGTAATTATTATTTTTTTTTTGTTAATTATTTTTATTTTTTGAGTGGCAGCTGTCAGCCACCATACAACAGAGAAGAGAGAGAGAAATGCTCATCACACTAACGCAGTGTCAGCAAAACGTAAGACCGGCACAGGCAATTGCCAGTTCAAATTAGAAATCGTTAAGGGAACACGCATGCGATACATGTAACGGAATGGATTATACTATTAAAATAATTTTATGTTTTATAGGTGTTTTAGGCAGTATCTTTGTTTTACAAAAAAGCGTTGGTCGACCTCTTAATAAAAATGCAGAATGTCCCGAGCTGTTTCGACAAAATTAAAGCACTTCAAAATGATATTGAAATGTTTACACTTCGATACAGAGTTCAAAAACCCAGAAAGCCTGTAAAAAACTCGGATGTCATGCGGGCCTAGAAAAAAATGGTTGTAGAGTGCAAAATTAGCGAAAGAAAAATTACGGACGAATTTTTTAAACTGACGGAAGAACTTACAAAACATACGGCTGAACTCAATGAAATTAAACTGACAATGGATGGAATAACAAACAACTCAACGAGATACTATGTCAGATTTTTTTTTAAAGTGCAATCATTTACCGAAAGTCCCGCCAAACGATGCAAAACTAATTAAAGGAACCTTTTTCTCATGTTACTCGCAGTGTGAAATTTATGCTTCACTTTGTTTATTATGTTCGTTTTCACGTTTTGAAATTGTTTTTTTTTTTTTTTTCAGGAAAGTAGATGTTTCATAGCTACATAGGACCACATTTCGAAATGGAGCTAAAACTTGTGTTTGATAAAATGTACTCGCGACAAAAAGATTCAGCCCTGGCATTCTTGCGGGCGGAAAATCATTTGTGGCGAGGCGAACACCAGGCTGCCATTGACAAAATGGAACATGGTCAAGAACTGTTAAACCAAACCATGTTTGACTTTAAGAAGGAAATAACAGTGATATTCAATCGCCTCAGAACAGACACCAGAATGTCCAGGCCTACTAAAATGAATTATACTTATAATTTGTACTTACTTTTTTGTGTTTTTTCGTACTCGCATTCGTTTGTCATTGTCACGTTCCAGTATATTCATTCCTTTGTTTACCCTACGACTGTGTTTTTTTGCCATGTTAAATAAAAAAAAACATTCCCGATAAACGCCGAGTCGACACTCGTTAGCATTGGACGCGTCACTATACCAAAATATAATTGAAAAACATGCATTAGTAAATATTTAATAAACGGAAGCGTTAAAAAGTGTCGTACTCATGAGCCATTACCATTTTAGTGGCCTTTTCACGTTAAAACAAACATTTTGTAACAAAGGGCTCGAAGCAAACAGACAGTACAAATTTGCCCATGTTAAGGCAGAAACAAAGCAGCTGTAGGAAATTTTAGTTCTTTTCAAATCCAACACAATTTAAAAAAAAAACTGACCCATTTTAGGGGGTTTAGTTGGTTAACTAGTGGGGTTTGACACACAAATTGTAAAAATATGAAACCACAATGACTCAATTAATAGAACTGCAAAATTTGAGCCAAATTCGCCAATGTTTACAACTTCGACCACTAGAGGTGTTTTGAGCAACAATCGTTAATAATTCTGACGTCATAGGGCTGTTAACAACCACAAACGGCAAATTTCTGTGGCGCAAAAAACGTCCACCAAGCAACCCACAAACGAGTAGCATACAACTAGCTGCCCTTGTAACACTATTGCGCCACCGAAATTTGCCGTTTGTGGTGCCCAGAAACATACAAATACGTTTTGCACTTTGGTGGCTTGTGGGGTAAATGTTAGGGCTACAGGGTTGAATACAACAATCGACACCTATAAATGGCATACTGTACAAGCTATCCAAACTTTAGCCAGTTCTGACATTGTTTACAAACTCATCCTTTTAGGGGGCTAGCGGGGTAAATGCTAGTGTTACCCGGACAAACAAAGTGGGAGATGCACATCTACATAACTACATTTACCATCTGTGTAAATTGCAGCCAAATCCATCAAACATTTGATTGAAAAACGAGTCGGACAAACTTTGGGAAGAAACAAAAGAAGAAGAAAAAAACATTTGGGTCGTTATTTTCAATATTAAACTTATGAACAGATCCGTATATAGTGTTCCAAAAACAAACAATTTGAGTAAAATCAATATGTGTCCCCTTCAGGGAAGGGAACCTATAATAAAATTGCTTCAGTTGCAGGAGTTTTCTCCAAACTTAGACATTACGTGCAGTTATCGACGCTCCGATGTCTTTACTTCTCTTTGGTGCATCCACACCTTTTTGGCAAAACAAACATACATCCACTTTCAATCATGCAAAATATATAATTTTAAAAATCATACCCAAAAGCCCTCTTCGGACCTCAACCAACAAGTTATACAGAAAAACTAACATCACCATGCAACAAGAACTAAACAAAAATTTTTTGTTCCACACGTTTCATCAAGTCGGCCAAAAAATACAATAAAATACAAGTGCACCGAAGTTTGAAATAAACTACTGGATAAAATAACCACCAAAAAACAGGCCTAAAAGCTTTCATGAGCAGCAGCAAATCTTTCATACTGGCAACATACATATGAGCGAGAATCATTTCACAAAATCCCAAGGTTTTTTGTGCAATTGGCATGTACCACACGTGGTGCATTATTTACATTCCACGGGGTATTATGGTCTTATTTACTTGTGCAACGCAAATACCGTTCACTAACTACCCCGCCAGACAAGCGTGAAATTACTGCCCGAAGAAATGCGAACAAATTTTTACATCCGTATTTCACAAAGATTCATGTTATTTATTTGATGTATTTTCAAGAAAAACACTTACAACGCACTGCTTGTTTTGTTTTTTCTCTTCTCGTGTTTTTTTACAACCATTCACCGAAAACAAATAGATAGGGTCAGCTTTTAAACATAGCCAATAGTGGCTCAAGCTGCACTCTCTTTGTTTCAATCACTATTTTACATGTTTACATTTATGTCATCTGTCTTATTCATATTTTGGCGTTGAAACAAATAAAAAAAAGTGATTGATGGACAGTGTTCGTTTTTTTTCAAAACCTTCGAAATGTTCTTGTCGTAATATGTGGCTTTGTTTTCGCGTTTTCGGGTGCAAATGGCTTTCTGATCCGAACACATAAAATAGAGGAAAATATTCCCTGTCATTGTTTATATAGGAGAGGAAGAGAAAGAATATCCGGCACAAAACGACCGAGACTGAAAGACTACGACTACGATGTTGTTTCGGCACCGGACGCACAATCACCAAAGGAGCGAAACATTGTGAATCTTATTGCTACTTCTACTCCACGGAAAATACTCAACACTAATAAATTGAATTTAGGCGATTTCAGAGTATGTGGGAAACTGTTTCACATAACTTGCAAGATAGTATAAGTGCATATGCGTGCAACTACGAAGCTGTCAACTACGACAATTTTACATAATCCCGGAGTCTATCGCGTTCTAATTTTTTGTCACAAATTTGAAACATAACTGGATTTCAAGCATCGATTTCTTGGCAATCCTAACTTAGACAACTGCACTAAAAGCCGGTTTCGCAAATCTTTTCAAAAATATTTACTCTTGCATTAATTAGTATGGAAGTTTGTCCGGTGCTGTGATGTTCCTTGTCAGATAAATTCTTATCAGTGCGAAGTGCATGCTATTGCAATTTTTTCAGAAATAGACAGCATTTGACCAACACATCTGCTTTCCAAAGAAGCAAAGAGTTGGGTTGCAAATTTGTTGGCGGAAACCATTGGTCCTACAATAGAAAATCCAGACATGCAACACGAAAAAATTGAGGAAGCAAAAAAGCAGTGGACAAAGACTTACAGATCAAAAAAGCGGAGCTATTTCAGATTTGCGTGATACTACGAAAAAATACTGGTTTATTTGAATACCATCAACTACCCAGGCTAGTAATTTTCCACCGGTGTTCCGCGAAGAACAAGACACTGGTCAAAATCAGCAATGAGTAAAAAGTAGACCAGACGAGACAACGAAAAAATTAAAATTAGTGGCGCCTTGCAACGCTGTGGATGTGTGGTTTATGTAAAAAATACCACTCGCATCCTCTCCAGGAATGGGAGCAAGATGGACTTATTATACATCAACTTAAAGATATGTACAATATTTTTCGTTTGGTTGTAAGTTTCATACACGAGCAAATATGTTAATTCAGCAAAAACACAGGAAAACTGCACCAATGGTCGGACCAGAAAAAGACCACCTATACCTCTATTTTTATTATCAAACCATACATTATGTGAAAGGTATTTGAAATATCTTCCGTTTAATGAAACTCATTAGCGTACAAAGATGTTGAAATTCTTCCTCATCATCATTTTTGTAAATAAAACTGTGTTTCAAGTTGTTACAGGAAAGTCACTCTGGTGGACGTAAATTTGATATCCAAAACAGGTGGAATTTTAGTCCTAACATGGAAAGCCAGACTAAGCTGCTCTTTCTTGGCCGCGTGATGTTGTCAAATTCCTCCTTATTGTGTTATCCGTGATAAGTTTTAACGGATGCAAGTCGTCAGTGTAAAACAAAACTGGGCTATGTCTATTTTTGAGGTTTTTCACTTTTTTCCATATTCTTTGGTTTTGGACATAGCTCTTTCTTACTGTCTGTGTATCTTATAAGATTAAGCACATAGCAGCTATGTAAATTTTCAATGGTTGCTTTGAATACAATACGGGGGTCTATGTCCATTTTTTGTACACAGATCCCTTAAGAATTCAAATTTTTACCAGGATCTGCACTGCAACTAAGGACATACACCTTTAAAAATTAAACTTCAAGAAAGGTGTCTATGAAATTTAATTGTTAGTTTTTGTTTTTGTGTTAAACAATTTATTTAGAAATTTCATGTTACAATTATTTAGTGTAACCCATGAGTGGTGGGAATGCCAAAAATTTTTTTAGTTGATATGTGAAGTATTTATAAAGTGTATTTATATGATTGAAAAGAATAATAATATTAACTTCTTAGGTGTTGATGCTCGTTTATATTGAAAGGTTACAGGGAGAACTGGAGAGAAATGTATTGTTCACTTGGAAATTGATGATAGCAAGAGCAGCATTGAAACTCGTAAGTTGATTTCAGAAGACACTTGTAGTGCTACTCCAGTTCAAACAAAATCAGTGAGTGTTAGCGAATCTGATGTTTTCTCTGATGGCAGCGACATCGAATATATAACAGAAGTGTCAAAAAGGAAAAAATTCTTGAAAGTGACAGTACCGAAACTTTAGAGAAAGTCGATGTAGCCACCACAAGTATTGAAAAAGATGCAAACGAAACATCTCTCACAGAAGGAAAAGTTTATCTCCGCTTAGAAAATTCCAAAACGATATTTGAAGCAAAGTTTTCCAAGGCAGATGGAAATTTCCAAAAGGTATTTGAAGCAAAGTTGTCTAAGGCAGACAGTACATGGACACATTATGCAGAAAGGTGATGAAAGTTTTTTTTTATATGCACTGTTTTAAAAAGAGCTGCCGTGAGTGGGCATCATTTGATGCAGATATTCATTGCATAGGTGCTTCTGTTCTATGGAATATGAAGTTTGTTACAAAAATGTCCGCGACAGAAGTTAGCCAGTTGGGCTCAGATGCAAGGAAACCAAATGTGCTTAAAAATAGAAAGCACAAACGTAATGAAAAACAGTGGGCAATAAATGTAGAAAAAATATAACTAGAAAGTGGGTTACGAAAATTGGGCTGTTCCGTAAATGAACATAGTGCACCTTGTGGAAATCCAGAACCCACCTGTAAATGCAGAATGCAATATTCAAAATCATTTACAGAAGATGTGAGGAAACAAATTAACGAAGACTTTTGGAATTTAAAAGATATAAATTTGCAACGCTCCTTTATTATAAAATTTGTTAGTAGTGTTCCGAAGAAAGGACAAGTCTCAGCAAAAAGTGGGAAGCAAAGGGGAAAAAAACAAATTCTTGGCAGTATGCATTTTTTTTATCCCGAAAGTCGTAAGTGTATAAATGTTTGCCAAGTTTTTTTTTTTTGTCAACACACTCAATATCACAACAGCTTTAGGCAGGATAACTGAAAGTGGAACTGTGTCAACCGATGGTCGATAAAAAAGGGGAGTCACAACCAGACATGGGGCAATTCGAATTCGGGTTTTACCACCTTCGTGCTGTATTCGAATGAGTTTGGTTTTCGTTCGATAGTGCATGAATACAATTCAAATAGTTGATGTTATCTTTTGAACCATCAATTCATGAATACATAAGCTTGAGTAAATTTATTCGAATACGATTCGAATTGTTGTCGGTTTTTGCCAACCTAAAAATTTGCAAATTCACATACACCATATTTTTTACGAATATAATTCGAATTGTTGTCGGCCTTTGGCAAGGTAACAATTCGTAAAATCGAATACATGACTACATTTGTACGAATACAATTCGAATTGTTGTCAGCCTGTGGCTGCGTAACAATTCGCAAAATCGAATGCATGACTACATTTTTACGAATACAATTCGAATTGTTGTCAGGGTTTGGCAACGTAAGATACGTAAAATCGAACACATGACTACATTTTTTAAGAATACAATTCGAATTGTCGATTACCTCCAGACTAGGAGTAGTCGAGAATATTTTGCTACATATTTTTGCCAAATAGATTCTAATACAATTCAAATTGGCAGTGAATGTGACCTGATTTGACAAGTTTTTGTTTATGTTACGAAACAATGACACATGGAAGTTTAATTGTGACGTTATGTAAATGGAATCGTGTTACAAAGCTTGCAACATTGCGTTGTTCTTAGCAAATGAAAGGTTTAGCGTGTTCATGAAGCAAACATCTCATGTAAATTAATTTATATAACGCAGACTCAAATCAGTTAAGCTGATGTGGCAAAAAAGCTCGTTGGTTTACATTTTTACAAATAAATTGGCAATTCATAAACCCATACTACTTTTTGATCGAATACCTTTTAAGTTTTGGGGCGCTTTTATTTCTTATATTTTCTGCAACTACAAATATCCGAATCGGTGCATTCGAATTCTATTCGAATTGTTTGCTTCTTACGACAACTGAACAATTCGTGAATACAAATAACTAGAATTCATTAATTCGAATTGCTACTTCCCAAAAAGTACGAAGTATTCATGAATATGAATACACGCTTGGGGTTTATTCGAATAACACGTTGTTGTTTTTTATTCATGAATTCAATAGTTGACATGTTTTATTCGAATACAGTTCGAATTACTGGCACCTTAACAGTACGAAACAATTCGTGAATACGAATACTTGACTCGCATTATTCAAATACAATTCGAATTGTCGAACTTTAAAAAGTGCGTAGAATTCATGAATACATACATGTCTTGGTTTATTCGAATAGTTTTCGAATTACTTATCGTTGTAGTTTGGTCAACAATTCATGAATACAAATACTTGATTCGTTTTATTCGAATACTATTCGAATTGCTGTTACTCAAAAATTGCCAAATTATTCAAGAATTCGAATACAGGACGTGTGTACTCGAAAAATACAGTAATCGACGAAAACAATACCTTTATCACACTTTTGACTGCTGAAATTTTTTCTTAAAATTCTGCATTTATACATGGTCATACTTCGATAGGAGATAGTTTAGTACGAAATTTCTGAAAGTTGTAAAAAATTGAAGACGTCATCATCTAGGAAATGACTATGTGTTTTCACAAACTACACATCGATGTTGTTTCTCTCCAGCGTGAGTCAACATGTGTCTTTTCAAAGTCCCAAGTTGACAAACTCTGTTTTCAAACACTTCACAACGATGTGGTTTCTCTCTATTGTGATTTAACAGGTGTCCTTTTAAATGTCCAGCTTGGCCACATCCTGTTTGACAAACTTCACATCGATGCGGTTTCTCTTCAGTGTGATTCAACATGTGTCTTTTTGAATGTTTAACTCGGTCTCACATCAATGTAGTTTCTCAGTGGTATTATCTATCCTTCACATGACATTTCATGGTAAATTTACGTCTGCAGCGTTTTTACTTAAGGCACATTTGTAATGCCGATTCTTTGAATAGCAAGGCTGATGTTGTACTTTGCCAGACAAACAATTAACGAATCAGAAATATCAGTATGAGATCTAGAAAAAAAATGTATCAAGCCTTTATCCCTCACATCTTGTGTGCCACAAAAAAGGCCGGGTGCTGAGCTTTATCGCGATTAAACAATCATGACTGATGTCGAAAATCGATCCCAACATATTCGATGTGCGCTATAGCTTCGACATTCCCTGAAAAACTGGTTTGATGATGAGCGCATAATTGTTTTGAATAAGCGATTCGTGTGCAAAGTCGTGGTTTGGAACCACTAAGCTACAGTGAGCCTATTCACGTGCACAAATTTGCCCGGGTAAGTTACAAAAACTTACACTCAAATTTATTCCATTTTTATCGTCACCGCCTGGGTAAAAAATTACCCTCTACGCTTTAAGTTATTTCTGCCAAAAATGCATTTCACCTTTTTGCGACACATTCAACTGACCATACCAAGTTTGCTTATTTTCATATTGTTACGATTCATAACTCTTGCGAATAAAAGATATTGGAGCATTTTTCTGAACTATCTTTATCCATATTATTGTTAATTTGCGAATGTCCACGTTATTGATAAAAAACATTTCAATAAAAATGACAACAACTGACAACTGCAGGTCTGTACCGAACTGAAAAAGGCGTGTTACAGTATCACTTGCTACGCTGATGCAAAACTGGGATGTTATCAACTTTTTGTAAACAAAACGTTTTGTCATATCTAAAATAAAAACGGTTATGCGCTCACCAATGAACCAGTATTTTAGCAAATGTCGAAGCTACAGCGCACATCGAATATGTTGGGGTCGTTTTCGACATCAGTCATGATTGTGTTTAATCGCGACAAAGCTTAACACCTTGTGCTTTTTTGCACCCAAGTTGTTAAGATAGCAAACCTGTGAGGGATAAAGGCGTGATCAAATTTAATCTTCTTATCTCGTGTAAATATAAAAGAGAAGCCGTATACTCGACGCGGAAAGCTCTCAATGATCAGTCACGTACGTCTACGACCCGCTTGGATTTATCCAACTCTTTGTGGGTTTAATCTGCCCTTTCGGCCGAATACAATTTTTTTTGTTTACATTTCTACGAATTTGTATCAAAATTGGCCAGAGCACAAATTATCAGACTTATATAATCGTTTTATTACATACTATTATCGTGCTCAAGTAAACCTTGCGTAAGGTGTTTGGGGTAATAATGCACTTTGTTTTGTCATAATTCATAACTGTGTAGTTTCCGCGACCGACTGCTAGTAGTTCCAAGAAGAGATAATAAAGGAAGGTAAGAACAGAGAAAAAGAAGCATTTCTATTACGCGATGGTATTTGGCAGTCTATAATCTTTAAAACCATACACAGAAAACAGTTATTAGTTGTGATTATATCAACAGCAAAATTGGCAATTGTTCAAATATCTTAGTTTCAATCTGCCAAGGACTGGTAGAAGTGTGGCAAGCTGTAAATGCAGTTTACCAGTAGCCTTTATGTCAGTGGTTTTCAAACTTTTTTGGGTGCGACCCAGATCTAAGTTTTATGAACATCTCACGACCCAAGCCCCAAACGACAAAAAATGTATTTTTTCCTTGTACGAGTACATATTCGTTCTTAAACGCCAACTCTCACAAGTTCAATTTCGCCTAATTAACTTGTCCTATTATTACCCGTCTTATGACGTTACAAACATAATTAACTTTCATAATTACTATGTGCGTAACAGTAAAATTGGAAGGCTATTGTCCGTAAGTGGTAATGATTGGTTTATTTTACTGTTTAACGTGGTCGAGTGAGGCTGTATTTGGCTATGGTAATACTGTGGCTGGCTGTCCATTAAAACTCTCAGAAACTCATGATGCAATACTGCAGTTACTGAGATGAAGCCACATAAAATGCTTATGATGCATTAATTCAGTCATGATGGAGAATTAAAAATACTTGAAATAACAAAAATGAAATGAAAAAAGTTCGTTTGGGCAGAATTACATGACCATAACGCGAAATACTGCAATTGAAAATTCACACTTGATAAAGACACATTAATACAAACGAAAATCGCAAAATGGTGACATGAATGTTTAGTTTGTTTTAAAATACGTTTTAAGAAATGTAAGTGCATTGATTGATGAATCGGACAAGTTGCTGCGCAATTTTGTCGCAAAGTATCCAGCGGAAGAAAATGCTCTTTCAGATTCGATGCTCGTAGGCGGAAGAGACTTTATGGCTTTGAGAATTTCGAGGTTAAGTGTGCGACAGCCAGTGCCTTGAAATGCCTTGATTTTCTTTTCTATGCTGATAGTGCGACTTCCAACTTGCTTGGAGGAAGTTGTGGAAACATATTTAGAAAGACTTTTTCCCCATGTTCTACTGGTAGAAGCTTCTGGAGTTGCCAGTATTTCTTGGCTTGCAGCTGACGATTCTTCTGAGAAGAGCTTTGACAGATACGATTTTAAATTGGATATTAAAACGTCATCGTCAGGCAAAGCGAAAATACCGGTTTCATCTTAGTCATGTTGAAGGTCAGAATTGTGCAAAAATTTTAACAGCCCAAAAGTAACATTGAGGTAATCGACTTTTGACAGCTGACAGTACCTCTTGACAAATTTGCGCAGGTTCATCTTTAAGTTGAGAAACCTAAACGCACCATCAGCTGTCATCAACGTGGCATCCCGAGTCGAAATTGTTTTAAAAGCCTATTCGACGGGATTTGACGTCAATTTCAAAATCAATGGATGCCTTCAAAACTTTTTTTTAGTCTTAAATATGCTTGTAGCATGCTAAACAAACTGTTCCACTTAGTTTTGTAATCCAACGGCATCTTAAGTTCGTTGCCCAACGCCTGTTTGATGTACACTTGCAATTTATCGTTTTTTAGTGGAGAATGCCTAAAAATTCGTGCAAGTTTGCGTACTTTTTCCATGGCCAAAAATATTTCAAAGCAGAAACAAACAAGGCAATATATTTGCATAAAGCATGACGTTGAAAAAAGGGGCATTTTGAATACGCGAAGGCACAATTTCAATTTTTCCGCAATGTTTTATTTGTCACGCTTTGAGATTTAAATAAATGCGTAAACGAACGTAAAAACTGCGCGACCGGGTCAGTGAAAGCCAAACATTGGCCATCGAGTCACTTGACCGATTACTCCTGACTTAAGGATAAAAGATGGGAAAGGGACGAAGGGTAATAAATAGACATGCGGAGTGTCGTTGAAGCAGCAAACAAAATGAAAACTACATTAAGCAATAAGGTGAAACACAACATGCAATATAGAACATAGATAGTACCAAGAACATAGCAATTGTTTCAGAGTACGAAACCCGAAGTGTCATACAACGGAGTAAAACAAAATGCACGAGTCGCTTTTTTCGGAACAATCTCGTATATAAGCCCCTTTTTACATAGAAGGCAGGGTTGCATACAGTAAAAGCATAGATGACATGAACCACAAAATACACATTGGTATGTACAAGAAAAGTGGCGACTAGTACGCCAGCTGAAACATACTAATCCTTTTGTTTGCGTATTTTTTTGCGAAGTTTTGATTGTGGTAGACACATTTTCGCTGTGACTGCAATTGCCTCTTTTTTGTTGAAACATTTTATGACATGTATTAATTTTATCTCGTTTAACTCATTGGAAGCCGCCTCAACACCGCTTGTTGAAAACCGCCATGTTTTTAACAAACATGCTCGTAATACATTTTCAATGTAAAAAAAAACGATTGGTAATCCTTTAAAGTACGTCAATTTCCACACAGTACCGAAATTGTTTTGCAAGTGTTCCTAGCTTTTTGTAAACACCTGCAAATTAATCTTGACATTTAAAGTTTTCGTTCAGTGCACAAATCTACATGTTAATTTGTATCGTGACTTGGATGAAAGAATTTACAAACTTTTTCATCGGGTTTCATAAATAGAAAACAAATATGGCCAGAAACGCCAAGTTGAATAATGTAACAACTGCATATAGTGAAATCATAGAGCACTTAATACTAGAGAGGTAACTGGTTGCTCACTCAAGCGTGAAATCAGTCAAAACTTTTCATGTTTAGCCAAAAATATATATTTTTTAAAACAATAAGGTAATAAATACCTTTATTCTTTGGCATAAAGTTCTAGTTTTGCAAAAAATAAACAAGTAAAGAATTACAGCACCTTTTTGTTCGATCAACCTCTGCAGATTGGTCACGCTTGGATGAAGCGTTGCCACGTGACCATTCTAAGTTGTTTTTGCTGGCAATTGCATAGGACGTTTTAAGCTTTTCTCAAAGTTTGTTCTAATAAATAAAAAAGCTAACACCCCGCTACTTATTTTATTGGATATAAAACACACCTTAAGATGAGTACAGAAGAAGGAACATGCCTAGAGAAGGAAATTGACCTGATTGTCATCGAAATAGACCAAGAGACCAGGGCTACCAGTGCAGAATGTCCAGTTTATCCTATTGCTTCCACAACTGATGTATCACCTCAAGACGTGGACAAAATTTATCTATGGCTGCAAAAATGGCAAAAATGTAATGATAGATGTGCCAGACGTTTGTACTGATGTCAGCAGACTATATATCTAATCAACTACAGATAAATTTTTACTTAATCCCAAACCAGAATTGATATACAAAAAATATGAACCTGTTTGCCAAAATGCAGGTGAAGTTTTTGGAATGCAACAATTTGTCCACCATTTTTACTGTGACCAATTCGCAACACGTATGTGCATGGGGGACCCATTCGTTTTGTGTCAAGAAAACGAGAAAATGGTTTGTGCCAAGTTGTCCACCTGGAAATTTTATCATACTTCTTTGCCAAAATGCTATTCAGGATACATTTGGACAATCAAGTTTCATAAATTTTTCAATTCAACAAAAAGGTCACTGGAAAAGTCAGCATGAAGATATTTTGTCTGAAACTTATTGGACACCTTTATAAAACTGTCTTAAAAAAAGAAGAAAAACTTGTGCTCAAATGGTGTATATTTTTGGTGGCAATGAATACAAGCAAAATAACAAGTACTCCATATCAAAAGCGAAATGATTTGTTTTCTATCTTCTTGTTCAGTTTGAATTCCCTTCTTTGAAAACCTTTACTACATACATTTTGTTCAAGTGTCATCAATCAACTTGAAATATAATATGTTTGTTCTGGTGCACTCTACAAAAAAACTATGTTTATTATGTAAATAACTTTGGTTGGAACTCCATATTTTTGTTCATTCCATTAGCTTTAAAGCTTAACTGTAAATGTCATAACATTAGTACCTGCAAACAAATGTCAGTTGTTTGAAGATATTAGTACAGTAATGTTATACTAGACTTGCGTTTGTAATTTGCTTGGGTTTAATAGGATTCTGAAAGACCATACAGTTTTAGCATGTCATAGAGAAAAATGTGTCTCCTTTTTGAGTCTTGGAAGTAAATACAGTGTGGACACCACCACCTGTCTCCAGTTATGCCATCATAGTTCAAATCACAAGAAGCTCATATAAAAAAATTCATTAGGGAAACTTTTGTATGGCAATTTTAGAAAAGTACTAAAATTCAGAGAATTGTGGTAGGTGTTTGGATCATATTTGCTGAGAAACTTACTTACAGCTACACTAGGGTTGCCATATTTTATGAAACACAATCCCTGAAAAAATTTATCTCGGTTGCATGAACCCAGTTTTTCTCAAACTTTAAGTCTAAATGTGTTGACGTAAGTCTGAGTGTGTATTTCAGAAAAAACGAAAGTTGGTTGCAGGATTTTAGCTAGTTATGCAAAATTGCGCATATCAATGATCCAAATCTGACATCACAGACAGGACAAAAAAAACACATTACAATTGTGCGCAAACAATTACATTTTGTTAGTTGCATGCAATAAAGCCTATTGTTTAACAATGGAGACGGTCGATTCTCACTTGAACTTTGATTTCAACTTCTCCAGTTGCACAAACTGACGCCAAATATGGTTATAGAATTACTTCCACCTTCTGAGGTCCCCGCAAAATGCCCTAAAGGACCGCGGACCCCAATCTGAGGACCGCTGGGTTGATCATTTTTTTGCGATCCAAACACTTCTATTCCGGAATAAATAAAAATATTGGGAAGTCACACGGACAGCGACACGAGAAAACGTTACATACGATAATCTGATCCTTGTCAATTAACTTTGTGCGCACGCTTCTGTTTAGTTAAGTTCTTTTTTAACCAAAAAAATTAAACGATGGTAGTCACAAGAAGCTTTTTAAATTTGAAGAAAAATGTCACTGTAAAAATGTTCCACTGTAAAAATGACGTTTAGTTGTTAGTCAGTTCCCTGCATATTAGGTACACAGTTAAATGGAATCTTCCACGTTCTAATGTAGCTTCGAATGCCGTGTTTTCTTGAGACGCGGATTTTTATTTGTGTATTTAACGCATATTGTTAAACATCTAGTAACAAACAGGTATTGTTACGCGCGCACACACATCAAACAGTAACAGGTACGCTAACCTGCGCGCCGCCAGTTTACCTCTTATCGTTTCATTGTATAGACGCGGTTGTAGCTATCTACTAGAAACTTTCTCCGTTGGTACATTAATTTTATAATATATACAAATATTGTTTCTTGAATTCCGGACTTTTAGGTACATTTTACCATTTCTCCCTGACGCAGATTTAAACACTAAATTCCCGGACATGTCAGGGAAAATCCGGACGAATGGCAACCCTAAGCTACACATGGTTCAGTTGGCATACAAAACAAAAGAAAAAAACACAACATACCTCTTCAAGGGTTACAGAAGTAGAAACGGTTTCTGTGAAAACAACAGCCTTGACATAATTGGGACAAATTTCGGACCAGAATTTACCAATTGCAAAACTTTGTCTTGGAAAATACAATAATTAGGTCACTACCAAGTGATTTTTATGTACATCTATATTGAAAGAAGCGGAACTCACGCTTCAGTATGTTACAATTTTAGTGGCTACCCTGTATGCCGGCAATGTCTTGTCACCAGCTTTAAGGCCCGTTTACACTATGCGTATCGCGCTCGCTCAAACCTGCGTAAGTTTGTTTGTTTCATTTTTTCTGTCTGGTTTCGCGCTTGACTGATTTCGGGAGCTCGAGTCTCGTAGAAATGAGCGAGCGATCGCCTGCCGAGCGTTTTTCTGCGTATTAAGCTGCTCGAACCTGCGCAAACGGTTTGTGTTATCGCTGTGTACGGGTTTCTGAATTGAAAAAGTTGGTCCATTTGCCAAAAATAAATGTTGGAACGCTATTCGCCTTCAATATAAGTATTTATTACATGGTTATGACTCCGTGTTGTGTTTTATTGTGTTTAAATATTGTAATTAATTGCATTTAAAATGTACAATTACCCTAGCACAGCGGACTACATGTCATAGAAAGATGAAAATGAGATCAACATGCCACCAATCTATACAACAACACGCAGAATAATCCTCATATGATTACCAAGATGCAAAACCATGTTTACTAACAAAGTATGATTTAATTTAGATTGAAACAAAGCTTTTTCGATCTAAAATAGGTAACAATAAATTTATGTACTGATTTCTGGTCCTCGACAGTTGCTGTGATCTAAAAAAGACGTCGAGTATATTACTTAGTACGCTTAGGTACGCACCGATAATCGCAGTGTAAACGGAAGGGCTCGCAAGGTTAGGTTAGGTTAGGCGCCTTGGCCTTCATGATCATTTTTTTCCAGCTCGTGGTGTTATAATACACATAACAGACATAAATCACCCTGACAAGTTAGTTTTACGACAATCAAGGACATACAAGTGCCCTTTCAAGATCACTACTAACAACTTTTCGCTTTAAAACTGCAGTGTGCATTGCTGGAAATCGGCGATCTTACCCGGGTCATCCAAGCGTGACCGATCTGCTGATGTTTAGGAGTGTCGCCTCTAGTATTAGTGCTCTATTGTGAAATACGCTTAAAAATCAGTTTATACGCCAACCTAATTATTTGTTTAAGAAACAAACTAACCTTTTTGATTGGCTGTGATTCTCTAGAAAATCAAACAAACTACATTAATTGTATTTCTACTGCGCATTTGAAATTGTTCTAGGTAATTCCTGAACAACCGTAGTTAACAGTACCAGAATCTTCACTACATTAAACCGCACACCTTACTGTGGAGATACAAATTGGTACATGGCTTGGATCCAATACATCCTCCAACAACGAAAGCCAAAACAGGAAACCGTATTGTGATCGTAAATACAATTGTTGAGTCTTAATCCTCATAAACATGCTTGATCGTCAGTTGAAAACCCTTCTCAGTGCACAAAGTGGCGATGTTTGTGCAATCTATGTGTGATTAACGGTTCGTGATTCTTGTCTTAATTCATCCTTTAAGATGACACGGTGCTTAGTACAACCGCCTTGATAGCAAGGTTGGTGGTTCTCATCCCAGATTTACCTCTAAGATTGCACTCAGAAACTATGACCGCATTGCAATTGTGACAGTTAAGCTTTTTTTCAACACGTTAGTAGACACATTTACATATTTAAAAACTAAACCGACGATTTGACCAAGTAGTTACATTGTCCAGACGAAGATAAAAAAGGTTACCCCTTCGGAGTGGGAAAAATCCTTGCAGCTATACTCACCATTTGCCAGTACTCTGATCTGAACCCATTGCATTGCAATATATTCTGTACGTAATTATAATGTTTAACAAGCATCAAATTCACAGACTTAGTTTTACACAATAATTTCATTTTCATGTATACTTGATTAAAGTACATGAAATTTTTCTTAGATACTTAGATATGCTTACATTTTACATTGAAAGTAATACACCAACTATACTAGTAACTTATTAGAATTGGGGACCTTGATATATACCAGCACAAGTGCAAAGGTTGTATAATTTGTACCAGACTCCAACAATACATAAAAGCTGCTCAACGGATTACGCAGAAAAAAAGACAATTTCTTGACATAAGTATACATAAAGTACACTTTTTCTTGTATAATTATTCGCAACGTTAATAGCGCGTCGTCTATCTACGTCGTTTGCAGTACATATTAGGGTTGAACATAATCTTCAACACTACCTGTACAATGAATATAATTTATTAAAAGAAAATTGAAATAACAATCAACGAAAAAACATGTTGAATAAAACCACATTATTTGTCGGGAGACATTCCTATTTTCCGGGATTTTGCCTGCTTCAAATAGTTAGCGACTTTTATAAAGCACACTCAGTTCCATTACTGGAACAGAAGCCTTATGTATTTGTACATACGCCATAATTCAGTGATTCTCAACTTGTTTAAGGCTAGAGACCACCAGTTCACATTTTCAGTTTATAGCAAAATTGCCATGAAAAAACACTGATCTTGTTCAGTGAGTTGTTTTATATCCACAACAATAGCAATAAACTTTACCATGAAGCATTTTTGTTTGCATCTGTCGAAAAAAATTTGCATTTTTGACATGAATATTTTTTGAAAATGCTTCACTCGTTGCAATGCTTTATCTCTCAAGGTAAATGACAAAAAAAAACTCCAGGAACTAATTTCTGTTTCCAATGAAATCGAGACAATGAAAACAAGCAGAACATTTTTCAATATGCACATAATTAGGACTATACCATGTAGCTTGTTTCAAATTTGTTTACTAGTTGAGGTAAGTGTAACCTTGAATCACTCTCACAAACAACTGTTACAAACAAGTCAATTTAAGTGGGTTATTTTTGTATTAAAACAACCGCACGAAAATTAAATGCATTCTGTGTAAATATAAGCTATAATGATAAGTTTGTTTTTCAAGTCTTTTGGTTTATCATCATATTTTCATTCTTCCACTCTTCGTTCCTTTTCATCTTTCTTCTAAATCACAATCTTCTTTACATCTTTCTTCTTCATCACCATGACAACAGTCAGAATGAGAATCATCAACATCATCAGGCAAAGAATCGAGTTGAGAGAGACCTCCATCAGTAAATGAATGCATCGATTGACCTCTAACAAATAGGTTAAGAGTAAAAACTTCAAATGACAGTTTACAATGACTCATAGATTGGATTAAATTTCAACGCACCCATGGAATTGTGTTTTCAGCAAAACCTAACTTTTGAAACAAATTATAAGCAGACTTTTAATTGTGTCTTACCAAGGCAAGTTTTTCCATCTTTCGTCAGCAAATATCCTTGAGAACAATAGCAGTAAGCTGCACCAGTCGTGTCGATGCCACACATGTGAGAGCATCCCAATTCCCCCTACAAAGCAATTCACATCAGAGTCGAGTTTGTTTCGCTTGGCGAAAGAAAACATATTTGGCGACACAATTGCACTAAAAACGATCCTTAAGCCGGAAATAGATGCGTTATTAAACGCAAAAAAAGGTAAATAAAGCATAAGACCCAGTCTATTTTATACGTCAAGAAAAAATACAAGTTTACCCTATTGCAAACAAGTTGGTTATCATTATCAAGTTCTGGTGCAAGGATAAAGGGTCCTAGAGAGATTTTCTTAGATGCATCATCAGTATCAACTGCGATTGATCTTTCGACTGGATTATCAGGTATCGGTCCAGAAGGACAGTTCTGATGAAATCAAGTTTAAATGTGAGATAAACGATTTACAGGTGGCGGGTAACAACATACGCAGCAAAACGTTAATAGAAGAATATGATTCTTGGTAAGTTGCCATTAGTCTGTGCAGCAATGTTAATAAAATATCATGGAAATACGCAGGTTGACAATCATCTTATTTGAAAGAGATCCGAAAAACTCTCATACCATTTTGCAGTCGTTGTCTTCCGTTTTTTTGCAGATATTCATTCTGCACCTAAGCCATATCTCCTGGTCCGAGTCCTGGACACCAAACCAGCTGAATCCCAAAAAAGAGAAACCAAACTTGCGAGAGTCGGTCACATTGTAGATGACATTCCCATCCACATCAAGAGGATCAGGCGCGACACATCTGTGAAAAATAATTGAGTTGAAGTGGAACTTTTGTCACTGAATTACAAGCGCTCACCCTCCGATGACAACAGGATAAACAGTTTCAGTTTCATTCTCAGCGTCCACCAGAATACAGTCTATTCCCTAACCATTTAAAGTAATGAAAAAGGGTTGGTGGTTTTCATCCCAGGGTATTTTTAGTGTGTTTATGTGACATTATACCTGCAAAACCAAGTTGGTGTCAGCCTCCACATCGATGTTGATACCAATGTAAACAGGGGATCCAATTGTTATCATTTGTTCAGTTTCAATTGTAGTAAAACTGTCCGATGTGTAACGAGCCATTTCAATGGTGAATGATGACGTTGTTTTGCCTAAATCCACCTCAACGTGGCTGCACAAGAGGATTTAACTGGTTAATATTTGTCAGTATGGTAAGCAGTAAAATATTTTTATTCTGCAAACAGAAACAACGTAACCGTTTTCGTAAAGTATAACACATTATGCTCACATACGATAAGTGAGCACTCCTTTTTATATGTCAGTAGGTTATAATAGTTCCACAGCCCATTAAAAATGACATAAATGCGATAAAAAAGAGATGTACAAATCTCAAACCTGATCATTGCCACCAACGGTTGATCCATTGTCGCTATTCCTAAACGATTGTAAGCGCACTGAAACACCACGACTGCCGATTCCCCATTGCGAGTTATAATTTGTGGCGACGAGCCAGCAGCGAAACCAAGCGAGACTTTGTAGGTTACCACAATTTCGGTGCTGCTCTCCTGGAAATATACAAAAATGTGTAGATAGGCATTCATTGGCGGACTCAATATGACCAATAACTGGCAGTGATTAGGAATTACAACCCACTTTTAGCAACATTGACAATCTTACCGTAATGTTTGCTGAGCATTGTCCAATTCCTACTGGGAAATTCATGTTATACTCGTCAGTCTGGTTGTCCTTCACTGCAAAGCAATTATCGAGTGGTGTCGAATCGTCACCAATCATTTCAAGCTGTTCGCCGGCTCCAGGGAGCAGAGATCGGACGTAACCACCAGGCAGGCTGAGGAAACAAACAAAAGTGGAATAAAAATAGAAATCAGAAAGACAAACCATTTGCACATTGTCCAATTTTATGCAAAATGCTATAAAAATTATTCGTAATTACCAAACGGACAACGAAATATATTTTAGAACATACCTCGCCGAAACACCGGCTGTTGTGCAGTTGGTTGTGATTACTAAAATAACAACGAAAGGTTTTTTATAAAATACAAGATTGATTTTTCTTTTGTTATCCCGACAATCTAGATGACTCAGTGATTCGTACAACCGCTGGTTGGTAAGTTATTCCCAGCTCGACAACTACCAGGGTTTAATTGGTAGTGCAGTGGTTCTCTACTCGACAAAGCAGTATTTAGGGGCGCCACGGGTGTGGTGTCAATAGAGTAGTTGTAAATTAATGTTTGTAGAAGAAGTCAAGTTTCTCACTTCAACATGAGCAAATCTTTCGCCTTTTACTAAATCCGTGGAGTGGGGTATTTTCAAGAGTCTTTGCTATTTGTTGAAACCACAACAACTGCTTGTGGTAAAAAAAAACTGTGTTTTTTATGTGCAGCTAATTTCATCCTAGGTTTTCTTTGGGAAACAACTTTGACTGTGACGCAGATGTCCCTGCTCTAGATGAATCAGTGGATTGTACAACTGCATTGCAACTGTAAGATTGGTGCTTCTAATCCCAGCTCGGCCTTTAAGACTACCTTTGGACATACTTCACCAATTCCAGCTCTGCCTGTAAACAACGATGAAAACCTGTTTACTAAAGTGTTAACAGGATTGATTGTAAAACAGCAAGTTGCTATTGACTTTTTTACTTCAATTGGCTTAAATTCATCTGGCACATATTCTTCAAGGGCAGGGTTGCTTGGCCAAGAACTTTTATGCTTCTCTAAAAATCTCGCACCATTGAGCCATAAACTTGATCCGAGCAGCTTATTCACTGTAATTCCTCTTGAAGCTCCATCAGCAGGATTCTGCTTGGTTCCTACATGCCTCCATTGGGATGTGGTAGTCTGCTGATGTATTTTTGATAAACGATTTGCCACAAATGTAGAAAACCGCTTTTTCTCATTTGAAATGCTAAAGAGAACAGCACTGGAGTCAGTCCAAAATGTAGACTTATAATCAGGGTGGTCCAAGCGTTCTCGTAACCACTTGTCAGCTTTAACAGCAAGAACAGCTGCAACAAGTTCCAATCTGGGAATGCTTTCACTTTTTGGTGGAGTGACCTTGGATTTTCCACACAAAAAAGATAAATGTACACAATGATTCTCGTCTTCCTGTCGAAGGTAAGTAACAAATCCATAACCATTTACAGATGCACCACAGAAATGGTGAATTTGGCGCTGAATATCTCTTCCAAAATGTGGCGGGTTCAAACATAATTCAAACGTCTGGGGAGATTTGTTACCCTGGCTTGTCGAGGGTATTTCCAGTTTCTGAATTTTCCTAGGCCTATTTACGTTTTGACCAAAAATGTGTGTTTATTTTATTACCTCACTTCATTTTAAACAATAGTAGCGTACGTTGAATCTATCTCTTTACAGTTGTTTCTAACAGTGGTTGCCTTGTAAATTATCTTCACTTGCCACTTGGTTATCTTTTTTCTCAATCCTCACTCTTCTTTGACACTCTCCCATTTCATTGATCATTTGTTGTCGCTTGTTGCCTGCCCTCCCTAATAATTCTGCACTCGGAGCATCGTGTCGCGCTTTTTTGTTCTGCAGCGTTTGTTTCATTCCCTCTCTACGCTCTCCTTTTAGTTTGCAACTTACAAAATCGTTTTTACAGTGCTTCACCTCTAGACTATACTTCACGCAGAACTCTTTTGTTATGTTGTCAAACATAGCAATCTCGAATTTGCGGGTGCAAAATTCAAACTTGTAATTGCCAAAGCAATGAAAACGCATTGGTCGGTTTTATGTTTGTTCCAGTGGTGGGTTTTGAAAACAAAACAACAAAAACTGTTTGACTTTTTTAGTATGTTTCTAAAAATATCTGTCCAATTTTTATTGCGAATATAACGACCCTTTACAGAACCGTAAATTTTGTCCCAATCGTCTGACGGCAAAACGAATGAGGTTTGGTCCACTAATATATCTGAAGGGTCCCCCTTTTTTTAAATTAAGTCCCCTAGAACAACATGTGCATTGCAGATTGTACATTCAGTTACATTTCTGGTGCTGTACTATGTTTGATAAAGATTTTTATTTTCAGTCCTAGTTTAAACAAGTTATTTTTACGAGCATGCAAACTGTCAGCTTATCAACTTGGAAATTGGTGCACCAGTTTATACAACTAACTTTTAGCTGCAATTGTTGTAAAAAAAATAGTACAGTATAATGATTAGAATGTAAACTATTTTCTTTTATTCGTTAACAGATGGCTAATGGATGCAGTCAGTGATGATCAATTGAAAGAAATATCAACATCACGGGTATGAGGTTTTAGATGCAGTGGGGTATATGGGTGACCCCACTAAAGCAAAAATGAATAAAGAGAGATGTTCTTCAAAAAGTAGTTGTGTTCTAATGCTGAAAACATTGGTTGCAAAGTTTAAGGTTAAAGTAGTGTAGCATGGTTACTTATACAACATTGTGCGCTTTTCAGGTACTCTAGCTAAGACACAAAACTATTTTTATCAATTTGTTTGTACGCAAAATTTGTAACTAATATTTATTGACATGCACTTGATTAGGTCATCGCGTTTACGGCCACACTTACAAAGAAGTTTTTTTGAACGCGTTGACGTATAAGTCACGATACTCAGTTGAATTTTAAATACGTAATACTCTTTTTTTATAATGAGCCAGTGACTATGTAAATATTTGGAAAAGAATAAAATTTTGATAAGCACATGGCATAAAAGTGCTTTTCTGTGTCAAGTGTGTTTTGAATGCACCTGTATGGTGGCCCATTGTTATCAATCACTTTTAATAAAAAAATAGACAATAAAATTTAAAATAGCGAAATTAAAAACGAAAAATAAAATTAAAAATAACGAAATTGAAAGTACGAAAACAAAAATGAAATCCTACACGTAGCCAATCTCTATCATTCCAATGCTTTTTCAATGGGCGATGGCCCATCGCTATCAAAATCCACAGACATCATATATGCGCTATGACCATAGAATTCTAAAAACATAGAAGGACCACTCATTGTTCTTGCGTCTCGTTCCGCATGAGTAAGACTGACACGATACCGCGAGTTTTCTCGTAACTTCGGTACCTGTTGTCTGTTTCGTCGTTCGAAAAGTGAAAATATAAACCATGGCACCTAGTCATTGCTGTGTGCCTGGCTGTATTTCAGGCGTCAGAAATTCTAAAATTAAGAACGAACGCAAAGTTTCAATTTTTGCTGTCCGATAACCGGGTCTTGCCAAAAGCCCATAGAGAGCAGCCACAAGGTTTGTGTTGTCCATGAGAGATTCAGCCTCTGGTGATTGCATAAAAGAAATGCTACAAAAAGAAACGTAAATTGCCATGAATATGCAAAAAAATCGTAATATCAGTCAATGTCAGTATTTTTCTTCACAGGGCAGCAATTTGTGAGTTGCACTTTATGCCATCAGATATTGTTGTTCATGGCAAATTCAAGACTCTTTGCCAGCGTCCTAAACCATGTTTACATTTACCCAAAAAGTCCAGATTTACCCATCCCCCTAGAAAGCCATCAGTGGCAAGAGTTGCAGAAGAGCCCAAAAAAAGACACAAGAATATTATTGACTTACAGAAGTCTTTTAAACAACTACCTGAGTTTTTGAAAGGTTAGAGAGGCCAGCTGTTAGTCTGCTAGGTGCCATGTCAGTAAAAGTAGTTAATAATGCAGATTCATTTTCAGAAAAATGGATATTTTATGAGAAAGGAAACAACTTGGTGTCAGAATTACATGTAGAGGCACAACTAGTTCTTCATTTAAGCTACAAATTTAAGCAAGTTTTTACCCCAAAAAAGTACAAATCAGAATTCATTTTCACACTGTTAGGGTTGTTTTTGCATTAAATGTAAAAATGGCAGAGTTGTCTGTAGATGGGTGGAAAGTTGATTTGGGATCAGTACCTCTGACGAGTCGACCTTTTCAAAAGACTCGACTTGACTCGAGTCTCGGTTATGAAAAGACTCGACTTGACTTGGACTCGTTATTTCACCAACAAAAACGGAAATTGCTTGTAATTAATATCTTGTTCAATTGGCTTCAACCAAACAACAAAAGCAATTTACTGTGCGATGTGATGTTATTTCTGCTTAATTTTAAAGTAACGAAGTCGCTGCTACATGCACAAACTTTCTTACTCTGGCATTAAGCGTTGTACTTATTGCTTGGGTTTTAAGGTAATCGAATGCAGTACATGCCGAGGCCAAACAAACGCTCCAGCGCATGCGGTAAAATATGAATTTTCGGTTTTCAAAAACGCCTTTGAACTGGTTGACGTTCTTTTCGTTACTGTTTAATAAGTGTCAATTAACAGGTTTTATTAAAGTTGACCCGACTATAAGAAAGGGACATTGATGAGGCGCGATGAACCATTCAAATAGATTAACTATCCAAACCTTTTTGTGACTTGCCTTGACTCGACTTGAGACTCGAACCCCTTCTGACTCGACTTGAGACTCGAATCCCTACTGACTTGACTTGAGACTCGACTGATAGGACTCGTTACCCAACCCTTATTATGACCAACTGCTTTTCTACAAACAATATGTAGATGAAATTTCCAATCTGACTCCCTGTAGTGGAGTACAAGAAGAAGTTACAAACACAAAAGTTCATCCTATTTTTACATGGAAAAATGGATCATTTAAAAAGCAGTTTATCATACAGATGAAGGTAAACTTGGCTCGTCATATATTAAGTTGGAGAGTAGGACAGTGTTTGCTTGCTAACTCCAACACATCTGGAACTGCTGATTACATCTTTCTTTTTGCTAAGTAAGTACACTACTGTACTAACTTGTTAAACCAATAAAACATTTGGAACCATTTTATTATATACAGAGGTTATTTACAATAGGCTTGTTTGCACTTGTAGGTGGTTCGACACAGTAAATTGTGGCGTCAAGTGTCCAATTCGCAATCCAAAAGACTCTCGATTGTTATGGCTACAAAATGCGTTTATTGAAGAGATTATTGCTTGGAAGGTCTTTTCATTTATTTAGTACTCAGACAACATTAACAAAACAATATAATAATTACCAAACATTCTGCATGAAGATTATGTTAACTCTTAGTCCCTGTGATGTTATTCCCATTGGTGTCATCAGTTCATCACCTCAATGTTTTATTTATGTAGAGCAGGGGTCTCAAACTCAAACTGGTTTGGGGGGCAAAAACAAACTTTTAAGTAAGTCGGGGGCCGCACTATCGACACATTTGTTACGGTGTAACATGACAAGAAAAGACATTGCGTGATCAAAAAGTGAAATGTTCATTAATGTCACTAACTACATTAAAAAACATAATTGTAATAAATAACAAACAGATATACAGTGTAGCAAAGTGAAAGAGTCAACTGTGCTATATTGTTTTGTGTGGAAACAATGGCCTACAAAGACGCAACAATGTATAAAATATGACGCAACAATCGCAATTGCTGATTTTAAACATGATCTCGCTCAATCAAACGCTGCATATACCACCAGTAGAGAATGATTGAGCCATGTAAATTCACCGGTCTTATGGGATGTTCCGCTTAAGTAAAACACAAAACTTCTCAAAATTACTTCGCGGGCCGCACAAAAACCCTTGGAGGGCCGCATGCGGCCCGCGTGTTTGAGACCCCTGATGTAGAGTGATATAGAAAAACACCACAAGGGTGAAACGAAAATAATTATGGCCCGTCCAACACTGGACGGATTAGTATTTACAACAAGAAATCTGACTTTTCTTGCAAAGAGGCTTGTAGAAAATTTCGAATATGTGTGCCTTCACACTTTTTCACAAGATGTGTTGGAGGCATTTTTTGGAAACATTGTAAGCTTATTTGTTGCTGTTTGCATAAATAACAACCGGTTACACAATTTGTAATTTTATTTAGAGACAACTTGGACATCGAGCCAGAAACCCTGATATATTTCGGGTGTCATCTGGGGTGCAGCACATAACCCAACGCAAAATAATAATAAAAAATGAAAGAGGAAAACACTACATTATGAAAAAAGAATGCCTGGACAGAATTGTGTGATGAACCACTCCGAAAGAAAAATAAATAATTTACAGCTATTGCAACCCTTGTTATTTTGATGTAGTGGCCAAATTTGCTCGCAACCCAGATTGTTTGTTTACTTTTCTAAAAATGTTTTCGAACTGTTTTCTGCTAAAACTGTGACCGAGTACCCTTATAAACAGCTTGACAATATAGGTAACAATTGTTTCTCTTTGCTCATAGTCACATTTGGCCATGTCACTTAAAGTTTCTGTAAACCTTAAAAAGTGGGAATCAGAAAATACATAAACAATCACAGAATCAAAATTAATAGTGCTAAGTTTCTTGTTGCATTCCTTGCTAAAATTTAAATACAAATAGTCCGTGAAGAATGTAAAATAGTCTGATGGTCTTTTTAAACATCCGTTTTTTCTTTCAAGCATGCAAAGAAATGATGAATTTGCATCATTGGCATCGTACAAATGTTGAATAAGGTGTGGAAATTGCTTTTCTGCTTTATGTACTGTGTAACCACCTACGTAGGCTAAAATTTCGCTTTCAGTTTTTGTAAGTGGTAATGATTGAGCCATGGCTTCTTTTTCCGGATGACGCACAATTTCGTTAACAACGTGTAACAGTTGTTTTGCTGCTTCCATTTGTGACAATTTTAAAAATAAAATATGAGCGTCACAACAATACTTTGGTTACTCTTCAATAATTTATGCTTGCTTGGTTGCATTTGGCATGCATACCTAGCCATTTTGTAAAAACTTTATACCCTGCAGGAGATTTTGACGCTTTACAAAATCAGGGTATTTTCGCATGTGGACTGCATGACACTGACAGGAGTTGTGTCGAGTCGATCTGGAACGTCAAACAGTTCCAAAAGCAACTTTTCGGTAATTTCACTGCCCGACATACTTTTTAAGGTAAAGCTCCTGCTAACAAGGTAAAAAATGTTATAAAATAAACCGACATCACTGCAAAAAGCAGGTACAGTAGCCTATTTGTCGCCTGCCGCTGTTGACACATTTTCTGATCGTCTCAGTCTTACTCAAGCGTGACGAAGCCCAGTGGTCCTTCTATGTTTTTAGAATTCTATGTCCAGACAAATAATGTGGTTTTTTCAACATGTTTTTTCGTTGATTGTTATTTCAATTTTCTTTTAATAAATTATATTTATAGTACAGGTAGTGTTGAAGATTATGTTCAACCCTAATATGTACTGCAAACGACGTACATAGACGACGCGTTATTAACGTTGCGAATAATTATACAAGAAAAAGTGTACTTCATGTATAATTATGTCAAGAAATTGTCTTTTTTTTTCTGTGTAATCAGTTGAGCAGCTTTTATGTATCGTTGGAGTCTGGTACAAATTATACAACCTTTGCACTTGTGCTGGTATAAAGAAGGTTCCCAATTCTAATAAGTTACTAGTATAGTTGGTGTATTACTTTTAATGTAAAATGTAAGCAATCTAAGGAAAATTTCATTTACTTTAATCAAGTATACAAAATAAAATTACTTGTGTAAAACTAAGTCTGTGAATTTGATGCTTGTTAAACATTATATAAAGTACAGAATAGATTGCAATGCAATGGGTTCAGAGTACTGGCAAATGGTGTGTATAGCTGCAAGGATTTTTCCCACTCGGAAGGGGTAACCTTTTTTATCTTCGTTTGGACAATGTAACTACTTGGTTAAATCGTCGGTTTAGTTTTTAAATATGTAAATGTGTCTACTAACCTGTTGAAAAAAAGCTTAACTGTCACAATTGCAATGCGTAAGTAGTTTCTGAGTGTGCGGTTTAATTTTAAAGGTGTGCGGTTTAATTTAGTGAAGATTCTGGTACTGTTAACTACGGTTGTTCAGGAATTACCTAGAACAATTTCAAATGCGCAGTAGAAATACTATTAATGTAGTTTGTTTTCTTTTCTAGAGAATCACAGCCAATTAAAAGGTCACTAGAAATACTAAAATTAAAAGTTTGTTTCTTAAACAAATAATTAGGTTGGCGTATAAACTGATTTTTACGCGTATATCACAATATGCAGCTGTTACATTATTCAACTTGAAGTTTCTGGCCATATTTGTTTTCTATGTATGAAACCCGATGAAAAAGATTGTAAATTCTTTCATCCAAGTCACGATACAAATTAACATGTAGATTTGTGCACTGTGATGTCGTTTGCAGTGTTAAAACGTTTCTGTTTCCACTTTTTTATGTATTGGTATTTCCAAAACATGCATTTTCATGTTACAAACAAGGTATTGTACATTTGCTCAAAAACGAAAACTTTAAATGTCCAGATTAATTTGCAGGTGTTTACAAAAAGCTAGGAACACTTGCAAAACAATTTCGGTAGTGTGTGGAAATTGACGTACTTTAAAGGATTACCAATCGTTTTTTTTACATTGAAAATGCATTACGAGCATGTTTGTTAAAAACATGGCGATTTTCAACAAGCGGTGTTGAGACGGCTTCCAATGAGGTAAACGAGATAAAATTAATATGTCATAAAATCTTTCAACAAAAAAGAGGTAATTGCAGTCACAGCGAAAATGTGTCTACCACAATCAAAACTTCGCAAACAAAAGGATTGGTATGTTTCAGCTGGCGTACTAGTCGCCACTTTTCTTGTACATACCAATGTGTATTTTGTGGTTCATGGAATCTATGCTTTTACTGTATGCAACCCTGCCTTCTATGTAAAAAGGGGCTTATACACGAGATTGTTCCGAAAAAAGCGACTCGTGCATTTTGTTTTACACCGTTGTATGACACTTCGGGTTTCGTACTCTGAAACAATTGCTATGTTCTTGGTACTATCTATGTTCTATATTGCATGTTGTTAATGTAATTTTCATTTTGTTTGCCGCTTCAACGACACTCCGCATGTCTATTTATTACCCTTCGTCCCTTTCCCATTTTTTATTCTTAAGTCAGGAGTAATCGGTCAAGTGACTCGATGGCCAATGTTTGGCTTTCACTGACCCGGTCGCGCAGTTATTACGTTCGTTTACGCATTTATTTTAATCTCAATGCGTGACAAATAAAACATTGCGAAAAAATTGAAAATGTGCCTTCGCGTATTCAAAATGCCCCTTTTTACAGACCCCTTTTTTAGATTGCTGGTAGACTGAAATACTAAGTAGGTGAACCAATTTTTAATTACCAGTTTCCGATGGTATATAAAACCAAGAGTGTTGGAATGTTTCGTTTATGATACATTGCGTCAGTTACTGCTTGTGCGCGGTATTCAATCCCTTCCTGGCTGCGTATCTAATTAACACCACAATTGAAATGCTTCAATAGTAAGGAAAAGCGTAAATGACCGATGATTTAACAACAGTTGCGGACCTTATATGTTTTTATTTGCATTACATTACTTTTGAAAAAAATTGAGCCTTCTCCGAACTTCCTCTAGCACTCAGTGCTTGATTAAGGGTCTGCTGGCCCGTAGGCACAATTTATAAGTGGCCCGAAAATCAGGATTGCCAACTAAAAAATTACAATTATCAGTTTTGCAAATCATTCTACTGATTTTAAAGCGGCCTGGATTTTTGACTGCCCTGTAGGCACGTGCCTACTTTGCCTAGTGGTTAATCCGGCACTGCTAGCACTCCCCGTGTTTTATGGCGTAGTTCAGTGCAGTGCTCGGTGAATTTTATCATATTGGATTACGTGGATCACTGAGATAAGAACTTTATCTTTACAAAATTAGCGACAAGGTAAGACTGATTGGAAATGTTGTATCTTGCTGCTAAACCGTAATTACAAAGCAACATTAACATAAGTAGGCACGTGGCAATCAAAGGGATTTATTACAAAACAATGTTACATGTTTTCAAGCGAGACCAGGTAGTATAGGCACAATTGACAAAAGCTACACACAGAACAGGACCAAAGACTTTTTTGTAGTTATTTTCTCAGTTTCCAACAGTACCAAATTCTGTGCATAAACACACACATTACGTAACCAAATCACCTGTTAAAGAAAATCCGGACTTAATTACTCCACCGCTGCAACAATTTCAATGCTTTTGCACTTGTGCGTATTGAGGCAAGACGCAGAAATGAAGTTCTTTGTACATTTATGACAGTGAAATTTTATACGCTTTCTTTCTCCATGTTCTGTCTTCATGTGTTCTTGAAACTTTTCTATTCGTGAAAAGCTAAGTGGACATTCAGCGCATTGATGACGTTGCGCTGATGTGTGAATTTTCATGTGACGCAACATGTTTCCGCGCTGACGAAATTTCTTCTCACAATACTTACAAGTGAATGGCAACTCGCCGTTATGGAGCAACATATGGTTGTGCAAAGTTTGACTATATCCGAAACTCTCTTTACAAACTCTGCATTGGTAAGGCTTTTTCTTACAATGAATTTTTTTCTCGTGGGCCGTTGCTTGTGATTTTGTAGCAAAAGTCTTTGTGCAGACGCCGCAATTGAACTGTTTATTTCTAGTGTGCATTACCATGTGACTTTGAAGATGATGCTCTCTGCGGAAAGTTTTCTCACAAACGTCACATCGGAAAGGTTTTTCGTCATTGTGGACTCTCATATGAGCGATCAAATTGTGTTTGAGGTCCGAAGAGAAAGTGCATTCTGAGCACTGGTGGCGCTGTTGCATGGAGAGCCCGGGATGTTGTGACTTAAAATGCTTGACTAGGTTAGACTTGCTGTCAAACTGGTCTTCGCACTCGATGCATTTGTGAAGCGTATCTGTAAAAATATCGTGGTTGTATTATGATTTAGAGCAGAAGCAATGGTACCATAGTGATAGTATTATAAGTTGTTTGTTTCGATATCGTTTCCTTTACAAACTGTAAATCTGCTATTAGTAAATAAGGGTTATTGTGTTAATAATATAAAAAGAAGTTTATGCAGTCCAATTCAAAAGATATTTTACTCGACCTATAAAAATATAAATTTGTAAACCAAAAAGCATTTAAAACAAACCTTCGTGATTTTTTTCGTGAAGTTTACAAGTTCCTGCTCGTGCAAATTGCTTGTCACAAAACTTGCATCTGTACGGTTTTTCTCCTGTGTGGCCATTTAAATGCTGTTCGTAACTGGATTTCCATTTAAAAACCTTTTGACAGAAACTACAGACAAACTCCTGTCCTTGATTATGCATAGATCGCTTGTGACTTTTCATGGCGCTTGACTGGCTAAACCTTTTCCCACATAAGTCACATTCGTACGGTTGTTCAAAAGTATGCGTGCGAATGTGAAGTTTTAGATGTTCCTTTCGCTTGAATCGTTTCTCACAAATTTCACACGAAAACGGGCGTTCCAGATTTTCCTGAAGTGACATTTTCCAGCAGTAAACGACTTTAAACCCACAAATGTTCTTAAAGAAGCTGAAACTGTAGAATTCTGCACAAAATGCAAGGAATTTCGTATGTGTTTCTGTTAAAGCAATGACAAATTTGACCAAAAAGCGTTTTAAGCTCACAAGTTATCACCATTTTTTCTCTTGCATACAAAAATCCGAGACAATAGTTCAAGGAAATCGATAAGACTTATCGCGCTTTGCCGCAAAGCAATAGATAATGACATGGCAGTTAAAAGCTTATCCATTGTTAATTTCAAGACATACACGAAAGAAGGCAGTTGAAAACCAGCAACTGCGTAAATGGCCAACAGGACAATTGTTACCACAACTTTATTTAGTATTTATTGCGGCTTACTACATTAGCTCCGCTGTAAAAAGCCATTTTTTACATTACACTTCACTTGCTAAAAAGTTTACAAATATTTTTAAATGTGGTGTGATGGGTGTCGGTAATTTTGGTAACAATTAAATAAATAAAATGAGGTCCATGTGTTTGTCATTAAGCCTTGAAATATTCAGTAGTGGGTGCATTCTTCATAACAATAATTTTGCGACAGACATGTTAATCTATCAAGACACACCGGTTAAAAAAAACGCCGAACTACGTTGCATGAAAAATATGAAGTGTGTATGGGCGTCCCAATTCTTTCGTATAAATGTGAAAAAATCATTCTGCACTACGGCAGGGCATGAGTTACCTGCCAGCTTTTTTTTGCAAAATTACAACAAGATCTCTAGTGAAATACATTTATAGGTTTGAAAAATTCGGGCCAAATGTTCATAGTTTGCAGATAAGAAACAAATTTGTATTCAGCGATGTTAAACAAAGAAAACCGTAATGCGCGCTGCAACTTAAGTATGCCACGAAAAGTATGACAGGGTAGAAAATAGAAATCATTACGTAAAAATTTTAAAACTGGAATTTTTTTATATGTTTTCTAATCTTCATAATAATATAGGTTGCGAAATATAATCAACACCAATCTTCATGTAAAACCATAACTGTTTCACATACGTTTCACACTGCCTACGACATACATGGAGCGGCTCTGACGAAATTTAAATTTAATTCTTGTCGTAGACCAACTAAGTCACTTCCAAAATAACTGCTCCATCGGGTATTCAAGTGGTACTTCGCATATCGTTGCGTATGCATTTGCAAAAGTCGTATCGTAAGTCTAAATTTCATGCAACTTACATCCAACCTTTCCTTGCCTTTCCACACAGAATAAGTGTATGGTTGTGCGGCGAACGCAGGCGTTCTTGTCAGACAGGAAGCAATTGAATTCCCTGTTGGAAACCAGAGCACGTAATGTGTACGGCCTTTCCTTGCCTGTCCAACCTTTCCTTGCCTTTTCAACCTTTCCTTGCCTTTTCAACCTTTCCTTGCCTTTCCACACAGAATAAGTGTATGGTTGTGCGGCGAACGCAGGCGTTCTTGTCAGACAGGAAGCAATTGAATTCCCTGTTGGAAACCAGAGCACGTAATGTGAAGCAGCGGCCGTCAAATGAACCGAGGTATCTTGAGTAAATTTCCACGGCACGTCTAGTGGTTAACTGGTCTGTTTTCCAACGCAGGTTATATTTTTCACTACACGTTAGTTGTTTCATACAATACCCTCATACAGTATGTTCTTTGGAATAAAACTGTGCTTTTATTGTAAAAGTGGCCGTAGTAAGTGCAGGCTTTGTGGTCATTTTTTGCCAAAAAATATTTTAACTTCACCAAACTTGAAATTCAAAACTCCTACAATTATTCTTAACGTGGTTTAAAATACCAATACGACAACGATGTAAAACCTTACGCTTTAGTATGACTGTAAGTATGAAAAGCATTAATATTTTCAACCATGTTATAAATAGCATACGGATTTCATGAACTCGGTCTTCAGTCACGCAATATATCGCGTTTGTGTAGCAGTTATACAATCGGAAGCAATTCAGTTGACCGTTTCTGACCACACTTAGTGTCGAAAGCATATGAAGAAATACATTTTAAACTCTGTTAGACGATGATAGTTTGCTTTGATTGTGGCCATATGCTGTTTATACCCATGTGGATTCTTTTGAGGTGTCAACTCAGTATAGCTTTATTATGACACTTGTAACATTTGTTTACTTACTTCTAAGTAGATCTCCCGACTCTGTTTAAGGTGTTACATAATAACAGAAAAATGAGGAAGAGGAATTATTTAACCGCTTTTACCTTCATGAAGTCAACTGTGGGATTTTAGGTGATGTTTACGTCTTAATTAAATGTTTCGGTTTGTAATTTCCGTAGCGATATATACATACTAAACTGGTAACATACCAACACAATTCAAATAAGTTCGTTCAACAACAAACAAAAGCAAAAATGAGATTTTACAGAAAGCAAATTCTAATACACTTTTGGCGAAAAATTGAAAATTTTTACGAAAGTTTCGGAAACTTCGCTGACAATTAAATCGCCCAAATTTGTCGCAGTGACGTCATGAGGTCGCCATAGCTTGTGGTCACGCTTGGTTAATGTCGCTGCCCTGAACTCACAATCAGAGTTGAACTGCAAAACTCGGTGATTTCCCACATCACAAACAAACACGTTGTCATGACAATCGCACGTGACGCCGGCCGGGTACTTCATCTCGTACCCACAACCGCTTAGTGGGCGGATCAGATGTATGGGGTTCCCATAAGGGTCAAAAACCACCACCTGGTTTTCAAGGTGGTTTGGCACCACAACGTGGCCTTTGCTGTTGCAGCAAATTCGCAGGAGGTCGTCCTTGATGCCCGGATTAAAACTTTCCAAAAGTCTGCCATCTTTTGAACACGTAGAGATCCGCATCTTGCGTCTGCATGACAGAAAAGTCAAATGTTCAACCTTATCTTCCCACAACTGCAATAATGTTACGTTATAAGTTCAACATTCTTTACAAATCATTCTTATATTCGTTATTCAGACTTATAGATGAGCTGAGTTTATATTTCTTCTATTCACTGGCCTGTTACCATTAACAACTAAAGTTAAAGAAAACTAAGAAAAATTTTCAGCGAATGTACATACTTAATGCTTATTTGAAACTTACCTGTCAATAGCAATGATTCGGTCCATATTGTCTACAGCGATACAAGATGTTGAGCCGATCACACCCGGTCCGAAACTGCTTATTTTTCGGCCTTCGGGAGAGAAAATCCCAATCCTCGAAGTCCCATCAAAACCAACGCAATTAATACATAAGTTCCCGTCCCTAAACACTTGGACACCTTGCGCTTGGAAGTTAAATCCTTCCATAGTAGTCGGAACTTCTGCAAAGCGAGAATGCGAGATCGAGATTATAACTTGTGGTTAAATCATTTCCTCTTTACACCAACAATTAACAACTGTGGAATTAGAGTTCGTAACTATCGTAATCTTCAGTGTTTTAAAGCTACTCACATTGGTTTTCGCTTTAACAGGTCAATAACCTGTACGCGTTTGTTCCAAAGGTCACATGCATACAGGATTTTGCCATCCTTGCTAGTGGTAAAATGTTGTACCCAGCCCCCGAACTGACCTGGGCCTTTCCTTTTCTCCCCACCTATAAAGTGTGTGTGGTTTAAGTTAAACTAAGCAACTTAGTAATGCAAGCTCCACATCAATGTTTTTACATTAGCGAAAGTTGGATAGATTTCAATGAACAAAATTAGCAAGATATGGGTATGTTTTTCCTACCTCAAAATTGTAATTCACATAACCCTGAACAGGAATAGGTTTTGCAGATGGGACTCCCACTTCTGAATAGGGATCTTCCCATGCTTGTAAACCATCATCACTACGAGAAACTCCTAAATGGTATGACATCATCAGGTTTGCATCCACCGGACTAATAAAGTTTAACTTAGGACAAGAAAATGCAAAATCTAAATTGTAACATTTTCGTTTGTTTTGCGTTTTACGATGAATAACGCCTGAAAGCCACTTGTTTTCACTTTTTTAAGAAAGAGCGTCCAAATCAAATTAGTAAAATCAAACACTTTTTACACAAGCTTTTAGATTCTTAAGATGGTTACGACTTGCGTGTATGCTTCTTTTGAACGCGTTGCTTTAATACAAACAAGTATAACATGGACATGCGGTTATTGTAATGCTGTGTTACCATTGTTCTAGATGACGTCATACTTCCTGTGACGCTCAGTCGGTAAACACAGGGTTGCCAGATATATAGACAACGGCAATAAAACTGCAGCATGTAATAAAGACGCAACCTGTAGGCACACAACAGCCCCGATAGAAACGACTAATGTACAAATCCCTTGACCCTTCCTGATACATGCCCGAATTGTTTTAGCATACATGCAATTTCCATAACTGCCAGCGTCGTTTTCGTTGTTGTCACTAAATGCAACACAAAAGTGTCAACAACAGAAAGTTATCGCAAACCTATTCTAACTGCAACATGTGACTCTCGCTTTATATCGTAAAATGGCCATTTACATCAACTTAATAAATTTTCCTTTGACGAAATATCCTCATAACAGACTGCACATCTACGCCTGAGACTTGCTTTTTCCTATAACAGCAAGCACAATACAACCACGAGTTTACACGCTGTTAGATGCTTGAAACGTTTAAATCAAAACATAACAACACCTGTGGGAGGCATTTGTAGGTTCGACTGATTGTTACGTCTCAGTGAAGCGGAAACGCCGCATCATACAGCTGCTGGATGTTCTATTAAATATACCTTTGCCAACTAATATGATCAAACAATCTAATGCGAAGATTGAGTTATCTGCGGTAATTGCGATATGGAATATTAGCGCTTTGTTCAAACATGCGTCGCTTGAAATTAAAACACAGGATTGCATTGATGACGTTCAAGTAATAGTGATCAAAGAGATTATAAAACATGAGTGGAACCTCTGACGTAACAATGGATTTTTTTGGCTTTTCCTTCGTCCTCCTTCACGGTTCAGTGCATAGAAGTTTGTTCAACATATTGTGTGTAGTTTCCTATAGTACAGTGCGCAAAACGAGCCGTATGTGTTTTAACATCGCATGTTTCGGATTTAGTGCGAAAGGCAAAAAAAACGCCTATAGCAGTATGGTGGTACTAAATGTAGTTTATTTTCGTTTATTCGCACTCTTCTACGGACGGGATGGCAAAAGACCTTGATTTCATTTAGTCAGCCACTGCTGATTTCAAAGCATATATGCTGGTATGGGTCCGGACCCCCCTCTTTTAAAAAGTTGTGCGTAAATTAAACAGACCCAAATCGTTCCGTTTACCGCTGCGTGATAACAGGGAATCGTTATCTTAAAGCCGTGAGCCTTTCATCTCTTGTATTCGCTTGTGATCTAATCGCCAATTGTGACGTAACAAGGGTTTAATGAGGAGTTTTATGCGATAACAATCGGAAAGTTGCGTTCCGGCTACGACGCTGGTTGCCTTTTGTTTCTAAGTGTTAACTGTACTAAATGCAACTGTTATTGCATAAAACTGGTTAAAAACGTTTAATGTTGAGTAAAAGATGGTTAAAAACGTTTAATGTTGTATTGTTTCTGTTAACTTTGTTAATTTTAAAATAACTTGCAGTTTCGACCCGTCAAACGCGTAATAGTATGCAACACACAATAGATCAATGGTAATCCAATTATGATCAATGGTAATCCAATTATTAAAGTAAACATAATTTGTTACTTGCCACAATTTATGCCTTCTGCAGTTACCAACTTTAGTGCATTCGTGACATTGCGCAGCTTCAGAGAGGCGATCAGTCTTTTAGAAATTCTTCCCCGTTTTTTTAAGCAACGATTTTGATTACCTGACGCTTATCTTGCAGCTGCAGTTTGCTGAGTAAGCTAGATAGCAGCGGCGAAATCAGGAAACTACGAAGCTTTCGCTAAAATTAATTGTTCTTTCTGTCAATTGGACGGGTAGAGAAACCGCCAAAGTCGAAAGTTGGACCGGTTTTCTGTTTTGGTACTTTCGGGTTTGGGCCTGCTTACAATTTTGGACAAAGCGCTTTTTCTTCTCCTGATCATCATTCAGGGATTTTCGATTGTAAAATCTTTTGTTCAAATAAGCAAAATTGCTTACAACATCCCAATCGCAACACAGTAGATCCTAACACAAAAAGTATATCATTTTGTTTCAAAACATCCCCACAGTTTGGCATAATCGCGGTAAAAAAATGTTTTTGATGATTAACGCTAAACAGAGTATGAGAGACTCCTGAAGGTAATCAAGCAGCATAACTAGATCCATGTTTTTATCCAATTCTTGTATATGTCTATTAATTTCTTTGTCATCGTCCAACATCGAGTCAAATCCTAAATCGTATGATTGAGAATTTCGGTATCTGTACAAAGAAGGTTGGTTTCGTTTTAATCGAGTGTTTGTGGCAGATCCTCAAGTCACTTCATCATATTCAAACAATTTGTTCACCGCATTGGCACAAAACTGACCTGAAATAAAAAGGAGCCGACGAATTGAGCAAGAATACTGATCGGATATTCCGCAGTCTGCAACTGCAAAATGTAAACCATACGATGCAGAACGAAAAGAAAACGGAACAGTGTGATTTAAATACAATGTAACTGAGGCAAACCATTCAAACGTGACTGTTGGTACAGCTCTAGTCTGTTCATTATGGTCCCGATGCTCTGCAAAAACCGGTCACATTCAAACTAAGTTAAGCATGCCAGAATACCTTCTGTGTGCTGAACTACTGTAGTATAGGGTTGCCATTCGTCCGGATTTTCCCTGACATGTCCGGGAATTTAGTGTTTAATTCTGCGTCAGGGAGAAATGGTAAAATGTACCTAAAAGTCCGGAATTCAAGAAAAAATATTTGTATATGTTATAAAATTAATGTACCAACGGAGAAAGTTTCTAGTAGATAGCTACAACCGCGTCTATACCATGAAACGATAAGAGGTAAACTGGCGGCGCGCAGGTTAGCGTACCTGTTACTGTTTGATGTGTGTGCGCGCGTACCAAAACCTGTTTGTTACTAGATGTTTAACAATATGCGTTAAATACACAAATAAAAATCCGCGTTTCAGAAAAAACACGGCATTCGAAGCTACATGAGAACGTGGAAAATTTGATTTAACTGTGTACCTAATATGCAGGGAACTAACAAACAACTAAAAGTCATTTTTATAGTGGCATTTTTACAGTGGAACATTTTTACAGTGGCATTTTTCTTCAAATTTAAAAAGCTCATAGTGACTCCCATCTTTTATTTTTTTTGGTTAAAAAAGAACTTAACTAAACAGAAGCGTGCGCAGAAAGTTAATTAACAAGGATCAGAGTATCGTATGTAACGTTTTCTCATGTCGCTTTCCGTGTGACTTCCCAAAATTCTAATTTATTCCGGTATAGTAGTGTTTGGATCGCAAAAATGATCAACGCAGCGGTTCTCAGACTGGGATCCGCGGTCCTTCAGGGCAGTGCTCCGCAACCGATGTGCCACACATAGCAGTTCATTGCACTTGTTTTTTAGTTTACTACACTGTGTATCTGTTTCTTGCATTACAAATGTTTCATGTACATGAAATGGCATAAACGCACAACAGTTTTAGCACATAATGTTTTTGTTCATATTACTTTTACAAAAAAGTTCCAATAGTACGGCCATAGATACGGCCCTTTATTAACGTAAAAATGTTTCTGGCCCACAAAAAGTTTGAGACTCCTAAGTTGAAATCAAAGTTCAAGTGAGAATCGACCGTCTCCATTGTTAAACAATAAGCTTTATTGCATGCAACTAAAAAAATGCAATTGTTCGCGCACAATTGTAATGTTTTTGTCCTGTCTGTGATGTCAGATTTGGATCATTGTTATGCGCAATTTTGCATAACTAGCTAAAATCCTGCAATCAACTTTCGTTTTTTTGAAATACACACTCAGACTTACGTCAACACATTTAGACTTGAAGTTTGAGAAAAGCTGGGTTCACGCAACCGAGATAAATTTTGTCAGGGATTGTGTTTCATAAAATATGGCAACCCTACTGTAGTACCAACATGCCCCTATGTTTCATACTGTGCACAGTGCAATCAACAATAGATCTATTATCGCACACAGTATTTGATAACCTGCTACGCGGTGTATTAGAATTATGTTGATGCAAACAGCGAGCCCACGACAGAACAAGCACAGGAACTAACCTGTCAATGGCAGAACCGGATTACCCATTTAACGTGCTTTATCCCTACTGAATCATGATCATAACGAACTCTAACAGAAGCACGCCATAGTTTGCGGTGCAGTATATCGCTGTTTAGTGTATACTAAGTGGTATTTTTATTGCGTCACGCGATTATGGGACAAATAATAAATAACAATTGGTTTTCTCTTGACTGTTTTGTTAGATATTGATCATTTTTGTCAAACCGCACAGACGTCTCTGATTTGCCTAGATGTCGACAGACTTGTCGCTTGGATAGACAGGCTCTCAGGGACACATCATTTGTCAGTTGATCGTGTAATTGTGGCAACGTCTTTCAGCAGAACACAGGTGACCGGAAATAAGCTATTGCTGCCAGGCATAATGTGCCTAAATTTTCTACACCTTTAGGACCTGGAAGGATTCGTCGCGTAAAACGCGTCTGATCGCTGCAAGTATATGTTTGCTTATTACTGATTTAATTATCAAATTCACGAGCTGTGTTTTCCCTTCGTGGAGAGTTGTCAAGAATACACCGTCTTTCATCAGACTCCTGTCTAACTGCTGAATGTTTCTGTTACATGGGAAGAAACCATAGGATAGGACACTCAATTAATTATTTGGACCAAGAGCCCCTGTCGTTTATTGTACGCTTTGTTGTTGTGTAGTTTAGGTTTCAAGTATTCCCATTCCTTTGCTTGTATGAAACTGCTTCACTATACGGGTGGCGTAGAATACGTTAGTTAAAACTCAAAAGTTGTTTGTTGAAAGGCGACCAAAAAAAAAAACAGAAGCTAATTTTCTTTTCCAAAATCGCGACAACCATTTTACGAACCCGCAAAGACTGAGCACGCAGAATGTACAAATTCCTTTTTCACCAATAAGAACTGTTTTACCACAGAAATACAGAGGTTATATACACTGCAGAAGGTTTAGCTGGAGCCTTCAAACATATGGACGGGAATTGCGAAACCGTAGTAAAGATTACTTTAAAGAAATGGCGATTAACTCAAATAAAAAAGCACTGACTTAAAACAACAGATAAACTACTACATTAAAACGTTGTGTGCTAACCATATGCTTATGTCAAATGCTGGCACGGAAAATAAATTTTCCATTATCGCATAGAATTGCGTACGAACCTAATATACCTTCAAAATGAAGTTTTTCAATAAAAGTGCTGCAAGGCGATTTGAAACCCTCTCTAAACCTTGCTAAAGTGACTTCCTCATAACCAAGGTCTTGTGACGTAAATTAATTGTCATTTTTGCAATAATGCCTTGTTGCGACAACAAAATTATAGGCAAATCACTGGTGCAATTTTCATAACAAGACAGATAATTGAGAAGGCAAGGGTACAACAAGTCCCATTGCACCTCAACTTATTCGACTTCAAGTCCGCCTTCGATACAATATGGAGGGAGGCGCTCTGGAAGATGCTTGTCCAAATCGGAATTCCCTTACAATATATCAGAATTATGAAAATGACACAAGATGTGCGGTCAACGCAAGAGGACAACTTACGGACTGGTTTCCAGTTAATGTGGGAGTGAGACAATGTTGCAATATGTCACCGAGACTGTTCATTATATTCCTGGAGCATATAATGAAGGACATCAAAAGCCTGGACAAAGAGTTCAAACTGAAAGACGACATGTCAATTGACATAGTACGCAGACGTCACTACGCTAATATCAACTGTGTTCGAAAAACTAATATTATCAACCATCGAACTCGAAAAAGCCTGCAGAAAATGGGGCCTGAAGTTAAACCCTTCGAAATGCGCAATCATGTCTCCAGAACCCTAAAACTTAGGTCATGTAAGGCTTTGGTTCTGAGTCGTGGACTCTCAGAGAACAAGATAAGAGCTCTGCTAGTGTTTGAAATAAAATGTCCCAAAACAGTCTTGAGAGTGACACGGAGGGACAGACTCAGCAATGACCATGTTCGAAACACGCTGAGCATGACCGAAACCATAGAAGATGTGGTGTCGGCAAGGAGACTTCGATGGTTCGGGCATGTTGCCAGAAGCAGTAAACTCATAAATCTCAGCTACAAGCAAGACGTTGGTAAAGCTAGGAGAAGCGGACGCCCAACAAAGAGATGGACAGACGCCACCAGGCCACAGTGTGGTGTTCCTCTTCTGATGCTAGAGAGGGATGCCATCAGAAGAAATAAACTCACGTCCATCAAAGCGAGGGGACGCCAAGTCCTGAGCATAGATTGATTAATAATGTAGATCTTTGTGGTAACACAGTAAAAAAGGTGACTCTTCTTTGACCGGTTGGCCACCCCTGCTCTAGGTGTACCACAAGGTTCTCAATTAGGTCCCCCTATTATTTACACAAATGACTTCGCTAATGGTCTAAAATTTGGATTGCCATTAATGTTTGCTGATGACACAACCATATATTATCAGCTAAATCCAAAAGCACACTGCAGTGCGAACAAGTAAATCTCAATATTAATAACTGGCTATCAGTAGTTTCCAAACTTTTTGTAGACAAGGACCCCTTTCATAAGCTTTATACGCCAGCGGACCCCAAACGTAATTTTTCGATGCTTTTCGTTTCTTGCATTATATGTTAATATATTTTTGGGCGACATTTCAATCAGCGGTTACAGTCCTTAAATCACAATGAAGTTTTGTAAAAGTAGCAACAAAGAGATACATTTTCTATTGTACCAAGGTTGAAATAAAGCTCTATAAATTGCAGTGTTTATGGGTGTTGTGATGTGACAATGGAGATAGCAATCACAAAAAAGTATTTTTTCCAGACCCAAAATTCTGATAAACAGTCTGCACTTGTATTTGGTATAAACATAAAAGTGATCTGACCAAAGTAATGAAGGAAAACTCTCAATCTTTCAACCTAGGAGCTATTCCATCTTGAAACCTCCTTGTTTATGTATTAAGTATAATATTAATACACTTCCAGATATATATTTAACAATTTCGTAAATAACCTAACATCGCAAACTTGTGCCAGCTCCTTTAAAGTTCTACCGCACAACACAAAGTCAGCAGTCAATTAGACATAGCATCGAGCGCAAGAATGTTCGCAAATCACTTTACTCCATATCTTTTACACTATATAGTCTTGATACCACTGATGTGAATTATGTAACTATCTTGTTATAATTATCAAAACACCTGTACTTTGTTCCTAAAAGCTACGCCGTAGGCAACCAAGGTTCTACAGTGCCAAACCACCTGCATGCGTTTTAAGTTGTTGATGACTGTACACTGATTGCCTAGTAGCGTTATTCACCGTCACTATAGTGCCACTTCTACTAACAGATTTTCCTGCATGATGTCACGCATACTGCAATTTTAACTGGATTTGCTGCAGATGTTTCCGCGGGCAGCTGTCATCGGCGAGCACCCTAAGACGCGATAACCCATAAATTCGTTTTGAATTTCATTTTAATTTTTTATTTATTTACCTTTTTGTATTTTTGTGCCTTTTTTCGAGTAATGTATTAAAACTACATATTGTTTAATATCGTCACTACGTTTTCTGCTGCACCCTTTCTTCCTGTGCCTGAAACTATCTAACAGGGTTTCTTTGGGTAGTTTATTTTTCTGTTGAACCCTCTTTCCCTAAAATGGGTGGCTAGCTTCTAGGTCCCAACTTGTCAATAAGTGCTTGGTACCCGTTAGGTCATCATGGTACAAAGACAGGATACGCGTATCGTACAAGTAATTGTGGCTCCCCCTTCCAAAACAGACACATGTTATTTTGTCCGCTTGTTTGTTACCCAGCGAGGTTTTGTTTCAGACATTTGGTCAAAATGAGTGCTTATTAAAAAAATACACAGATGATATATATGACCCAACGGTAAACTTTGAAACTTAAATTAACAACTCATGACCTTGCATTGTTGCTTGGTGTATCACTGAGTGCTCCAAAGTATTTTTTAACTTTTGGGTAAATTTAACCCGTTCTTTACCCCAAATGTTCTTCTTTTGTGTTGATGTGCACAGGCCCTTTAGGTCAGAAATGCTACACCTAAACTTTAAGCACTTGTTGTGAATATGATCACGCAAACGTCCCTAACTGTGACCTTCACTTTAACGTTTTAATGTTGTGCAGCTATTTCTGGCTTTGGGATTGCTTTACTGCTTTGGTTACGCTATGCTTTCTTTTAACAAGCGAAATAACTTCTAGTTTCATCAAATTCCCATGGAAATCTGGAGTGTTAATTAGCAAACTGCTCATTCCAACTTGCGTTAAACTTTGCTTATTCAACTTGCGTTATCGCAATAAATTGAGACTTTTTTTCACAAATGTCGGATAAAATGTATTTGCTGGTAGGATCAAAATATGACAAAACTTCTCACAAACAAAATGCACTTAAATGTCCATTCATGGTAATCTTCAAGCAACTTTTGTTGTAGTGTAGACGATGAGATTTCTTAATAATGTGCGCCGACATGTGTCTTTAAAACTACTCTTTAACTGTGTGGATCAACATGTGTCTTTTCAGAACTCCTCTTCGGGCAAAGCTTTTTGCACAAACATCGCATCGATAAGGTTTCTGTCCGGTGTGTGTCAACATGTGTGATTTCAAATGCCCACCTCTTGCAAAGTTTTTTTCACAAACTTTACATCGGTGAGGTTTCTCATTAGTGTGTAGTAACATGTGTCTTTTTAAATCTCCAGCTTGGGCAAATCTTTTTTTACAAATAAGACATAGATGAGGTTTTTCTTTGGTATGTGTCAACATATGTCTTTTCAAACCTCCACCTTTGGCAAATCCTTTTTTACAAACAAGCCATAGATGAGGTTTCTCTCTGGTGTTTGCGTGTGTCAACATGTGTGTTTTTAAATTTCCACCTTGGACAAAGCTTTTTTCACAAAGTTCACATCGATAAGGTTTTTCATTGGTGTGTGTCAACATATGTATCTTTAAATGACTACCTTCACCAAATCGTTTTTCACAAACGTCACATCGATAAGGTTTTTCGTTGGTATGTGTCATCATGTGTCTTTTCAAATGTGAACCCAAAGCAAATCTTTTCTTACAAATATGACATTGATGGGGTTTCTCCTTAGTATGTGTCAACATGTGTCTTTTTAAATGTCCACTTTGGATAAATCTTTTCTCACAAACATGACATTGATGGGGTTTCTCTTTAGTATGTGTCAACATGTGTCTTTTCAAATGTCCACTTCGGCTAAAACTTTTTTCACAAACATCGCATCGATAAGTTTTCTTCCCAATATTATAATTTGACTTCTGTGTTTCCAAATGTCCATCTTTATTAAACTTTTTTCTGCTAGTTTGTTGGATTTTCATCTTATTGGTTAAACAACTAAATATTGAAATCTAATGTTTAAAACAAGGTAACAGTTTACTCTTTAGTCAAAATAATTTACCCAGTGTTTCCACCGCCCACAACACAATCGTCCTTATAGCACCAAACATGGTGATAAAAAGTGTAGTTTAGTATAGAGGGGACAACTTATAACCATTAGAACGCTTTAACCAGTGAAATCTCCACCCAAGCACCAAGATATTGGCAACAACGTGGACGGCACGCTGTCTACATACTGTCTTTGCCTCACTAAAACAGCAAGAATCGTATTCACGGTAGAGTTGCAAAGCAAAACCCGGTCGTACTTTAATGGGTGGACTTTCTACGTGCGTGTACCACAAACCGACGAGCATTACGCATGATCTACACAGTTAACATTTTAAACCCTCTCTATCTCAAAAGATAACTGTGCTAAACACACTAAGAGGGCAGGCAATCCGTTTGACAATAGACTAGGTTGAACGGCTACCCTATTTTGATGTTAGACACTTTATCTAAACAGGTCCAGGCGGTGGGACTTCGATGCTGTCGCACACAGAAAAAAATGCAACAAGGGGCGTAGTATATGCTATACCGTTCGGTGAGTGCGACGAATTCACACTACGGGAACGGTTAAATAGACGCAGCAGAGAGCACGAAAGGAATTAATGCTCAGAAGTAATTTACATTTCTCCTATTTGGCAATCAACCGTCCCGTTACATCGTCGCACTCACCGACAGCATCGTAGGTTTTTGAAATAGCACAATAAAAAATAGACGTATAGCAATAAAAAGTCTGTTTAACATTTATGTTGCTGTCCTGCAAGTGGAAATTTATTGCTTGTGATGATATTAAGCTTGTTTCGCCAACACTGTAACAGCAGAAAAAAAACTATCGTGCTACTCTGTATCAACTGCTGCAATTAGTTTCCTCGATGTTTCAACGCCACTGCTGATGTCGTGCAAATGTTGCTAATGCTACTGACCGCTAAAGCATCAGTCATATTTCTTAAATGATGTAATAAAAAGTCCGGTGTAGAAACTGGTGGTGCGAAAACAGAAAAACATCCCTTTAGCTTCAATTTTTTTCTCCTATACAGTGGTGCAAGACAACTGATAAGATGACAAAATGCGATTGTTTGCTCGTCGCAGAGCAAAACGATTTAGAGTGGGTATCAACGAATTAGTAAAAAGGTAGATCAAACACATAACGTTGCAGGCCAACATCCCCTGCAGGATGTAACACTCCACATGCCTGCCGCACATTTCTCGCTAGTTTGGTTTTCCCTTTCATGTTTGCGTCGGTAAGTTGTTTGTCATTTAATACTGATATTTTTGAAACGTTTTAAAACAATCGGTGGTAAACATTATACAGCACGTTTTTGATCACAGGAAGTTTTTAAATATCAGAGTTGTTCTACGCATATAACACACATTAGGGGATTATTAGAGAATGTATTGCGAAAAATCTGAACGGATTTCTAAAGGTTACGGGGTATTGGTTAGACAAGACTACACAATGCCGTGTCGCTTTCATGTGTATCACTTGCTTTAATGTTGACTGGCTGTTGCGACCTATTATTAAGAATTTATTTGATTAAAGTGTGAGCTAATCGGACTGTCAAGTGAGTATTGCTACGTATTAAAATAGGTCGCTCGTGAGTTCTATTTTTTTGTAATAAGTCTTATCTTTCTCAGTTGCCTATCCTGAAGTAAAGAGCAACGCCACTGCATTTTATATGATTAGAATTATATTTAACAAAAGACCGGATCAGAAATTTAGAGACACGAAATTCAGCTAACTACTAAACGAGAAAATGCACAGTGAAGTTTTGACTCCAATTCTTACAGTTCATATATACTGAAAACGAGAGAGCGATATTTGAAAAAAGAGAGAGAAAGGCATTACTCGAGTGAAGAAGTTCCCAGTTACACTTGAATTGGCACTGATAATTCGACTTTAGTTAGCAGTTCTTGCGAATCATAAAACATTGCATACAATCCAAATATTACGAAATCGCGTTTTGAAAGACGTTGATCTAAAAACAAAGGACCATTCACCTAGAGATGCTGAATGGACAAATGCTCTTTACTACATTTCCGAATATAAAAGGGATGAAGATGAGGGTTCCGAGTGTTCATGGCGTTTGTGGCTATTTGTGTGACCAAGTTCTTGTTGCTTATTTCAAATGTTCCTTTGACTTATATACCGTGTTATGTCATAAAATGACGTAACACCTTTCCACCGCTTCAAAGGAGACTCGCAGAGTCTTTATAGCTGTCACAGTCTTGAGAGTGAACTTTTCCAACAGCCAAACCTCTAAACCTCGCAAAATGGTCGTTATGTCATTGGACGTGTTATCGATAACATATCGTTAGTCATCGATCACATGCAGGGTAATTAATCTTAAAATTGACTGTAGCTCCAGTAGCCGTCAAAATCCAGTGTTCTAAAGAAGCTTGTGTTTGCCTGTTGACGCGTTTCTATGGCAACAAAGGTGCGGAAAAGTTTTACGACCGCCTGTGACTGCGAGCAAGTGAGGCATCAAATTTTCCGCCTTTTTCTTGTCCAATGAATGCAAGAAAAGTTTGTTCCGGTGATGAGGTTTGCTTTGCTGTGTTCGGATATCTTCCAGCGTGTTACATTGTCTCATGTGCAACAATGAATGATCTCGGTTGGAGGTCACGCGCAGCCAAATCCACGTCAGAACTACTCAATTCTTCCAGAATTGTTCTGGGTGATAAATGACGCGCTGCTAACATGTCCGATGTTGCGTCAAAATTTGGTGCTAAATTAACCGCGCTTTATGTCCGTCCTTTATCGAAAAGTGAATGGTATTTTCTGAAAAAGGGGAAATAATGAATGAAAAGTTTGAAAACAAGTATGCCAAAAAGAAAACATTATCAATTAAATTTTAGTCATCATAAATTCACAAATCGCAATTGGAATATGACCTTAGTGGGTGTAGTATAGATAAGAATGATAAAGTTGGTTACGGCAATAAACTTACGAGTTTGCGGTACAAACGCATTAATTATTATTATTCATGCACGCTAAAAAAAATTTACAGGTTAGCAACATATTAGAGTAAGATATTACAATTTCACTGTCGAAAGTAATGAAAACAATGTAGGGAAATCATAGAACACGGACGCTTTGGGTGTAAACTTCGCAAAAAAACTTTACTAAAAATACTGGGAATAACTGAAGTGTGCACGTCGATCTTTTTCATTACGTATTGACATTTAACTTCTGTTTATTATTTCATTGACATTGGATGAGTCTGTGATCACTTCATCTTAGAAATGGGCGTGTTGGGACGACTCCACCTGCTTAGGAAAACGACACAACAAGGTAAAACAAAACACAAACAAATTTAATCCGTTTGACACAGGAGGCATCACACATGCCTACTGTGAAGAATGAAACAACAATTAATTCCAGTCAAAGTAATAAAACAAATAATTTCGTGTCATTAACATTGGCTATTTGACGTTTTATTGTAACACTTTTTAGAGGCCGTATTTGCAAAAGATAATTTCGTATGCACAACTGAGACATTAGCCCCAAAAAACTGATTTCCGCAGAAAACATACACGTTATGCATAGTAGACAGGTCTACCTTGATTACCGAAAATGTCCGCATATTTGGGAAACCGTGCGATATTACCAAAAAGATTACTTTGAGAAATGACGATTTATCCAATTAAGGTAGGTGCGAGCCACCTAAAGAAATTTGAAAGGTCAGCGGAAACACAAACGGCTACAGCCCAGATTTCCCACGAGCAACGGTGCGTTGAAGCGTTGCAAGATAGCCTAATATGGTTTTGTCCATCGCAAAATTTTCCATTAAAGTCCCACTAAAAGCCCATCGCGTGCGAAGGCGGCTCTGCCCCTGCCTTCAACGCAAGAGTTTAAATAAGAGCGTTGTAAGGCCTGTTTGAACAATGCCCGTTGTTTTTGTACATTCCGAATTTTGTGACGTAGGTGACTTCCTATTATTTCACGACTAGGCCTGCCCTATATACATGCAAGCAATTTTTATGTTGATTTTATATATTTATAATTTTCTTTGTCGCCCAGTTTTTGCAAATGGATCTGCAGAATCCACTGGTATCCTAGATGTCACAATGTTCAAGGGCACTGCACGAAACAGTAAATCGTAACAAGTGACCTATTAACAGAAAAACCTAGAAAACTCGAAAACACACCTTCTAATTGCCACAAAGAATCGCGATAACAAAACAACCACACAAACAGCGATAAAAACCTCTTGGGGCACCAGAAATGTTGCGACCTATTGCCTAAGAACCTATTTGATTATAGTGTGAGCTGATCGGGCTGCCAACAGATAACAAATACTCAATGCAATTAGATCGCACGTGAGTTCTTATTTTATTGCTGTAATGAGTCTAATCTCAAAACACCTCTGTAACAAGGCACAACTGCTTTCTGATTACTATAGGATGTATTTACAAGATATGAATTCGGCATTAGATCTGACACACGTTAGATGTTAATAGCATACGGGAGGAATACGACACAACAAGATCTGCCTTTGAGCAGCAAGGCCGCAGATTATATACACCAGAAGAGCCTTTTGCAAGATTTACAGAAATGTCAGTACAGCTTGGAAAATCGTGCGATCTTAACAAAGAAATTACTTAGAGAAATAGCGATCTACTCAATGACAAGAATTGGGAGCGATGCACAATCGGAGGCGAGGCGACGCCCAGCAACCGGAAATGCAACGAAGCGTAATAACAACAGAGCGTAACAGCGGCGGACCTACACCAAATAAGGCCTTGTCCAGTGAAGATCGCGTGCAAGCAAGCGAGCGGGTTTTCAATTACGAGACTGAATAGACCGCATTGCAAGACCTTTACAGAACCCATGGCTAAAACATTCTGATTGCAATGGCGCACGTGACTAAATGTGAACCCAACTGTTGTGACGTCATCCAATTGTCATTTTGGCACAAATGTTTTGTTACGAACCGTAACAGGTACTAAGCACAGCGTATTAAGCGCTTGAGGGTGGTCGGCTCACTGCTAACATACGCATATCTACCGTTCATTGCTAACATATGAAAGCATAGGCTTTGGACTTAGCCACACTACTGGATCACATTTTTTTTGTAGTGCCAAATCAGCAAATTCAGTAAAACTTGACGTCGATTTCGTTTCTTTCCAAGGTCTTTGTTATTTTGGTGAAAAAGGCGTTAAATTGGAAGCAAAAAAAAACTTATAATGGGTGCAAACCCGCACAACATATTTAACGAAAACTTGCTGTACTTCAAAGAGATATTTGCATATTCTCGTTAGTAGCTATTTATATATATTTATAAAGATAAGTATTTGTGGAGTCATATTATTCTATTGTTTACTTTTAATAACTTTTATTGTGATGCAAATATTTAAAAATTTTACAAACATGAGTTTTTTTTTTTTCAGTATATTGATGAAAAGACTCAATTAATTCATTTAAATCTATTGATTCTAACGCCACAGTTATAGCGCGGACCGTCACACGAGGAAAGAGGACGGTAGGACACGACGGAAAACAGTTTCTGAACCAAACATGACTTTGTACTTTAAATTAAAAAAATACAGTATAAGTATTTCCAACTGTTGTGGTAACCGGAGAGAGTAAATAGCAAGGGTACTCAATTCGCAGCAATTACTGATACACACCTAAACATCCAATAACATATATCACCACAATGTGCCTCTATAACGCTTGGTTGGGCGACAGCACAAGATTAAGTCACGCTTCACGTGAGGATAACCGTGCACCATGTCCAAATGTACTGGAAAGTTACTGTAAGGCAGAATATTAGGTCATATCAGACAAATCAACATCAATAATATTCGCCCATTAGGTGATTGACATTTAGGAGTCATCAACACATATATTTTTATAATTGACTCACCAATAACAATCGATTACTTGTAAGCACGCTTACCAAGACCACTGACGCAACACCGTGCTCCACGGAAGTCAGCAACGAAAATAACTATACCTCGTTGCGTTATCACACAAACTGGCAGTCGATTATTACGTCACACAACGCTAAAAAATCGGGAATCAATAGAAATCGGCAATTACTGACAAATAAAATGTAACACTTATCTTTCATTTCGAATTTCATTAATATCATCCTTAAAAATGCTTTCTGGGTCTGATAAAGCCTTTTTCGTCAATCTTGGTATGCTGGTGGGAGTGGGAATCAAACTTTGTGGTACACAAGTAAAAACTAAAGGAGTATTTGCTGGTCGAAATTTGCCATATGATAAGCTTCTTTTTTATTGTTGGACAGTTGAGTAAACAAAATTAGCCCGTTTACATGGCCATTTCAAAGAGGGCCGGCCGGAAAAAGTGGCCGATTTTCGGCCGCTTTCGTGGCCAATTAGCCCGATTGTGTTAAATTAGATTGTGTTTAAGTTTATTTTTTTTGTTAAGTTAAGTTTATCATTCTTAATATTGATTACTAATTGTTAACAGCTTACATTAAATATCATGGATTTGGTGTGTAGTTTAGAGCTATGCCAGCAAAAGTTAAACAGCACGAAAGAGGCGTACCAACACTGCAGACAACATATACGCGAGGGACATAAGATAACTTGCCCAGTAGAAAATTGCAACAAACAATACACAGTGTATTCATCTTTTGGGTGCCACGTCCACAGATGTCATAGTATAAGGACCCAGGAACTAAACACTGATGTTGTCATGGATGAAGTATGTATATCATCACACACAGAAGAAAAATCTCAGGAGGACTCAACTTTGGAACCAAAGGATGTAACTGAAGAGTATGTGTTGTTTTATTTCATGCTGCAGTACAAATACTTAGTAACAACAAAAACTGTTGACAGAATAATTGTTCATTTAAACAAAATTTTGTCAGATTATTCAACTCAGACTTCTATATTAACTGCTTCCATACTCAAAGACCATGGCATTTCTGATGAAACTGCTGTTGCTATTTTGCATGACTTAAAAAGTAAAGACTTATTTAAAGTTTCAAGTGTTTGAATCAGGCCCACTGCATTCTGCCTATGCTAGAGAGGAGTTTTTTAAGAAAACATTTGATTACGTTCCTCCTGTGGAAATGACACTGGGATTGTCATCTACATTTCAGTATATTTCCATTCTCCAGACTCTTAAAACCATGTTTAAAGATGAAATGGTTAAAGAACAATGTTTAAATCCCATCAAACATGAAAGTGGCTTGAATGACATATCAGATGGATTGGTGTTTAAGAGTAATACTCTGTTCCAAAATAAGTTGCAGCTTATTTTATATCAGGATGCATTTGAAATTGCCAACCCATTGGGTTCTGCAAGGCGAAAACATAAAATTTTAGCTGTATATTACGCACTTGGTAATTTATATCCCTGGAATCGATCACAGATAGATACATTCCAGCTTGTTCTTTTGTGCAAAGAAGCTTCTGTTAATGAAGACACCAAAAATGAGTTGTTTCAGCCATTACTGAATGATTTAAAGGTACTGGAAAATGATGGCATAGATATTGGAGTTGGTTTACACGTACGTGGTAGCCTGTTGTGTATATGTGGTGATAATCTTGGAAGTCATTGGTTGGGTGGCTTTACAACAAATTTTAGTTCTTCCAACTATTTTTGTAGATATTGTAGTGTTTCTCGTTCAGATTTTAAAAATGGCCACGCTGTTGTCAGACCACATTATACCAAACTTACATATGACAACCATGTTTCCTGCGACTCGGCTTCTAGTCCTATAATAAAGGGCATGATATTTTTGAAGGTGTTGTGCAGTACGACATGATGCTTTTTATATCTTATTTTATTGAAAAGAAATGGTTCAGTTTGGAGTGTCTTAATGGCAGAATTCAAACATTTAAATACAATCGTAAAGACATACTTTCCAAACCTCCGAAGCTAAGTTCCAGTTCCAAACGGTTGGTTGGTAATGCAACTCAAAACTTTTATTTTACTTCTGAAATTGGAGTCACATCAGGAAATGTAACATTTTCTTCTGAAATTGTTCAGAGTGTTAGGAATAGTGGTTTTGATGTTTTAAATTGTGTGTTTGTTAAGTCCGCAAAGATTAGAGGAACTCTTTTTGAAACTTCAATGTATGTTGCTTTATCTAAAGTTGAAAGTGATCTTCACCTTGGGTTTATTATGGCATTGTTTATGATTAATTGTAACATGTATTTGGTTGATCGCAAGGAGTTTGGTTATTTATATCCCCATTATGGTGTTTATGAGGTAACAGCAAATGTTCCAACAACAATAATTTTTGTTTCAGTAAAGGACCTTTTGAGCAAATTCCCATTTTATGTCTATTGCAAAAATGCAACCAAGATATTTGTGTTGAAACAATCTGTTTTATGTTGATTTTGCAGGAAATTGTATCTACCCTTTAAATGAATGCTTTTCTGTTAAAAGTTTTACCAGAACTGGGCAAAGACGCCACTCTTTTGCGAAATTCTGCAACGTTTTTAGAAAAGCTTCGTGTATAAAAAAGGAAGATTTTGAGCATGTTGAAGTTGGTGATTTACTTGAGCAGTTTAATCTGGTTCAAGCAAGGAGAATTCTTAAAGCCACAAAACCACCTAAATGTAAGTCTATTTAATACTTTGTAATTAAATCTGAGAATAACCCTTTACCTCAATTTCAGCTTTAAATGTGTCCTGCAGCAGCACTGAATCGTTGTCAGAAGATAGTGGTTTGTCTGATAGTGGTACTATGCAATGGGCATACGACTTTCACATACCATGGGAAAAATGTTGTCCAGCAATGATTGAAACATTAACTAAACAAGAAAGACCGACTGCTACACAAACTAAACAACTAGTACACAAAATCATTGAAGATGTTTTAAAGGTACTTTTTTACATTTTTTGATTTAATTACCGATTAAAAAGAAGTGTCCAGTGTTGCAAAACATAGTCCTTAACTTAGTAAGTGTAATTTTACACATAGTTTTTAAGATAGCAGTACTGCAAGTTTTAAATATCTGTGTATATATACATATATAATGCTGAGCACCATTTTTATATGCTTGTCTATATTTGTGCTTAGATTACTGACAGGCCGGGCAGAAAAAAACTTGGAGAGAATTGCTGTCAAGATTGTTGAGAAGTACCCGCTCTCATTTAAAGATGTTATTGGAACTATTGCAATTGGAAATGGCCATAATTCTTTGACAAATCACTATACTATCGCTGGGAAAATGAAGTACGTAAACAAAAAAGAATTAACTCTGGTTCTAGCTCTTGTAGTTCCACATCATCCCCAAAAAGAAGTATGAAAGCACCATATGGTTTGGTTAACTGGAATCCAGATCCAGATTTGGCTAAAAATGAGGAAACATCGAAGTCTTGGCTGATAATGGAATTCAAAAAGGCAACTGTTGATGATGCACAAGTTTTTGATTTAATGAAAACTTTGTATCGGCGACAACGGCAGCTGATCAATATGGGAGTCCCTGTGCAAAGAGTTCTAGATGAATGGCCATTTCTGATGAAGCCAAAATTTATGTTGCAACATTATGACAATCGAATGAACAAAATAAACACATTTGATATGCTTCCAACACAAATGGCTTCCTGCAGTCTTAAAATTTACAAGTATGTTTTTTTATTCATCATAGTGACAACCTTTAGGTGATGTGTATTTGTATGTTTGTTTCAGGGCATTAAAAGGACATGAAAGTCCACCTGTTGCTGCAGTTGTTGGTCGCATAAAAGCCCTTTGTAATGTGTGTGAAAACAAAACCCCAAGAGGAAAGGAGGTCTTTGCTAAGTGCATATTTCAAGGAAGACACAGATGTTTTGTTTAAATGCTATAAGGTTTGTTATGCAAGATACCTTTTTGTTGTGGTCTGCAAAAGTATAATACCTTTCAATTCTATTCAGTTTAAATTAATTACAGTTTTTCAACTTTAATTTACAGGATGAATTTATGATGGAAGAAATTCTCAGAGAGATCCCTCCCACACCCTTCCTGATTGTTTTTAGTATGAAAATTGTGTGCGAAAAATCGTTGTTTTGTGGTTGAAAACACTGTGATGTTTTCAACTGACAACTTTTTCTTGGCCATGTCTTGTGTATTTTGCCTGTACTACATCTACAATATGAGTTATCCCAAAAATGGGGAAGCGACTTTGGAATTTATTCAAAGGTATTATAGTATTGCTATATGATATGCATAATAACCATCAAAATACATTATGACTCTGTTTTGCAGGTACATTGCTGATAAATGTGCCTGGTACAAAAAGCAAAAAGAGACGAAGATTTGCTGGCATTAACCACAAAGTTCTAAAACTTGGCAAACTCATGAAATCATAGAAAAGCAAAATTGAACATATTTACTGCTGCTTTGTATGCCCAGTGATTTTTACTGCTGCATTGTACGTAAATTTTTGCTAACTTTAACCATTGACTGTCGTTACCAGTATTTCGTTTTTGTGTTTCATTCTGTTTGCCACAGTATGTTGGTAAATAAACAACTATTTGTTTGAATTGAATTTGTGATGTGTTAAAGTTAGCAAAAATTTACGTGTAAAACTACTAGAAATATTTAAACGGTTACGTCCGTAAAATTTACGGAACATATTACTTCATAATTTCACGCAAAAAATACGGTAAAATATGCAGTGTCATTTACTGTTTTAGCAGTACAAACTACGGAAAATACAGTTACAATTACTGCATATTTTAAATATTTCCAGTAGTTTTACACGTAAATTTTTTTAACAGTGCACTAGTCACAATAAACAGTAAATTTACCGATTTGATCTTCGCAAAAATATTTGCTTCGACTGAAAAAACACCTATTTTTACAGCTTTTGTGGCCTAACAATGTAAAAAGTCATATACCACACAGAGTCCCAAAGTAAACGCAGATGATTTGAATATGCATGTGAAATCATATCTTTTGTAACGGCAGCATGCTAATACCCGCCGTTTTGTTTTTTTCCACAAAGAAAGCACAGCCGCGTACATGCAAGTTAATACTTTTAACCGTGTTTGTGAAATATTAAACATAGTATTAAATATTTAAAATAGGTTTTAAATTATTATATACTTTTTCCCTAATTGCTGTATTCTCTTTAATGGCGATTCTTATTTGAGTAAAACTTCTTGAAATGTTTCTGTCGCTTATAACCAAACAAACCAACAATGTAGTCAAAGGATTACACAAGTGGTGTTTTCTGAATTTTATCTCCAAGGAATCTTGAGGCAGCAGGGCTCATAGCGCAAACCTATTGGAAATTCGTGAGAGTAGCATTCGCAGTACCTTGAAGAACCCACGCGACCGCGAACTACATTTTGTGAACTCTCTATGAAGATGCAGGATAATCTTTTTCACAACAATTATATGTTTAATTTCCTTATTTAAGCTATTGCTGCCAGGCATAGTATCAAGTTTAAAGAGCTCTTTAGACAAATGTTTATTCCGACGTTTCGACGTCCTATACAGGTCGTCTTCATCAGGGTAGATAGCACTGAATGCGACTAGTACAGCGCACGATAAACAAAGGAAAAAAGGAGTCCTTTTCGACGTCCTTTTTTATCGGTAAAAATGTAAACCAACGACTTTTGTTTTGCAACACTAGCTTGACCGATTTAAATCTCCGTTATGCACCATTGAGCTATGTGTTATCACTCGACCATTATTGGTGCGCACTGCGTTTTTTCACCACCACGCATTTTGTGTTTGTTTTACCGCCCCTGTTGAAACTTGTCTACGATTTTTATCCACATTTTATCTACATCAGGGGTCTCAAGCACGCGGCCCGCATGCGGCCCTGGAAGTGACTTTTAAGTTTTAGGTGTGTATCTGGAATACCCTGCCAGACCATCGAATACAAACAATCATTTTTTATTAAAAATTGCGAGAAGTAAATTCAATGTTTTAATAGTATGATCGACATGGTCCATCCAGTTAAGAATCAACAATTCCAATTGTTGTGTCATATTTTTCTATTGTTTCGTCATTGTATGCTATTGTTTCACGCATAGTATCAAGGTACACAAGGTTCTTTCGCTTTGCTACACTGTATATCTGTTTGTTATTTATAAAACTACAGATTTTGTTGTGTACAGCTTATATGATAAATGCACACCATTTTTAAACACACTATATTTTTGTTGTCGTGTTATTACTCTAACAAAAGTTCCGATAGTGCGGCCCTTAACTGACTTAAAAATTATTTTTTTGTACGTTGGCCAACATATTTTTCGTTGGCGTTGGCTCTTGGTGTTTGGCCCATCATTGGCGCATTGATATTTCAGTAAATACAGCCTGGTTTCTTTAAATTTATTAGCAAGACGTTTGGTTAGACAAATGCATAATCGTTTTGTTTGTTTTGAATCTTAACCAAGTATTTATATTTTCATCACCTATGTTGGCGTTCGGTCCGAAGCCCAACCGTTGGTTTAAAAAAGCAACGTCAACGTAGGCGCAAAGGGGTTGTGTTCACAGTTATAAGGAAGTGAGCTATATGGGACGTACGTTTGTTTACAATAATATCATTCGATTTATCCCATGTCAGTTTACAATAACTTACTTTGGCAACCTTGCAACCCATACCTTTCCAATTACTCTGGCGTCTAGGTTTTGGCGGGAAAACTTTAAAATTGCCTGCCCGAATGTTTGTGGTGACGTATCTGAGTCACATGACCAAAAGACAGACTGGTAGTGCCGTCGGTTGCCTTCACGTCAAAATGTTTTTACAGATTCGCTTTTAATAGAACGCTGTAGTGTTAAAAATGCCGCGTAAGTTAAAAGTAAAATCACAGTGGACAATTCGACAAAGGATTTAAGTTGTGTTACAAGTAATGATGTAACTTTTTGTAAAACGCAAGACAACTGTTTTAGTATTGACAGTAGTGATGATGAGGATGACAATTCTTCTGAAAGCTGTTTAAATATGAAAGCTGAATTAACAACATGGGCTACTTCTAATAAAATTTATCATGCTTCCTTGTCTTCTCTTTTGTGTATTTTAAGGGTTGCTCATCCATTTTTGCCAATTTTGGTGTGGAGAATTGTATTTTAAAGGAATTGAGTAAGCTTTCAACTTTCCCAGAAAAAATATTTTTGATACAAATTGCGGGGACGAGCGTGCTCGCCCGTGCTCGCGTGTTATTGTTTGATTGAAAGCTCGTTATTTCTTCTGCTTCTCGTGGCTCGTATCGGTCGTCTGCAGTAGCGAGTAAGTTCATTATTACGATTCTTAACGCTTGCTGCTTAGAGCCGACATGATCCACAAAAGATCAATTAGTTCTTGTCTTTTATTCTGGTTACGCAACACACATCGAGTCTCATTTATCTCAAGGAAAGGATACGATGGAAAAGAGAAAGATCAACGATAAACATTGGCTTTTAAACTGATACTCGTTTTTCGTGCGATCATTCCAGAACAGTACCTTCTTTTACTCACATCAGTTATTAGTTTGTTTAAGTTAAACGCTTGCAAAGATTTGCAGCACTGCAATGGATTGCACAACTATTTCGAAACATCCGGTTTACGCAACAGCCTGTCTTATGGTCAGGCTGTTGGAACATATGAGGAAGACGGGAACATGTAACAACGACACTGAATATGTGCTTCCAAAAGTTACTGAATCATGAGAACACATGGAACAGTAAAGTTACACCGCTCGATACCATATGTCGCAAAAGCAGCATATAAATTCCATGGAACGAAAAGTCATGGTTGCAAAGTTAAAATTTTCCATTACTTAATGCTTAGCCAAATCAAAGTGCCAAAATGATTGTTGGAAAGCACGTGACCGCTACAAATACTCCGGCACTAGAGGGTTTAACTGTGTTCTATATATGAACACAGGGTGGAAGTAAAGAGTCATGGCGGTAAAGACGTACTGCACGATGAGAATTTACACACGATAAAATGACATTGCAAATATAGCAAAAATTGTTTCTTGCCCTCCATGGGCTCTGTGAAAAAAACATATAAATGACAATTTCGTACTGAATGTGTAACAAGTACGATAAAAGTACAATTGACAAACATACAATGTAATAAAGACTCGAAAAAATCAGTCGTGCTCTGCCGTTGATTGATTTACTTCCAAATTTATCATCGCAATTGGTAAAAAATGTTTTTAATTTTCGGCAATATCTCCATACTTGGCAATTGTGCAAGGGGTGCATGAAAACACAGCAACATGCAAATTTAACTTGCAAACACAACAACATGCAAACTTAATTTTCAAACACAACGACATGCAAATTTAACTTGCAAGCATGTAGCATGTATAGTTGTGTAGTGATTTTGTGCTTTGAACTGAGCGAGGATTGTGCTAGAGGTATGTGCACTTTAACTCGGCACGCTCGCCTTTGCAGTCGATGAACTTCCACGTGCCTTGCGATGTAAACATCGGTGTTGTAGAGGCAGGGATTGCCGTACTGAATAGCAGTTGTAGAGGCAGCGATTGCCGTACATGCTTTACTCTTGCGGGAGAGCGAGGGTGTAAATTACGATTGATATATATAAAAATGTTCACCCATGTATATTTCATCAGACGTTTGAAGACATGATAGGGACAGTAGTTTCGGAACGCTTGCTTGTCCGCAACCTGGCCAGAAATTGACGTGACAAACAAATGTCTTCAAGCAAGTTATTTTTGCCCTACAGCCCATGCCAAACCGCTGTACCTGTTAATTTGATTGCACACGCGGCGTTAATTGACTCGTCTATTTACCCATATGTAAGGGTATTGTTGCGAAAGGCTCGACGCGACTTATAGCACATAGAAAATGACTTATTCGTGCGAGCCTTTGTACTCAAGATAGAGTAAAATGGCAATTTTGTTGTATAAATTGGTCGACAGAGCAGATAGTTTCTACTCAGCTAGTTGCTTTGGTCGACTTAAGAGTAGATTGTTTCTACTGAACTAGTTCTTTTGTTTAATCTTCATTAGAGCAGATAGTTTCCACTCGTTAGTTGCTTTGTAATCATCGACGTGGTAGATAGTTTCTACAGAAATATCGTCGGAAGAGGAGATAGGTAATACTCGAGGTTTTTTTGGACGTCGTAATATAGAGAAAGTGGATAGTTTCCACTTTCGTATATCTTCATTAAAAAGGGACTTGTTGTCCGCATAAAGGATGCGCATTGATAGACGTCGTAATATTTGGAAAGCAGATAGTTTCTACCTTCTTAAATCTTCGTTGAAAAAGGACTGGTTGTCCGAAACGAAGTTGGCATTAGTGGAAAAGCACATTAGCATGTTTAGTTGTTGCGGACGATGTCTTTGTCCGGATGGATATTGCAATAAGGAAGTGATTGCTGGCGAATAGACGTCAAAAGTTCATCGTACGTTGTATCACAATAATAATATGCACAATAATATACAAGAGTTGTGATGAGTTTCATCAACAATCCAGATTCTGTGGGTAACTGCTACACCTGGTGGGCTGATTGTTATTGTTTGCCCGAAAGAAGTTATGCAGCACCTTGAAATTGCTCGCAATTTTATTGTCCTCGTTCCACAGAAGAGGAAATTTTAGAAACGAATACCGCATGGCGTTAAATTCGTTTTGAAAGGAATTTTGAGAGGCATCATTTACATGTTGTGACAGCGTGGTCGACATGTTTTGTTTAACCTCGTTAATTTCCTTATTTAAACTTGGTGCAGTTGGAGGAAACTCCTCGGAATTTGACTCGTCAGTGGAGAACAAAATGACATCTGCGGTCTTGGTCGTTGTAGGGTCTTCGGCTGAATGAGCCATTCTGAATTTGCTGCGTGTATTCGCTGCAGGACCACTACTAAGTGTGCCTTCCTTTTGCGACACACTTTTCCTTTTTTCTGAGCGACCAAATGTCACTGACTGTATAAACTGATCCACGGTGGTATGTGTGCTTCTTTCAAATTTTCAGTACGAGCACATGCAGCACATAAATTAGCATGCAGCAATGTATTGATAAACAATTATTTAGCATGCACACTTTATTTCACAAACTTGCTTGTGTTTTCCAATGACACAAAGTCAATCAAAATTTAGTTTACACAATAGTAGTAAATAACATGCACAGAGGGGAAATTTGCCAAGTATAGAAATATATCAAACACGCTTACTTTACAAGGCGATCAACGTATGTGCCAGCTTGATCTTGGCGACGTGATTCCTGTAGATCTCCGAGTAGAATGCAATTGTTCTCGGTAGTGTCTTGGTTGCAGTTTCTTGAAATGCGTGGCCGAACCACAATCGGATGCACCAATTTGCGGGGACGAGCGTGCTCGCCCGTGCTCGCGTGTTATTGTTTGATTGAAAGCTCGTTATTTCTTCTGCTTCTCGTGGCTCGTATCGGTCGTCTGCAGTAGCGAGTAAGTTCATTATTACGATTCTTAACGCTTGCTGCTTAGAGCCGACATGATCCACAAAAGATCAATTAGTTCTTGTCTTTTATTCTGGTTACGCAACACACATCGAGTCTCATTTATCTCAAGGAAAGGATACGATGGAAAAGAGAAAGATCAACGATAAACATTGGCTTTTAAACTGATACTCGTTTTTCGTGCGATCATTCCAGAACAGTACCTTCTTTTACTCACATCAGTTATTAGTTTGTTTAAGTTAAACGCTTGCAAAGATTTGCAGCACTGCAATGGATTGCACAACTATTTCGAAACATCCGGTTTACGCAACAGCCTGTCTTATGGTCAGGCTGTTGGAACATATGAGGAAGACGGGAACATGTAACAACGACACTGAATATGTGCTTCCAAAAGTTACTGAATCATGAGAACACATGGAACAGTAAAGTTACACCGCTCGATACCATATGTCGCAAAAGCAGCATATAAATTCCATGGAACGAAAAGTCATGGTTGCAAAGTTAAAATTTTCCATTACTTAATGCTTAGCCAAACCAAAGTGCCAAAATGATTGTTGGAAAGCACGTGACCGCTACATTTATGGCTTGCCTTTGTTCAAAAGCACACGCAGTCAATTTTGGCCAATTTTGGGATTGATTACTAATCTTTCATATGCAGATCCTTTTCTAATAGGTCTTTTTTATGGACTTTGTAAGCCAAAGCCTGTTCAGCAATATCTGGAAGAATTTATTGCTGAAATGAAATCCATTGAAGAAAAGGGTTTGACTTATGACAAACAACATTTTAGTGTCAAACTATATTCTGTTATCTGTGATTCTCCTGCCCGATCTTTAATAAAGTGCATCAAGCAACACAATGGCTATGCGGGTTGTAACAAATGCAGCCAACACGAACATTGGAATAATCATCGAATGACTTATCCTGATTTTAATGCTCCCTTGCGTACTGACAAGTCCTTTGCTGATATGGAAGATGATGAGCATCATTTATCTGTATCTCATTTTTTATCACTTAATGTTGGACTAGTGTCTAACTTTCCTCTTGATTACATGCATTCAATATGCTTGGGTGTGACAAGACGCCTAATTGGCCTTTGGTGTCATGGACCTTTAACAACTCGCATTAGTTGTTCACAGGTAAAGGCCATCTCAGCTTTATTGCTTGGTTTGCGAAGTTTTATACCATCTGAGTTTGCTCGAAAACCTAGGGGTTTAAAGTAGGCCTACCATATTCCCATCCCCCAAAAGGGGGACACAATTTTGAAGTGAACATGAAAAAATACTTTAAGGCTCCCCAAGAATAAAAGCTTCGGAAATTATACGGTATACAGTTGGGATAAAGTTTATCACGCCACAACACTAAAATAAGCTTGTATTTTCAAAAAACGTAAAACCTGTATTCTTTAAAAAATCAGCTGAAGATGTATATTTGGGTGTTTTCAAAAGTGTGATTGTCACATTTGTATTTAGTAAATCAGAAATTCCGAGGACAGTTGGGCTCTTTTCCTTGTCCTCAGAGGACAACTTGAGTTTTGTTTAAAAAGAGGACATGTCCTCCAAAAAGAGGACGTATGGTAGGCCTATTTAAAGGAATGTGACAGATGGAAAGCTACTGAGTTTCGCCAATTTCTGTTGTATACTGGATCAATTGTTTTAAAAAGTGCTTTGGATACAAAACAAAAATTGTATGCTTTTGCATGTAGCGATATTTATTTTGCGAAGTCCTGTTTTGTGTAAAAGTTGGTGTGATTATGCCAATAACTTGTTAAATTTATTTGTAAAACATTTTACTCAGTTATATGGATGTGAAAATTTGGTGTCTAATGTTCATGGTTTGTTGCATATTTGTAATGATATTGAAACCTATGGCGCACTGGACAATTTTGCATCTTTTCCTTTTGAAAATTATTTGCAAAAATTGAAACGCATGGTGTGAAAGCCCAAGTATCCTTTGCAACAAGTGTTAAGAAGGTTGTCAGAAGATTTCATGTCTGTTTCTGACAGAAGTAAAAAACGGACTTCTTTTCATCACTTACAGAAATCTGGGCCTTTGCCACAATCTTTTGGCAATGGATTTCTGGAAGTTGCAATTGCCAATTTTTGCAATTTCTGTGAGTAATGGCAACAATTGCTTTAAACATAAGGGACAGATTATAAAATCAGCATGAACTGCAAGTTCTCATTCAAAAATTGCAACGGGACACATAATAAACAATATTTTTTTTACTACTACTCGAGTGAGCAATTTAGATCATACGTTCAAAACATTCATTTGGATTTTTATCAATTTGCTATGAAAGCAGTATTACTTAACAAACATCACATCGGTGAGTGTGTGTGTCAGCATGTGCGTTTTCAAATAATCACTCCGGGCAAATCTCTTCACAAATATGACTTTGGTGGGGTTTTTCATTCGTGTGTGTCAACATGTGTCTTTTCAAAATTCCACTATGGGAAAATCTTTTTTCACAAATATGACACTGACGAGGTTTCTCATTGGAGTGTGTCAACATATGTGCTTTCAAACCTTCTCTTAAATTAAATCTTTTTTCACAAATGCCGCCACATCGATGTGCTTTTTCGTTGGTATGTGTTAACATGTGTGTTTTTAACTTTCCGCGAATGCTAAATGTTTTTTCACAAACATCACATCGATGAGGTTTTTCATTGGTGTGTTTCAACATGTGCTTTTTTAAACTTCCAACTTGGTGATAGCTTTTTTCACAGAAGTCACAGTGATGCCTATTCTCATCATTGTGGATCATCATGTGACTTTTTAAATAATCACTGGTGCGGAACAGTTTTTCACAAACATCACATCTATGAGGTTTTTCTCTGGTGTGAATCAACTTGTGCCTTTTCAAATCTCCACCTCGTTTAAAACTGTTTTTACACACATCACATCGATGAGGTTTTTCGTTAGTGTGCGTCAACAAGTGTTGTTTCAAAGTTTTATCCAGGCCAAAATTTTTTTCGCAAACATGACATTGATGAGATTTTTCGTTGGTGTGTGTCAACTTTAGGTGTCTTTTCAAATTTCCACGGTGGATAAATCTTTTCTCACAAACATCACATCGATACGGTTTTTCATTGGTTTGTGTGAACATGTTTTTTTTTTAATTTTCACTTTATTTTTTCTCAAACATCACCTTGATCGAATTTCTCAAGATATTCTAACAGCCAAGAATGCTACGGTGAACAAAGAAAAACGTCTCAGATTTCGTAATGCTGATGAACATTAAATTACACATTAAATTGTTTTGAAGCTTGGATTAAAACGAAATATGAAAAAACACCCGAACCATCTAAATCCGATCTTCAGGAAAAGCAGTCGGGTCACATTTGCAAAACTAACGTTTTTGTGCGTTATAGCGGTTATTACCTAAAATTGCATTAAAAAAGGAGAAACACAGCACATGCGTTTAACTATTTTATGTCGTCTAACTTTCGACTGCAGATAAATAGTTATTGCAACAATTTGCTAATACTTGCGTCTGATTACAAGCGTGATTTGTATTGGTCACAAACTGGGACAAGCTACTAATTGGACATACTCCACTCACAAAATGACTAAACCATTTTGCAGCATTAATTCCATAACATAACACATACAAGTAAAGGAGTAGATATGAATTGACAACCTTCGGGTAAATATGTTAGAAATTTTTACTAATTTGAAAGTTGCGGTCATTGTCAAAGCCATGACACATTAATGACCTAATTTTACAAAACAGTAATATTACAGTAAATGTAGAATATGTTAACACCAATGTGGGTACAAACCTTGTAGAAAATCTAACCTTGTGCAAGATTATTTTTTGCGCCTCTTGCTTAATTTAACAACTGCAGTCACGTTATTAGCTTAAAAATTTCTCATATCCAATTCAGCATAAAAGTATCTTAGCAATGTAATATATTATATTGCTTTTCTTAAGCATAGCAGACAAAAAAAAATCGTACTAACTTAGTATACACTAGCGTTGCCTTGCAAACTCCCAACCGGGCTAAAATGCTAGCTGTTACGCATAGGCCTTGGTCGACACGATGTAATTTAGACAGGAATCGGTTGTGCAGCTGCGACGTCCCATTTTTTGCACGTACCCGTGTTTCAGGACGCAATTATTCCGTAACCAGACAAAGATCCTTTCACTTAACATCGAGGGAAGTTCAATGCCCAAATGCGAATATCTTGGGAAAATCCTCCAACAACACAGAGTCGACATCGCATTACTCCAAGAAACCCACGCTACAGCAACATCACCGGAATCAAAGACCCGAATACCAGGATACACTCTTATTTCAAAAGTCTGCCATGACAAATACGGGATATGCACTTATGCCAGAAACCCTTCTGAAGTAACAGAATTGCAATCAGTTCTAACATCCAACAACACTCACAGATCAGCAGTAAAAATCAAAGAACTAACGGTTGTTAACTTATACAAACCACCAAACAAAGAATGGCCGAATCCTCCTCTCCCATCCTTTCCTCACCCCACTGTTTACATTGGGGACTTTAACAGCCACAACACCGACTGGGGATATAATGAAAACGACAAAGCAGGCGAACAATTAGGACAATGGATAAATGACACGAATCTTCATCTACTATACGACCCCAAAACCCATGGTACCTTTCATTCCTCAAGATGGAACAAAGATTATTCAACAGATCTATGCCTCGTATCAAAAAACGATAACCTCGATCCATTGCCAGCATCTACGGAAATTCTGCCCTCCTTTCCACATAGCCAACATCGGCCCATAATAACTACAGTTGGATTAAAAATTCCTATCATCAACTCCCTTCCAAAAAACAGATGGAACTTCGAACAAGCTAATTGGGAAAACTTTGCCAAAGCCGTGGACCAGACATGCATCCATATTCCTCCATCAGCTCAAACAATACCCAGATTTCACAAACTAGTTTTAAAAAGTGCAAGACGCTACATTCCAAGAGGTAGACGAAAAAAGTATGTTCCCTGCTGGTCAAAAGAAAGTGAGGCCTTGTTCAAAGCCTACGAAGAAACAAATGACAATAATACAGCAGACCAACTATTATCATCGCTTAATAAAGACAGGAGAAACAGATGGATCAGTACAGTTGAAAATCTCGACTTCAAACACTCAAGCCGTAAAGCATGGGCACTTCTACATAAACTGGACCTTAATTCAACATCAAAGCCCAAAACTGCAGCTCCGATAAGTGCAAACCAAATCGCAAAGGAAATTAAACAACGAGGACACCATAAACCAAACCACACTTTTGAAAAATCTGTAAGAAAAGAATATCAACAACTATACCGCACATACACGGAAGATTCCAACCTGTCATCACATATACTAATGTCAGAATTAAAAGAGTCGCTAAAGCAAACAAAAGCGAGCAAAGCTGCTGGAATAGATGGAATTTACCCTGAAATGCTGAAACATTTAGGAAATAACAGTCTTCAATGGCTGAGGACCGCATTGACAGACATTATTCAAACCGGAAAACTTCCCAAAGATTGGAAAATAGCAAAGGTGATAGCAATTTTGAAACCAGGAAAAGATCCAACCAATCCAAGCAGTTACAGGCCAATTTCTCTTCTATGCTGCACCTACAAAGTTCTGGAAAGAATCATACTTGCCAGAATAACGCCACTGGTCGAACCATTCTTACCCTCTGAACAATCTGGGTTTAGAAAACATCGTTGCACCAGTGAACAAGTCCTTGCTTTAACATCACACATTGAAACAGGATATGAACTAAAAAACACAACTGGAGCCATATTCGTAGATTTATCAGCTGCCTACGATACAGTATGGCATGATGGTCTTCTACTAAAACTAGCAAAAATAATAAAATGCAGAACCATGCTGCGAATCATATCAAAAATGACAGGTACTCGTCGCTTCTACACATGTGTAGGTTCCGACACCAGCAAAACTTTTAAAATAAAAAACGGGGTACCTCAGGGCTCCGTACTGGCCCCTACACTATTCAACGTATACATCAGAGACATGCCTAAAACCAAATGTCTTAAATTCGGCTATGCGGATGACTGGGCACTAACTTATCAAGGAAATTGTCTAACAACGATTCAAAACCAACTCACAGCTGATCTCACCACTCTCCAGGAATACTTCACGACATGGTATCTACAAATGAACACCACTAAAACAGTGACAACTCTTTTCCATCTGGACAATCACCGCGCAAACCAACAACTGAATATTACAATTGATGGAAAGCAACTGCCAACGGACCCCAATCCGAAGTATCTTGGAATAACATTAGACAGAACTTTAAATTATAGACAACATTTGGAGAAACTATCAAACAAGATAAAAACTAGAAACTCACTGATCAACAAACTAGCAGCCACCAGATGGGGAGCAAGTCAATCAGTCCTGAGAACATCTGCCTTAGCTTTGTGTTACAGCGCCGCAGAATACTGTGCTTCGACATGGGAGCGTAGTACTCACACTAAAAAATTGGACATCCAACTGAACAGAACAATGCGAATAATATCAGGAACTCTAAAATCCACCCCTATTACATGGCTACCAACAATGAGTGCAATACCTCCCCCACACTTACGACGCAGAGCATCAGCTATGAAGATGATACAGAATCTTCAAACACTTCCCGAGGAAATTCCCCTCACCAAAATTATAAGACAAGCACCAAAAACACGTAGACTAAAATCCAGGCATCCAATCTACAACTTAGAGACTGACAACACTTTCGATATGACTGAAAAATGGAAACAATATTGGTTTAATAACATGCCCGCTGGAGGAGAGCTAGTAGACGACCCAACAACTCCACTGCCAGGTTTCGACTTAGCACATAGACGTAACTGGGTAGCAGCGAACCGACTGCGATCAAAACACGCTCGCACTGCCCACATGCTTCAACGCTGGGGCGAAAGAACGAGTTCGGAATGCCCTCACTGTGGGGCAGATAAGCAAGACACCGACCATCTTGTCCTAAAATGCCCCACAACCAAGTTACAAGGTGGATATCGGACCGTACATGAATGCGATACAGCATTTAGCGACTGGTTTCAAAATATATCCGATCACATCTAAGTTTTTTTGAGACGTGGAAACCATACGACAATATATAGGACGCAATTTAGCAGTTTGACATCAGAGCACACAGCAAGAGAAATGCTGCATAGCGCTTGTCGATAATTCGAAAATCTGCAAAACTCAGTTTCCATTGCAACTATTATTCGTCAGTACGTAAATGATTTTTTCCCGTTTAGAAACAAGTTGGCTGCAATCATTTTCAAAACCCGCTTTAACAGAAGAACAAGTAACTTTTTGCTTTTGGGGGATTCAAGCTGATGAAATGCAAGTAACGGTACACTGACCACCGAACGCATTTGTCGTTATATAATTCAGTGCATCTACAACGCGTTTGATTATAAATTTGAAACGAGAACATACAGTCAAGTTTGTAGAGCTCTTCTGGAAAACATACAGTGTTTGAAGCGAAACATAGTCGGCCAGGGACCGGGCCTGTTCGTAATGTAAAAAAAACTGAGCGTAAATTTTTTTACTTTTTTTATGCTTCACGTTAGTTTGGAAATATAATTATTTTCCTAAATGTTTATCATGTGATCACTATGTAACATTGTGCTATATATCGTAGTGTGCCGTTTTTTTATCACTGAAACGAATACCTGTTAAGAAATATGTCAAATATTTTCCGCACAATATGTAAAAAGGTTGGTCACCTCTGGGTTAGCTGCAAACAATACTTGCTAGTGGTGCTTTGACAACTGAAAGCGATATCACGACATAATGATATCGTCACCTTATCTGAAATCAAACCGTTTTCAAAAACTAAAAATTGTCAATAGTCGTGTCACCCAACACAGGAAATAAAATATTTTCTGTTTGAAATAAGTAATAAAATATACTCAACTGGAGGACGGTGGAAAAGCACAGGTTTGGGCCAATATGATTTGGGTTGGCAAGAAAATACTTGATATTAACTCACATGGAAACATAGCTGCGGGCGAAACGCTTGAAATCTTAGTGGTATGAATAGCGATTTAATCTGATTATACAGCTGTCAATGTAACACTTCAGGCCTGTAAAAGAGCTTAATGAGTTGGATACTGGATAAAGATGCACCTAAAGTTGTTTATTTACAATGGGGCTGCAGAGTTCGATCTCCGTGGTTGCGAATCCACAATTTCCGGATTCTACAAATCAACTCTGTTTCTTTGCGATCTTTCCTCAGTATACTTGCAATAAACCTCACAAACGTCCATTCAAACGTTTCAGAGAAAGGAACATAAAGCAAACTATTACTTATGCCGGAAAATCAGATGATGTCTTAAAACTATTTAGCCCTACTGACAAGTACAAATCTCATGGATGTGTGGTGTATGTGAGAAACGATTTAGCCGGAAGGGACTTTTGAAAATACATATGTTGACTCACACCAAGGAGAAACGCCACCGATGCCATGTTTGTGACAAATGGTTTATCGATGTGATGTTTGTGAGAAAACAATTGGTCTGAGAGGAACGTGGAAAACGCACATGTAGATTCACATCAACGAGAAAAAAACGTCAATGTGACATTTGTAACAAAAGATTTAGGCGGAAGTGATTTGACAAAACATATGTTGACTCACACCAAAGAGAAACGCCACCAATGCGATGTGTGTGGAAACAGATTTGGTCTTATTGGAAGTTTGAAAAGACACATGTTTGTAGTATTCTAACATACGCAAGCACTCATCTGTCGCAGTCTATAGTGTAATGATGTTTAGAGGTCATTCGAGTTCTTATATATGTGAAGCAACCATAGAAATAATACACAGCATAGAAATAATAATACAACATCTTCCCTAACAAAAATAAAAGACAGTTCAACGATACAAACAAAAAAGTGGTACATTGACTCAATAAGCCTTTTCGGCGGAACAATATTTCTGATAGCCCTACGGGGAAGAACGGCATTGGTTGATAATTCACCTTCTGGTGATACTGCAGCATGAGGCGCTAATGTAACAATATTTTGAACAGGTTCATCGCATTTGGTTGTAGGTTAACTACAAGCAGGTACACAAAAATCATCACACGGTTTTACAGTTGTATCAAGCCTTAAATGCGCTCGGTTTCTTCTATACAATGCACTATCTTTGGATTTTACCAAATAAGATCTGGGTGCAACAAGTCGGAGTACTTGGCCGCAAATGGACCACGTCTTATTAGCATTGTTAAAAATTCTAACACAGTCCCCAGATTTTAGACTGGAAAGATTATGTACATTGTGTCTGTTATTAAAATATGATGTTATTAAAATAAAATGTCTTAACGCTGAGCGTTTAACCCTCAGTTTTTTAGCTTGAATGGGAAGGTTGTTGCGGATATATCTTCCCATAAGCAATTCTGCTGGTGAGTAACCGCAATCTAACGGAGCACTTCGGTAAACAAGTAGAGCTAGGTGAAAATCCTCTCCACTTTCTCTTGACTTCTTTAACAAGTTTTTTACTATTTGTACGGTCTTTTCAGCAAGGCCGTTTGATTGCGCGAAATATGGACTGGACGTTTTGTGTGAAAACTTCCAAGAGTTCGAAACTCTTTGAATTCCGCATTGCTGAACTGTGGGCCATTGTACGTAACCACACTAAATGGAATCCCATGACGCGAGAATGCCTGTTTCATACAACTTATAACAGTACTTGCAAGTTAAACACTTCTGGGAAATTTGAAAAGTAATCCACAATAACCGAATAATTATGTCCATTCCAGAAGAATAAATCAGCAGCCACATTTTGATATGGAAATTCGGGCTTTTCATGAGGTTGAAGGGGCTCTCTGGGAAACTTGGGTCGATATGTCATACAAATAGGACATTTCATAACAAGGTTATTAATGTCTTCATTAATGCCAGGCCAGAACATAAGTGTACGTGCACGATTTTTGCATTTTTCTGTTCCTAAATGACCGGCATGAATCTGTGCAAGCATGTTCGCACGCAAACGCATTGGAACAACAAACTTGACCCTTTGAAAATAACTCCTTTACTGCTGGACAATTCATCGCGATAATTCCAAAATGGTTGAACCTGTCGCGGGCACAAGTTCCGTTTTTTAGGCCATCCTCGAGTTATAACCTACAGCAGTATCTGTAGCTGCGAATCTTTGCTTGTTTCGACTTTTATAGTTTCCCACACCGATGTATGTATTGGAAGTGAATCAAGTACCAACTCCACATTAGAATCTTCACCAGATACGACTTGTTGACAGCTTCGAGACAGAGTATCCGCAATAAACATGTTTTTTCCTGCGGTAAATGTTAATTTTAGCTCATATGCTTGTAACTTAATCATAAGCCTTTGTACACGTAATGGACAATCATTCAAGGGTTTAGAAAATAAACATATTAAGGGCTTGTGATCCGTTTCAACAATAACGCATCGACCGTAAATGTACTGATGAAATGCAGTGCAGGCATAGCTCCTTTTCGATTTGAGCATATCTTTGTTCAGACTTGTTCAGTGAACGAGCTGCAAAAGCAACAGGAGCCCATTGACCTAAAAACAGTTGCAGCAGAACTGCTCCCAACCCTTCCAAAGACGCGTCTGCCGACACCTTAATAGGCGCCGTGGAATCGTAAAACCTCAAAGGTTGAGTTGCCACAACGTGCTTTAAATCTAGCCATGCTGCCTCATGCGATGGTGACCATTTCCAGTCACTCTGCTTGTTCGTCAGATCTCGTAAGCAGGCTGATTCTGCAGCAAGATTGGGTATAAACTGCCCCAAGAAATTTACCATTCCAAGAAAGCGTTGCAAGTCTTTGACTGATGTCGGTCTTCTCATTTCCACAATTGCAGCTATTTTTCGCGGATCTGGCTTCAATCCATCTTTGCACAACAAGTCTCCCATGAACGTTAAACTTTGAACACCAAACAAACACTTTTCTTTGTTTAGTTTTAAATTGGCCTGCCGTGTAGCTTTAAGTACTTTCTCCAGCCGTTCGTCATGCTCTTTCTTACTTCTACCCCAAACAATAATGTCGTCCATAAATGTATCTACTCCCTCTATATGTTCATATAACAAATGAATTGCTTTGTGGAACACTTCGGGCGCCGAAGATATGCCAAAAGGCAAGCGAACAAAACGATACCTTCCAAAAGGCGTATTAAACGTGCATAACTTGGAGCTTTCTTCTGTAAGTTTCATTTGCCAAAATCCGTCCAACTTCGAAAAATACTGCGCTTTAGCAAATTGAGCCATCAATTCCCGTCTGGTTGGAAGCGCAAAATGTTCTCGCATAATTGCTTTATTGAGGTCCCTAGGATCCAGGCACACGCGTAATTTTCCGTTTGGTTTATTAACAATCACAAGCGAATTCACCCATGCAGTTGGTTCGTTAACTTTTTGAATGACACCGAGTGTTTCCATTCGTTGCAGTTCGGTTTTCAACTTGTCTCTTAACGCCAGCGGCACTCTGCGACACGCGTGTACTACAGGTGGCACCTCAGGGTCCAGTCTTATTGTATGTTCACCTGGAATGCAACCAAGACCAATAAAAACATCCTTATAAACATCATCAACAAACGCACAACTTGACTCAACGGATTGAACACGATGTAAAAGATTGAGAACTTCCGATCCTTGCACAAATAAAGTGCACTTTCCAGCTACTGGAATGGGATTTCGCGAATAGTCTAGAAGCAGGGATTTGCACTCAACCAGTGGCACCTTACATAGTTGATTAAAGGCGTGACGAGTAATTATATTTACTTGCGACCCAATGTCGACTTTAAAGTGCATGATGGACCCATTTACCTCAAGTGAAACATGCCAATCAGTATTTGAATTTGTACTCACAGAACTAGATCGCTATCCCTAGAAACTTCCGCAACGGCACGATAGCTTTGGTAAGGTCCAGTGGAAATGTCACAACACCTCGAGAAGTGATTCTTAGCACCACACTTAAAACAAACTTTGCCATAAGCAGGACATCGGTACCTTTGATGACGCCAGCCACACAATTTGCAGTTCGGGCGCTTTGGCAAAACTTGATTAACATCCGCTTGAACTCGATTAACCGACATTTCCGGAGGCTCATTGTTGATGCATACCGCTTGCTGTTGCGTAACTTCTTTGGAACGACAAGCGTTGATTGCCTTCAGTAGCGTGAGTTCCTCCTCCCGCAAAAGAGCTTCACGTACCTGGTTATTGACGATACCACACACAATTCTGTCCATTATAAGAGAGTTATTAAGTTGCCCAAACTCGCAACTTTTCGCCAGTAGTTTTAACTCTGTGACAAACTGATCAATATTTTGTTCGGGCTTCTGGCGACAAGAGTTAAACTTATATCGCTCATATGTTACATTTTTTCTCGGACAGCAATAAGTTTCAAACCTTTCTGTTATTGATGAAAAATTCAGTTGATCGTCAGCTTCTAATTTTAACGAGTTGTAAAGATTTATACCTTCTGGTCCAAGTGTACAAAGAAGTAAAGATGATTTCTCTTTTGATGTTTTCTTTTCATAACCAATGGCGGACAAATAGAGTTCAAATTGTTGCCTGAAGTTCTTCCAATTCTCAGCCACGTTTTCTGTCCATAGCATCGGACCAGGTGGCTTTAAAACTTGTTCCATTTACGTTTACTTCTGACACCATGTAGTATTGTAACATACGCAAGCACTCATCTGTCGCAGTCTATAGTGTAATGATGTTTAGAGGTCATTCGAGTTCTTGTATATGTGAAGCAACCATAGAAATAATACACAGCATAGAAATAATAATACAACAATGTTTAATGAGAAACCCCATCGATGTGACGGTTGTGAAAAAAACATTTCAACGTGGTGAACATTTAAAAATACACATGTTGATACACTACATAAAAAGTAAACGGAGAGTTACAAGAGTAAACACTTGTCGATAGTTTGTTACAAAATGTGCAATGTTAAGTGCATAAGACCCATATTAGCAAATGCAGTAGATGACTCATCACCAACATTTAAGTGCACTTAACTATGGTGGCCTATGAGGGCCACTTAAAAAATATGTGATATTAAAATAGAAAAATATCTATTTAGCGAAGTAATTGAAAAACTCAAATGAAAATTCAAATAAAATTTTTGAATTACCGTAAAAGATTCGTGAATTAAAAGTGATTTGAAAACGAAAAGTGATTTGAAAACAAAGCGATTTCAGAATAAAAAAATTGAGTTGAAGTGATTTGAAAACGAAAAGTGATTTTGAAACGAAAAGTGATTTGAAATAAAAAATGATTTTAAAACGAAAATTAAAATGAAAACAAAGTGATTTGAAAACCAAAAGTGATTTGAAAATGTTTTTTCGCTGTCTCGACGTGCCCGAGGCGTGCCAGTTCCAAGTGTTTCCGAAAACATTTTTAATACCATTCTGATAACTTGGGAAGCGCATTTTTGCACTACAAATACTGATTTGATTCATAGTGCGAATAGCTGTACATAAATTTGCCACGTTTTGATATTCATGTGTAAAGTAATTTGCCACGTTTTAATGTTTGAAACGTTGTGATGTAGGTGTTATTGTTGGGTACGCATTACGTGGGAATTTGTTTCGTTTAGGCAGTTTTAATGTAGCCCTTTGCTATGAAATGAAACAGAGGCGGTCAAAAGATTCAGAAAATAAAGCCCCCCAAAGTTAATTTTTCCCAGATTATTGAAAAAAAGTGCTTAACAGTACAAAGATGCAGCCCTGAAGTTTCGGGCAAAGCCCAGAAATATTCTAAGATTGGAGCTCGTCAATTGGTTCCATTCCTATTTGACGAGATCATGATTAAAAATAATAAAGAGGCGTGTAACAGTCACTTCACACCAAAAAAAATGTTGGCTCACAAACGAGCCATTATTTGTAGTTTTGGCTCATTACATGGCAATTTTGTATTCACTGGACTGTGTTGAGCCTAAAATATTTTTTGGCTCATGCAAAGCCAGTTTAAATGTGAGCCAATTGATTTTACCTGTCATATTGGCTCATTTATGAGCCAACCATATGTTAACTTCAATTTAGAATACCGTATATACTTGCGTATAGGTCGCAACTTTTTTCCTTATATTTAAAAAAAAGGTGCGACCTATCCGCTCGACATAAGTGCAAATCGCCACCAACAAAATTGAAGTTTTCGGCTATTGCAAGTACCGTATTTTCCGGTCGGCTTATTGGGCGGGGATATAACGTATTTATTCGAGTATAACGCGCAAAATTTCATACAAATTTGTGGAAGCAGCTAAGATGGAGGAAGTTTACAACGCAGCAGAAACGTTCGATTTTTCGGAAAGTATTATTTCGGCTATCAAAGGTGTGTATCAGTGTGTTTTCCTTGTACGATAAGCTGTGCGTAAAGCGAAGTTTATAACCGAGAACGTATTTCAAGTACGAAAATGGAGCTGGAAGACATAGCGGGATTGACGCGTGAAGATGTCAACAGTGAATTTATGCAATTTAGCTTTGACACTAGAAAAAAAAACTATGGTGTTTTTGCAAGCGCAAAAACTAACGTTGCTGACACTATGGTAAACATAGAGAGAATGAAAAATGGAAACACAAGAAAGCTATAACACTTGGCCTAAAGCATATCTCCTAGCTACATTTTCTTGTTGTTTTACTTAGAGGATTGGTAGATTATTGATAATCACCAATTATTCAAACACCTGGGTTTTACTCTATGCTTCTTTAGTAGCTGAAACATAAATATTATTTAACATATTTACTAGAATCAGAAACAACACAAAGTATACACAAATGAAACTTAGTAGATGTTAACACCTTATTTTATTTCGGCTGATTTTTTACTGGGTCCAAAACATTCGTGGGGTGATCAAGCTGAGAGCACCAACACCAGATCTTTCTCCTGAGCTTGATGCATGATCTTCTTTAAATTTTGCCAAGTCTTATACTATGTCAACACATCCCAACCCACTAGTGGAGGCATCAGCCATTCTGTCAAGTATTTTTGGAAATGGTGTCAATACGTATAATCCTCGTCAATAAAGTAGTTTGTCCATGACCTCCCTGGCTAGTTTGAGTACAATTTCATTGGAGCGGCTTCCTTTTATTTCTTTTTGAGACCCTGTCTCAGGATTGGCCGCCTCTTCCTCCCACTTTGCTTCCAAGAAACGCCTTTTCATTGGCTGGAGATCGCCAAGACTCGCTAATTTGATGATCGGGTTTTTTGTATTGGTGGTAATGTAGGCGCATTGTCTTGGCGATCTCCGTGGGTCTTCGCACTCCAATTGGAGTGATACATAAACTTTATAGCACTCACTAGCATGTCGTTATTAAAAAAGGAGCTTCCGGCGTCATCAATCTTTAAAACTTTGTGCTTGTGTCGAAGCGCCATCTGCCCCACTCCCTGCGAGTCATTCGTGAGAGTGCTCGCGTACTCCATGGGGAACAGGAATTGGCCGAGGAGCGTTTTGCCTTTTCCTGCTGCCCCATGGAGGCAGAAGTGGGGTGAGAACCGGATGCCATCTTGCTCCTCGTTGCGCGCTTCCAGCGCGGCGCATACGGGTGCGATTTTTAGCTCGAAATTGGTTAGCTTTGTGTTGTTCCATTCGATGTTGGATGCTTGATCTATAATTTGATTGATTATTTTGGTCCCTTCTTCGACTGACCACTCCTCGTACTTTTTCTTATTAAGTCTGCGGAAGGCCTTCTTCATTTTGCGGTTGGACTTTCCGAAGCTTACGGTGTTATAGGCTCGTTTAGCGAGAGTCTCTGGGAAAGCAAAATCTTTCTCGAAGAGTCTTTCTTTGAAGGCATTGCAGCTTGGTTTAGTGTCGAACGAGTTTGCAACTTCTTCAGCGATTTTTTTCCACCTGCTTTGGTTGCCATATTTTTTTTTCGTTTTGAATTTTTTCTAACAGCTCCACTTTCTTCCTCGATAACTTTCGTGTTCTTCTTCTGGCATATTCATCGCGGTAGGTTTGTAGTAAGTCTAGTTCGAACAGTTTTAAAGCCGCACTGTTTTCAGCAACAGTTTTGTTATTGTCAGGCCTATAGAAGTTTTTAGCTATGCTCTGTATAGTAATAGCAGCAGGTAATCTTTCCGTACACATTTTGTAATGAATGAAAAAACGAAATCAACACAACATATATACACTTTCGCTGGTACCGGTACCACATCAGCGGTACTGATTTTATGTGGTACTGGTACTAACGTGGATTGCACAATATAAGTTTAGCGGTCATTGTATAGGGTATTGTGATGTAATTGTCAGTTTTGGCGTTGTATGTTGCCAAGTTTCCCGCGCTGTTTCTGTTGTATGCTGTTGCTAGTAGGTTCTTCTTTATGGAGTCTTCATATACATGTAGTTGGGTCTGCATCATTTTTCCTGACGGTGCATTTGCTCCTGTTACGTCATACCATGGCGTTTCGTCCATGGTAGTTGCTGTGTCATTGGTAGCGTCTGTTTCGCTGGCGCATGTCGTATGCGTATCCCTTTGCAGGTACTTGATCTTGATGACTGTTTGATCGTCTCCCAGCTGATACCTTGTCATATTGTGGTATGTTTGCAGTGGGAACTCTGTTTCTTCTGCGTCGAATTGTTGCTGGGTTACTGACCCGAAGTCGAATTTATTGTCTTCTGATAATGAGTCGCTATCCCATGCTACGTCCATATAGATTAGTGGTAATGTTCTGCCTGTATCTTCTTGCCTGTTGAGGCATGCTGCTGGCCATAGTACCATATTCCAGTCTGCTCCTTTGAACATTTCGTATTGGGATCCTCTTCCTGGGTGCAGTATTTCGTCAATGTTGTTATAGGTAGTTAGGCCTTGTGGTCCATATACTTTCCATCTTCTGCTGGCCACACCTCCTCTGTCTCTTCCCATGCATATTTGTCTGGATATGATATCACTATGGACTATTACTTGGTTTGCGACTGTTGGGTATGTGATGCCTTCAATTTGCGTATTTTCTTGCCAAGTCGACCAAGGTGCCCAGTTTGTTTCGGGAGTTCCTTTGTAGAACCACAGTTGTCCCTTTGTGAGTAGTGTGTACACGCATATATTATTGGTTGGATGCATTCGGGGTATGGCCACGGTTCTGGTTCCAGCCCTGCCCCCGCTTGAGTTGCCTTGTGAATCCCCATATCTGGCTTGTTTGGCAGAAGGCTCTCCTCCTCCTGCTCCTCCGTCGAACATATCCCCCCCATCGTTTAAGTCCATGTCGTCTAATTGACTTGTTGGCGGTGAGTTTGCTGCGAATCCTCGTTTTCTCATATCTCCGTTTGTTGGTACGTTGGTGGTGGGGTCTGTTGACTTTCCTGCAGCAGTCATCTTATTTTTGACCGGGCATCTGAGGTAGTAATGCTTTTTTAGATAGAAACACACCGCGCACAATTGAAGCAGCAGGGCCAGGATGATCAGCGATATTTCGCAATAAATCGTCGTCTGCAGTATTGTATGTCCAGTACGCACTGTTTCCAAGCTCTCCGTATTGTTTGTCGTGTTCTTTACAATGTTCATCTAATTTAGATGTAGTCTCTTCTCCTATTTCATTTCCCGGTCCACAATGTGGGTGCCCTGGTATTGTTATTCCTCCAGTAGCTAGTTTCTTAGTCGAGCGCAGCGGCATAATGATGAAAATATTAATTTCACTTACCTTATATACTTCCTTCCCTTTTTCTTTCGGTACCCGTACCACATCAGTGGTACCTGCGCCTATGGTACTGCTTACTACACCTCCTATGTGGTACTGGTACTAATTTATTCTATTACATCCATTAACCCATTGATCTAACAGGTAATTTAAAAATGAAATAAAACAGAGGCGGTCAAAAGATTCAGAAAATAAAGCCCCCAAAGTTAATTTTTCCCAGATTATTGAAAAAAAGTGCTTAACAGTACAAAGATGCAGCCCTGAAGTTTCGGGCAAAGCCCAGAAATATTGTAAGATTGGAGCTCGTCAATTGGTTCCATTTCTATTTGACGAGATCATGATTAAAAATAATAAAGAGGCGTGTAACAGTCACTTCACACCAAAAAAAATGTTGGCTCACAAACGAGCCATTATTTGTAGTTTTGGCTCATTACATGGCAATATTGTATTCACTGGATTGTGTTGAGCCTAAAATATTTTTTGGCTCATGCAAAGCCAGTTTAAATGTGAGCCAATTGATTTTACCTGTCATATTGGCTCATTTATGAGCCAACCATATGTTAACTTCAATTTAGAATACCGTATATACTTGCGTATAGGTCGCAACTTTTTTCCTTATATTTAAAAAATATAGGTGCGACCTATCCGCTCGACATAAGTGCAAATCGCCACCAAGTCGGAACAAAATTGAAGTTTTCGGCTATTGCAAGTACCGTATTTTCCGGTCGGCTTATTGGGCGGGGATATAACGTATTTATTCGAGTATAACGCGCAAAATTTCATACAAATTTGTGGAAGCAGCTAAGATGGAGGAAGTTTACAACGCAGCAGAAACGTTCGATTTTTCGGAAAGTATTATTTCGGCTATCAAAGGTGTGTATCAGTGTGTTTTCCTTGTACGATAAGCTGTGCGTAAAGCGAAGTTTATAACCGAGAACGTATTTCAGGTACGAAAATGGAGCTGGAAGACATAGCGGGATTGACGCGTGAAGATGTCAACAGTGAATTTATGCAATTTAGCTTTGACACTAGAAAAAAAACTATGGTGTTTTTGCAAGCGCAAAAACTAACGTTGCTGACACTATGGTAAACATAGAGAGAATGAAAAATGGAAACACAAGAAAGCTATAACACTTGGCCTAAAGCATATCTCCTAGCTACATTTTCTTGTTGTTTTACTTAGAGGATTGGTAGATTATTGATAATCACCAATTATTCAAACACCTGGGTTTTACTCTATGCTTCTTTAGTAGCTGAAACATAAATATTATTTAACATATTTACTAGAATCAGAAACAACACAAAGTATACACAAATGAAACTTAGTAGATGTTAACACCTTATTTTATTTCGGCTGATTTTTTACTGGGTCCAAAACATTCGTGGGGTGATCAAGCTGAGAGCACCAACACCAGATCCTTCTCCTGAGCTTGATCCATGATCTTCTTTAAATTTTGCCAAGTCTTATACTATGTCAACACATCCCAACCCACTAGTGGAGGCATCAGCCATTCTGTCAAGTATTTTTGGAAATGGTGTCAATACGTATGTATTAAAAAAATGCAGTGATGGACATGCATTTTTGCAATCGTATGTTTATTTTTTGTGTTAATGGATTCAATGCTACAACCAAAATCAGAATTATTTGCGACAAAATAGAATTTGTATCAATGTAATTTGATGACGGGAAACATTCATGCCATTTCTACTGTTGTTGGCCACTTATTACATCTTCAATTTGGTTTTCCTATTTCATACCAGCCTTAATTGCTTTATTTCTTTAGAGTTTTTGCTTCTAAACAGTCCTATTTCCACTGATCAAAAGTTTAATACGTACAGAGAAATAGTTGCCAATTGTTTGTAGTTCTATGTGCGATTGTAAACATGTATATGCGAATTTTTACTGCATAGCATAAGTGAGACTTCCATTTTTGAGAGACAGTGGGTCATGTCAAACCAGTTGGAATAAAAGAGGTGTATGGTCCAACTGATTTGATATGGCTTTGGTCTACCATAAACTGAAAAGTCTTTCCACATGCGTACTTCTTTAATAAACAGTTCTTTTGATTTTAAAAAGTGCGTTTATCGCAATAAAAAAAACTTACCACATAGTGAGCCATTACAGGGGTCTTAAATTGAGCCACAAAATATGCATCATGGTGAGCCAATACTTTGACTTGTGACATTCTGGCTGGAGAAAAAGGTCCATCTCGTGTGTTACTAAATCAGCTTCCTAATTTTAGAGTGCCACATATAAAAGCTATTTGCAAAGTCAGTTGTCTTGTAGTGAAGTATTAACATTGTCTTCCAGTAAAAGCATCCAATTGCCAAGCATCAAGAGAAGAAAAATAAATAGTGCTATTAAACCTGAATCCAGTGTGGAAAGTAAACAAAGTGTGCTGAAAGAACATGTCATTCCAAAAAGTCTCTTGGTTTTAGACATGTTGTGCAATCCCAGCTAACAAGAAACGTTATTACAACATTCACAACGTTGTTTTAAAGTTGTCAAATGGTTATTAACCCAAAGTAAATGTTGCACTAAGGTTCAAAAGTATTACGTTACCCTTGAACGTATCTAAACATTATTAAAACGGTCAATAAAAAACGTCTTTAAAATAACGTTTGCTTGCGGTTGTAATGCGCCGTGTCGTAACGCTGTGAACGTTTTCATTACATTATTTTGCGACGTTATTAAAACGTTTTGTTGTGACGTTTCCATGTCGTTACATTGATTGGTTTAGGAAACGTTTTCGAATTACCTCCCAAACCTTACCTTTTCGCAACTTCAAAAAGTGAAGAAACAGAAACGTTTTTAATTAACGTTTTTACACGGTTTCGAAAATTTATTCTTATTACGCTGTTTGAGATACTATTCAAATCAAACGTTTTTGTAACCTTAACACACAACAAAGTAAACACGTTCCAAGTAAACGTTTTTATATGGTTACAGTAATTTGTTCTAGGAATGGATGTCAACGTTTTTGTCACCTTGCCACACAACGAAGTAAACACGTTCCAAATAAACGTTTTTTTATGGTTACAATAATTTGTTTTGGAAACGATATCAAAGTTAGGAATGAAAGCCAACGTTTTTGTCACCTTACACACAACGAAGTAAACACGTTCCAAGTAAACGTTTTTATATGGTTACAATAATTTGTTTTGAAATAGATTTTAAAGTTACGAATAGATGTCAACGTTTTTGTCACCTTGCCGCACAACGAAGTAAACACGTTCCAAGTAAAGGTTTTTATATAGTAACTATAATTTGTTTTAGAAACGATATCAAAGTTACGAATGGATGTCAACGTTTTTTGTCATCTTACCACACAACGAAGTAAACACGTTTCAAATGAACGTTTTTACATGGTTACAATAATTTGTTTCGATGTGCGAATCGAAAGCGAGAAGCGTGCATCGTCATTATTCGCAGACACGACCGCCCACACCATAAAGCGCGTGGTCGCACCGGGGAACTACTGTTCGCTATAAAACAAAAACGGCTTAAAATATTGTCAAACGGTCTTCACTGGCCAACTTCAAATTACAGTCATTAACAACGTGCAAAGTTTTAGTTTGTTTCAGTTTACGAATCGAAAATGAGAAGCGTGCATCGTCATTTTTCGCAGGCATGACCGCCCACACCATAAAGCGGGCGGTCGCACCGGGGAACTACTGTTCGCTATAAAACAAAAACGGCTGGCCAACTTCAAATTGCAGTCATTGACAACGTGCAAAGTTTTAGTTTGTTTCAGTTTACGAATCGAAAATGAGAAGCGTGCATCGTCATTTTTCGCAGGCATGACCGCCCACACCATAAAGCGCGTGGTCGCACCAGGGAACTACTGTTCGCTATAAAACAAAAACGGCTTACAATAATTTCAAATGGTCTTCACTGGCCAACTGCAAAATGCAGTCAGTAACAACGTGCAAAGTTTCAGTTCGTTTCAATTTACGAATCGAAAATGAGAAGCGTGCATCGTCATTTTTCGCAGGCATGGCCGCCCACAACATAAAGCGCGCGGTCGCACCGGGGAACTACTGGTCGTATAAAACAAAAACGGTTAAAAATAATTTCAAACGGTCTTCATCGGCCAACTTCAAATTGCAGTCAGTAACAACGTGCAAAGGTTTAGTTTGTTTCGATGTGCTAATCGAAAATGAGTAGCGTGTATCATGATTATTCGCAGGCACGACCACCCACACCATGAAGTCACGTTGTCGCAATCGACCAGAACGTTACCAGCAAAAAGATAAAGTCAATCCCTAAGTGTAAAATATGTCAACGTTTTGACCGTTTATATTGTAGTCGTCAGACAAAATGTGAACATTGGTTTCTCGCTGTGAATATTTAGAACTGTGAATTGTGTACACGAAACGGTGTAATTACGTAATAATTGAAAAAATCTTGACGTCAGTGGGACGAATCGTTTTTGTCCAATACGACTAACCAGGTTACGGTTTGTCGTTTGCGTTATCGTGTTATGTTATTCTGACGTTGATTAGGCGTCGAGTGCCAAATAAGGATATATTGACGTGTCTACTCATTCCTGCTCAAGTCAAGGCCGATTTATTGACTCTACTTAAAGCTAAGTATCAAAAATTAATATTGACAACGTAATTATAACTAAATGATAAATTGTATGACGTCTCTACTGCGATGCTATGTCTATAAATAGTAACGATTGACAAATAATGATGCAAATATGATGCAACCGCTTATGAATTGGGAATCACCAAGCCGAAATCAGGGGCGGTGTGGTGATGGTGATTTATTGTTGAGTGTGCGAGTGCGGTTGCGAAGTTTCGTCAGCGTTAGCAAAATATTTCCGAAAGATAATTGATAACTATACAGTTTATAGATGTTAGGAAGTTTTGAATATTGAAACGGAACAGGTTGATTTACAAACGTCACTGGATGAGTGTTAGCCGAATCAATAAAAAAAAGAAAAATGAAAATCAAGAGGTTTTTCAGGTTAGATCGGATGAAGAGGACATTAAAGAACAACCTTTTTTATCTCACCAGCCTCAAAGGGACTGTAACACTTCCTGTGTGCTAGCCACGCCCACTGCTTCACAAGATTGTTCCAAAACAATGCAAGTAGTTCTCAATAATTCTGCAGTTAATATACCTGAATCTTATACTATAGATAAAAACTTCTTGAGTTTTAGTAGTGTAGTTGCTGAAAGTTTTACCCGTAGTTTAGTGACATGGGTGACGACATTTCAAGTAAAACATAATGCCGTTGACAGTCTACTAAAACTGTTGCAATCAAAAATTCCTGATTTGCCATCAACAGCTAGAACATTGCTTTCCACACCACAAAGAATTAATATTTCTAAGATATCTGGAATGGACTATTGCTACTTCGGACTATTTGATAAATAATTAATAACTTTTATACCTTCCGTCAAATAGTTGTGGTATTTGTACAACCTTCAACAAAAAGTTAACCGTTCGCTCAACTTCGCTACCCTACGTCCAGTGTGAACACCCCCTTCGCTCAACTTCGCTACGTCCGGTGTGGACGGGCCTTAAATGTAAAAGGTGCGCGGCAGTGAATACGGCGTGTTTTTAAAATCCGCGGTTGACATGACAACTAATTCCAGTGGATTTTCGATTGTGAAAAGTTTTTTTTTTTAAAGAAGATATATTGTGTCAATATTTGAACCCACCCACAACCTTGTAAACAAATGTTGGCAAAGTTATCCACTCCGGCATATTGTTTATATCCTAAACTGTAATTAAAATCCAATATAAAACCTGTGCAAGGATTTTCTAACAAATGAGATTTATACACGTTTACACTGATGACGAAACAAAACAAACCCGTCAGCTTGAGATCTGCAAACTGACAAACCTATTCACCGTTTTACTGAGAAACGTATTTACACTTTATTAAAGGCCACGGTTTAAACAAATTACCACAGGTTGATTTCGCACAGGAATGCAAACAAACAAGAAACGTGAAAAAAATATCTTTCGGTATTGTCAGTTAAGTCCAAAAGTCCGATCTGTCAATCGTACAACATGGTTAGGTTCTTTCAAACCATGTGTTCATTTAAAGCGGGGTTTCGTCCACAACTATCACGTTCACTCGTCGGTTGGCTTCTGGCTGTTGACGTGAACAAAACTCAAACAAACGCTCCCGAATATAATCGTAGAGCATTTTTGGTGCGTTTGAGTAGATGAGAGGATTGAGGGAGCTGTTGATGGGAAGCAAGATTATTGCCGAAACTGCGTAGATCACTGGAGGAACAGTTGCTCCACCGAAGTTTAAGAAAGCGATGATCGAAATAGGAATCCAGCAGAAGAAATCGGTGAAGATCAGTCGGATGATTTTGTTTTGCATTTCTGACAAACGCAAAATAGTTCAACTGTGTTCCTTCATACACAAACTCATCTCATTAGATTTACCTTGGTTTTGTTTTTCCGCTCTTTGATTTCTCGCCATTTCATTCACTTTTCTCCCACTGGCCGTTGACTTTTTGTAAATCCAAATGTATGTCACTGCCACAAATAGAAAAGCCAAGAAGTTGAGTATGATGATACCAAGTGAGTATGCCCAAGCCTTGTCGGTTGGTTTCACGTAAAGTTTACTAATGCAAACGCTGTTGGTGCTGTAGTATCTGCAAAAACGATATTGGAAGTTGCAAAGTTATAATTAAAATTGCATAAAACATAGATGGTATCGCATACCCGAAATACCCTGCAATCTCAAACATTTCAGTATAATGATAGTCTTCAAGAATATTTAAAAAATCCATCCCTTAGCATTGCTTTCCCATATTGCCGGGAACCGTTGAGTGTAAAATTGTGGTGAAAATTTACAAAGCGCTTCATGAAAGTTTCCATGCCTGAATAAAAAAAGATACAATCAAGGATTAAAAAAAAGATTCTACAAAATTTGCTTACTTAAAAATGGCACTTTAGCGTTAGGGAAAAACGGGTTTTCCTTTATCCACGCTTTAATTTCAAACAAATGTTGAAATTGGGATGTAAGAGGAATGAATGCCAGAGTGAATGAAATTGACCAGGACAAAAGAATGGTAAGGATGACAACTCTAAGCTTCGGGTGTAGAGATGCATTAAAAGGCTGCAAAAATAATTCATTGTTAAAAAAACATGACCCGCAGTCACACAACTGATTTTTACTTACATGTAACACAGCATAGAGTCTGAATGAGGTCAGCAGAACCATTGTAAATACTGATGTTTCGCTGGAAAGCAAAGCCAATATTCCCATTGCAGTACAACTTCCACTTGACCTCCAAACAAGGTCATTGGCACAGAAATTTCCAGAGTAGTGAACACCAGCTGCACCCAGCATGAGCAAATAACCCCCCATGTGCAGGTCAGAAGCGGATAGATTTAACACAAGAAGATGGTTGATACGAAATGCGACCGTTTGGGAGTCAGTTGTAATCAATGTTTTTGTTTCCGCAAACATGACGACCTGTGATGCAGTTGCAAAACTCAAACGTGATACTTCGGTGTTGTTATTATCTTGCATCTCATTCAGTGTAATAGAACAAGACTAAACATACCAAATTTCCAAAGATAGGTAATTTTAAACCTTGGTTGTTCTACTTTTTTTAATTTCAACAAACGGAAACCTACCAAATTGCCAAACAATGCAAGAAAGCCCATGATCCAAACAATAGCTCGTAAAAAAGGATTAGCGATCAGCTCGTATCGCGATGAGAAAATGTTCTCATTTGTTCTAGTCGATTTGGATGGACATTCGTCGCTCCAGTCTGAACAATCGCCAAATCCATTGAATTTCTGTCGGTTGTACATTTAAAAAAGAAAAACCGCAGTTATGGTTATTGAAAGCAACAAAACCTTTTTCTTTTCAACAAATAATGGTTGTTTGTTTTCACAATAAAACCTTCCATCGTTAGTTCAGTTTTTTTCGTCACTTTGATCATCGCAGTTAATAGTAAAATCACAGACCTCTGGTTTGCTGATGGAAACCTTAACACCAAAAACATGTTTGTATTCCTAAATCATAATATACCACCAACATAGCATACCTTAGCTCAGGGGCGGGCAACTTCTTCAGTCGGCGGGCCTGATTGGGAAAATAGAGTACTTGGCGGGCCGGATTCCTAAAAACGGATACATTAATCGCGTATTTATCCACCTATACAAGGAATAAATCGTAGTTAATGTAAACTTTAAGTTTAAAGCATAGAGACCAAAAACAGTAATGAATGAATTTATTAACGTAATGTACTTCAATAGCTGTTAAAGTCAATGAGACATCTGTGGCCGATCACAGTTGTCAACAAGTTCTTTGAACTCTGGCTGCATGTCGGAGGTACAAACCCTTAGTAAAGACTGCACGTGAACATCAGTTAGATTGGAACGCAGCTTTGTCTTGTTAATGTTCAAGGTCGAAAATGTTTGCTCGCAAATGTATGTAGACCCGAACAGAACAAGTAGTTTCATGGCCATCTTTCTCAGGTTGGCAAACTTGGATTCATTCAGTGACGCATAAAATTTGTCAATGCTTGCAGATTGGAATTTCTCTTTCAGGGAAGAGTCACACTGCAGATCAATTAACTCCAGCTGTAGAGCATCCGGCACCTTTTCAAAGTCAGTTGTAAAGGGTGATGACAAGATATCAAACTCAGTAGAAAGTTTCTGAAAGTCCGCAAAACGACGACCAAATTCATTGTCTAGTGCAGATATCATATTGGTGTACTTCTCAGTTGTCATCATCTGGGGTGCCATAGTTTTGAGTGTTGGAAAGTGTGTTGTGATATTCTGACTGAGCTGGCGAGAAAACAGCTTTAGCTTTACCCTGAATGCCTTCACTGTTGAGAACATTTCGTGAGCATAAGTGCCCTTCCCTTGAAGTCTGCTGTTCAATTCATTCATGTGTTCAAAGAGATCAACTAAAAACGCCAGATCTGAAAGCCATTCAGAATTTCTAAGTTGAGGATGTTCTGTATCTTTCCCTTTTATCTCCAAAAACAGTAATATTTCGTTTTTCAGGCCCCAGACACGTCTCAGAACTTTCCCCAAGCTCAACCACCGTACAGCAGTATGATACAAAACATCACTGTGATCCGAGCCGCAATCTTCCAGAAGTTTGATAAACTCTCTGTGATTTAGACCTCTTGCCCTAATGAAATTGACAACTTTCACAACTGGATCCACAACATGTTTCATGTTAAGCACACTTTTACATAGCACTTCCTGGTGTATTATGCAATGTAGAAATATCAGCTCCCTGGTGCAATCGACCTCTGCAACACGGTCACCCAGTCTCTTCAGTAAACCAACCTTCTTTCCTGTCAAAGATGGACAACCATCCGTAGTAACACTGGCCAGTTTTTGCCATGGTAGTTGCATTGTATGCATGGCATTTTTCACACATTCAAAATAATCTTTTCCGGTAGTAGTGCCTTTCATTGATTCCATTGAGAGCAATTCTTCTGTGATTTCAAAGTTTTCTGAAATGCCTCGTACAAAGATGAGCAACTGTGCAGTATCACCTATGTCAGTGCTTTCATCCAATGCCAAGGAAAACAGCTGAAATGAAGGTACATGCTCTTTCAGTTGTGATGTCAGGTTTTCACCCATTGCTTCAATGCGCCGAGTTACAGTTCTTCTCGACAAACTGACTTCTTCAAACTTCTTTCTTTGTTCTGGGCAGACGAGATCAACTACATTGAGCATGCACATTTTGACAAATTCACCATCGCAGAACGATTTGCTGTGCTTAGCAATGTTGTATGCGACCACAAAGCTGGCATGAGTAGCTGTTTTCTGGGCTGTTTGGGCTTTTATGAATACATTCTGCTGCCTTACAAGTCTTCTGTCCAGTTCTGTTGCTCTTGTTTGCCGTTCCGCTGCTGATAAAGTACTGCCATAACCTGCATGTTTTGTCGCATAATGGCGGCTAATATTGTATTCTTTAAACACGGCAACACTTTCATTGCACAACAAACATACTGCTTTCTTGCCGACTTGCGTGAAAAAGTACTTGGGCATCCAATCTTTGTTAAATTCGCGACACTCATTGTCAACTTTACGTTTCTTGGCAAAATCCATGGGAAAATATTTACTGTAAATTCTAAATCTAATTTTAACCGAAAACAAAGAATCGAAAAACACAAAAAAAACAAGGAAGTAAAACTAACTTACAATCACTATTGTAGAATTCAAGCCTTCTCGCCAATTCTACCTTACAGTCTCCTGATTGGCAGAATAAGATAGTCAGTTTCAGAAGCACTTTATTTATTGTTCATGAATTTAAAACGGATATTTGGCCACTTAATAAACCAAATACAACCAAGAACGTCACTATTACAATACAGTCCAAACAATCTAATTAATATAACACAAACTTATTCACCACAGCAACTTTAATGCATACACCACAGACTTAGATGCTGCTGAATCATTAGCTAGGCTACACGTGTGGAAACAAAGAAAACCGTGAAAGCAAGCCACACACAAGGTTGGCAGCTATGTCGTAACAATGGACGCATGGTACAATGGTAACAACGACGGGAAAGATTTTTGCTATTGGTGAGCGTTACTGTCCGTTACAACTATAATTTGACGTAGTAAGCAAGTAGTGGGTGATTGCGGCAGACTGTGGCCGCGGGCCACATTATCATGTAAGATCGGAAACTGTCCGCGGGCCGCTCGAAATCCCGTCGCGGGCCGGATCCGGCCCGCGGGCCGTATGTTGCCCGCCCCTGTGTTAAAGTGTAGCAATGCGTATTTTGTATTTTTGTGTATTTTTATTTTAGCGGCACATCTGACACGTCAAGGCAATTTTGTCTTTCCTTTAAATTCTAGCGGTCTTAGATGTCCCGTTTTCTAAAACAACACGCCCTAGCACTTAGGCAATCGTAAACTGGTTTCTTGTAGCCGCCTTCGTTACACAATAATTATTTTCTTTGTTTCGGAGCGACACCACCTTCGCTCCGAGCTACAAACATGCGTTGTCATTTCACTATATATTCGCGTTTGCTAATCTAGGAAAAAACTAACTATCTAGCTAACTAACCGAAACACTCACTTACTTACTCACTTTAGACGAAGTTATCGCCAACGTTATACGTTTGTTGTCGCTTCATATATTGTTTAATAAACCTTGTTTTACGCTCTAGTTGTTATCAGTCAGGAGTCTTTAGAGTTCTTATTTTTGGAGTCAGATCGCGCATTTCCTTCTTTAACTGAATGTCGCATAAAACATGTGTTTTTTGCAACAAAAGTCACACTAATGACAAACTTCAGAGATATGTTTGTGTGAAAAAGATTAAGCCCTAGTGCACATTAAACTGCATACACCAAGTGGATTTACTAGAAAGTTACAAAACTGTACTTACTCGTGAAATAAATGTGGGCTTCCTCCTGTCAAGACACAGCTATTACTGCGACGCTGCAGGCCTAAAAAAAAGCTTGTCAACCTTGCTTAATTAGTCAATAAATAAAGATGTATTTCATGATATTTCTTTTGTAGGTAAAAATAAATAAATTTATGATGAGATTGCATCATTATTCGATCTTCGAGGTTACAGATCTACAACTTCCAGATTCTCTGAAGTCTTAAAAGGATTCGGGCTTACTGACACCAACTGCAAATCTCATCGGTGTGAGGTTTGTGAGAAAATATTCAGTCGCCGAGGAAATTGGAAACGGCACATGTTGACTCACATTGATGAAAAACCGCATTCGTGTGGTGTATGTGAGAAACAATTTAGTCGGAAGGGACTCTTGAAAATACACATGTTGGCTCACACTAAGGAGAAACGCCACTGATGCCATGTTTGTGACAAATGGTTTAGTCGCAGTGAAAATTCAAAAACGCACATGATAACTTACACCAAAGCAAAACCACATCGGTGTGATGTTTGTGAGAAAACATTTGGTCTGAGAGGAACGTTGAAGACACACATGTTGACTCGCACCAACGAGAAAAAAACATCAATGTGATATTTGTAGGAAAAGATTTAGGCACGGAAGTTATTTGTCAAAAAAAAAGTTATTCGTCAAAACATATCTTGACTCCCACCAAAGATGAAAACCATCAATGCGATGTGTGTGGAAACAGATTTGGTGTTGTCGGAAGTTTGAAAAGACACATGTTAACACACACATATGAGAAACACCATCGATGTGACGTTTGTGAAAAAAAACATTTCGACGTTTTGATAATTTGAAAAGACACATGTTGATTCACACTAAATAAAAAGTACAAGATTTGGATTTGTAAAAGGAACTTCATTCAGGCAACGGCTTTATTGATTGTTGTTAAAATGTTTGCAATGTTATTTGCATAAAACTGTATTCAATGAAAAACTCTATTAAAGTTCGTTTCGATTTGTATTTCAACAATGAATATATAACATGACGAAAATGTCTCATAATAGCTTGTTTATTTTTGAGAATACAAGGACGGTTCAAATTCAATTTGCATTCCATCCGCATACGGATAAAGAGACTGGGTAAAAACAACTGTTGATCAAACATTTTGCAAAAAAACGATAGTTTTGGATACATGTTTCCGACCGTGATTTGTGCATAATGTATCAAAAAAATTGTGCAACATCATAAACATTGGTGCTTTGTGTTAAGCAAGAAAACCGATTCAAAACATCAACAAATTATCTTTTACTGTTAGTCAACAAATTATCTTTTTTCTCATCAAAACCGTCGCGACGCAAATGACTGAGCGGAAAAAATACACCTTTTTTGAAGCAATATAGACCAACTGAACACAACAGATAGGTTTGTTGCCAATCACAAGACATTTTTTACCAAAAACATCACATAGCGGTTATAAACACAGGTCAAACACTTCATGTAAATATATTTTTTTATTCCACGGTTAAATCGCAATAGCAGTATCGCATGGGAAATAAGGTGCTCAACTTGGGAAATAAGGTGCAACTTTATTACACAATGTCAATTGATGCAAATTGTAAAAATATATCACTCATAAAAGTCATAAATCGCGCTGTCATATCAAAAAGCAAATGATCAATCAATATATTATTTTCAAATGGTGATAGAATAGGTGCAATGGTATCAGAATTAATATGTCTGAAGTTTTCCAATGTCCAGACCCACTTACATTGCTTACACCTCGCTTCTGCGCACCTTTTTATCTAGCGTTTTTATACGACGCTTGTCGCACCTTTTTATCATTCCTTCACAAGTGTATAAACAGGTGTATAACTGATGTGGCCTTCATGTTACTTGGGTCACTGATTTTAAAAACCCAAACTTGATGAATTTGAAAAAGAGGGACAAATTTCATTTTAGTGCAGCCATTTGCCACTTACGGGTTTGTTTCAATTGATAAACCAATTCTTACTGTGTCATATGAAGTTGCGTATCTAATTGCGAGGAAGGTAAACTGCTCCAAATTTTTGTGGAAACTGTAAATTACGTTCGAGTACGCACACTCAATCATCGCATTTTCAATAAAGTTTGTGAACAGATGGATTCACAGTCTAAAGTTTTGCTCGCTGGCTGTCTCGAGACAAAAGTGGTCAGTCGTGTCCTTGCCTTACAAAAAAAAGTAAATTATTTTTTCATTAACCTATTGGCCATCGTATGTAGTGAGCTACATCACGAGATTGCAAGTGTGGCTAAACCGCATGGGAATTAACAACTTCGTCAATTAGATGAGCTTATAAGCAGCAGAGCATTATTTCCCTGACCAACGTCAATATCCAGAGTGGATACCTGAACCATATGCCTTCGATATAATAACTGCAGCGGGTTTATAAATCAGACTTTTAACATAAGAAATCTTCAGCAAGCAGTTTCTTTTCTAGTTAACGTGAAAACGAAAAAACGAACCGGCTTACATGTGAAAGTGATCTTAGGGTGTGGGCCTTTCGAAAACAAATCCAAAATTCACTAGGATTGTCGACGGGAAGCAACAACAAAAGGTCCAATATATTTCGTTTTTTATGGGTTGCAAATATGTATTAAATTGGGGTTCGACGAAAGTTTGCAGAAAGTCGTGTGGGTTCGGCATATTAAAAAGGTAAGTAACCACTGCAGTATGGTAACCTGAAACATAACAAACGATGAGTCGATCAAAGATATAGAGGTTACGATCACCAAAATAACCAAACATTTTTTAACGTAATAAAACAGTCAAATTCTTAGTTACATTATTTTTAGAAGTCAGATTTAAACGCGAAAAAAATGATATGCGGTGGGGCAACAGAACGATATCCAGAAGGAATCAACAACGCATCTGCTCCAACGAGTATAATATGATTACTCACACCCCTACATGGAAAAAACTTCTGTCCAATTCATCCTACTGTTGTTGTGCAATGTTGAAGTTAAAAGAGAAAATGAAACCAACAGTCCATAGTCGACCGCAAACAACTAAAATGTTGACCAAAGTTTATCAAACGATAGACAAGTATGACGTAAGTATAAACTTATCAGATCTTAGTGTCGGTCAAACTCAATGCACACCGCCGTCGTTATCGTGTCGTTTGCGCCTTCTGATCCGACGCCGACGGGTTGTCACGTATGCCAATGCACACCGCGTAGGAGCATACGTAGAGAAGCAAGTGAAAAACTGGTTTTATTGCAACAAGAAGTGATGGTGTTATCATTCATGCAAGAGAATAACTCAAGGTAAGTATTACAAACACCTCAATGGTAAAAAAATTCTTGGATAATAATTAAAACCACTGGCAGACGTGTATGGGTTGATGAGATGTTCAAAGAAAGAGACACAAAGTCTGAATTTATTTTGGTTGATGAACTGCTTGCCCGAAGCGATGAAGAAAAATTTCGACAATACGCTAGGATGACAGCAAAACATTTTTATGACATATTGCAACAAGTAACGCCAGCTATAGAAAAACAGCATACAAATTTTCGGAAACCAATAAGTCCAAAGCAGAGATTGATTTTTGCTTTCTGCATGGTTGTTTGTATTATTAATATTATTAATAGGTTTTTGCAACTGGTTCATCACAAAAGCAGCTTTCGTACTCATTTCGAGTTAGACATACAACTGTGGGAGTCATATTGCAAGAAACCTGTCAAGCTCTTTGGAATGTGCTTGGTCCAAAATACCCTCTCCCAAGCACAGACCCCATTTATGTTGTCGCTAAATGGGCAGCGTGCAGTCTCTGCTTAGTCTCTGCTAGCACCAAAGACCATTTTTTAATCAATGAAGAACCCCGTGGCAATAGAACTGATGTTTCTCAAGGTGAAATTCCAGCACTACAATCGACAGTGCATTAAATTCTTCACTTGAATGTGAGCCTCCTGCCAGTCCTGAATATGTAGCTTCAACTGCAACAGAACCACATGCAAAAAGGGCCAAGAAATCATTAGCTAGTGGTGTGAAAATTCAGGTGGAGTAAATCAATTGCGAAGAAAACTGATAATGGTACTAAACTTGTTCTATTGCAGGGTCAAATGCTGAGTGTGAGCCAGAGATCTAACTAAAGGAAGTGCACCATTATGCCGCATTTGTAGCAGCTGAATTAAGATCAAAATCACCAGATGTAGTTGGCTTGTACATACAACAAATTGCAAATACATTGTATTCAGACATTTTAGTGCATTCCGAAAACTTGTAAATACCATGCCTTATGCACATTTTTTTTCATTGTTATTCAGGGTTTCATTGCTGCCAAACACTTGTCATGTTTTAGCACTGTTCTGTAGTGTTTATTCTTAGGTGTTGTTTTCTTCATGTTCCTTTCAGTGTTTCTACTTCTTTGATACTGCCCATTTACCTAACCATTGTCATATTTTGTAAGAAGCAATTGTAAATACAAGAGCAGTATTTTTCACTTGAATGTTTTCATTTCATTTTTTATTGAAAGAAGTTATTGGTTTAAGGTATGCTTCAATTAAACAATTTAAGCCATAAGTGGTGTATTGATTGTAAACCGACAATCGTAGCCAATGTGCATTGGGCATCGATAGCAATCGTCGGCATCGGTTTAGATCATCAGGAGGCCGTCGTGCGACAGGTGGGTATTTCCCTATCGTTGTCATGTCGTTTGGCAGTGTGCACTCGGCTTTAGTGCCTGTCTCTGTGTCAGCGTCTCAGTTACGTTAGTAAAGCGAATGTATATTCAAATGACAACGTATTGTTTTAAATCTCGGCAAAAGTCAATAAGAAATCATTATGTACATGAACAGTTTGTGGAGACATAACAACACCTATTTTATTTCATGGGATATACAAGATAATACGTAGTATTTTCTGGCCAAAATATTTTACCCAAAGGAACAGTGATAAGGTTCTCTCTGTCAAACATGTTTGCCACTAAACATTCATTGTATGTCTTTTTAATGTTTTACTAATTATTTACAAATATTTCATCAATGAGAATTCAGAAGTAATGTTGACACAGTTTTCTTTAGTGTGATGAGATTTCGGAACAATGTGCGTCGACATCGGGCTTTTTAAAACTTCTCTTCAACGGCGTGGATCAACTTGTGTCTTTTCAGAACTCCACTACGAGCAAAGCTTTTTGCACAAACATCACATCGATGAGGTTTCTCTCTGGTGGGTGCGTGTGTCAACATGTGTGCTTTCAAATTTCCACTTTGTGCAAACCTTTTTTCACAAACTTCACATTGATGAGGTTTCTCATTGGTGTGTATCTCAACATGTGTGATTTCAAATATCCGCCTCGTGCAAAGCTTTTTTACAAACTTCACATCGATGAGGTTTCTCATTGGTGTGTATCAACATGTGTCTTTTCAAATCTCCACCTTGGGCAAATCTTTTTTTACAAACAAGACAGAGATGACGTTTCTCTTCGTTGTGTCTTAACATATGTCTTTTCAAATTTCCACTTTGGGTAAATCTTTTTTCATTGGTGTGTACCGACATGTGTTTTTTTTAAGTTTCTCGATGGCGAAATTTTTTTTCACAAACATCACAACGATAAGGTTTTTCGTTGCCGTGTGTCATCATGTGCCTTTTTAAAATTCTTCCTTCGCGAAATACTTTTCCACAAACAGTACAATGATGAGATTTTTCGTTGGTGTGTGTCAACATATGTTTCTTTAAATGACTACCTTGAGCAAATCTTTTTTCACAAACATCACATCGATAAGGTTTTTTGTTGGGCAAATCTTTTTTTTACAAACAAGACAGAGATGACGTTTCTCTTCGTTGTGTCTTAACATATGTCTTTTCAAATTTCCACTTTGGGTAAATCTTTTTTCACAAACACTACATCGATGAGGTTTTTCATTGGTGTGTACCGACATGTGTTTTTTTAAAGTTTCTCGATGGCGAAATTTTTTTTCACAAACATCACAACGATAAGGTTTTTCGTTGCCGTGTGTCATCATGTGCCTTTTTAAAATTCTTCCTTCGCGAAATACTTTTCCACAAACAGTACAATGATGAGATTTTTCGTTGGTGTGTGTCAACATATGTTTCTTTAAATGACTACCTTGAGCAAATCTTTTTTCACAAACATCACATCGATAAGGTTTTTCGTTGGTGTGTGTCATCATGTGTCTTTTTAAATGTACACCTTGTGCAAATCTTGTTTTACAAGTATGACATTGATGGGGCTTTTCCTTAGTATGTGTCAACATGTGTCTTTTTAAATGTCCACTTTGGCCAAATTTTTCCTCGATGAGTTTTCTTTTCAATATTAATATTTGACTTCTGTCTTTCCAAATGTTTATCATTACTATTCTTCTTTTCACAAACATCCCAAGTGTGGGCGCAAAGGTGATTTTTGAAAGCATTTTTAGTTGCAAAGCATCTTTTACAAAATTCGCATTGGTAATCACTTTCTTTTTTGCTAGTTTGTTGTTGGTTGGAAGATACTTGAAACGCGTTTTCCTTTTGCGAAGATGGTTGCTCAGATTCCGAATCCAGGGTTTTCATCTTTTCATATTAGTTAAACAACTAAACATCTAATGTTTGAAACAACTTAGTCAACGTTTCGTCGTCCCACTTATTAGAGAAATGATCCGGCCGGCCGTTGTTTGAATGGTTCTCCTATTGGATATTAGAAACCTAAGCAGATCCAGATGGAAAGAAGATTTTAACAACCTACGTGAGATGCTTCGCACAGAAAATATCAATTACATGCTACACTTTTCGGTGATTGTGACGATTTCACACTAGCGTGGCGGTTCTATCTTCAGGGGTAACCAGCCAAATACCCGCAATATTTTATGGCTTTTCTAGAACAAAGGCACAGCCGCGTTCAGCAGGCTAGAAAACTAGCTTCCGATAATACATACTACTTTGGTGCAATATGCGCCAAATTTATCCTGCCCTATCAATATTATGCTTTTGACCGTTTTTGTGAAACATTACCTATATCTTCAAATATTCAAATGAAGTTTTAGATTCTTATGTACTTTTGCGTTAATATCTAATTACCGTTTGCCCCTAATATTTGAAAAAAAACTTTAATTATTATTCCTCGTATTTCTTTTCTAATAATTCTTTTCGTAACAACGAAATAAAATATCAATGTAATCAACCGTCCCGCTCGTGTATACATCGTCACACTCACCGAATAATGTAGTAGGAGGCCTTTTCACGCACTTTTGAAGTCCTGATATTATCAAACGTCTGTTCTAACGTTCATGTTGCTGTCCTGCGAGTGGAAATGCTAGGACTTCATCAAACCTCGCTTGTGGTAATAAGCTTCTTTCGTCAACTCTGTAACAGCAGAAATCCCTAGCGTTCTGTTATATTATGTTTACATCAGCTGGTGCCAAAACAAAACCATCACTTTAGCTTTAGAGTTATTTTTTTTCATTTTCCTTTAGACAAGGGTGTTAAAATGTTACATTATCTGTTTGTCGCAAAGCAAAAAGATTTAGAATGGGTGTCAACTAATTAGTGATATGGGAGATCAAACACATAAATATGCAAGCCAACATCCTCTCTACGTTCTAATTCTCCACAGGGTTGTCGCAACTTTTTTTCGCGTTTGTTTGATTTTACCTTTGAGGTTTGCGTTAGTAAATTGTTTGTTACTTAATGCTGATGTTTTAAAGCGTTCTGAAACAATAGATCTTACACAACTAATATACAATCTTGCTGACAGGAAGGTATTGTTTCAGTGAAGTTCTGTGCGCTCTTACAGAAAGTTATAGTTAAATGTCAGGGTTCTCAACACGTTCCAGGCCATGGACCACAACCCCTGCCATAATAATTCGTGGACCATTTTTTTTTAGCAAGATCGAAGTATGCATACAAAACTACTATTTGGACTTGAGACATAATTGTTTAAAACCGATTTTCAAGAAGTGAAATAGAATAACATTTTGATACTCGTTCAACATGTTTATCACCAAATTTAGTAAACGTCCTGTAGACCATCCAAAATCTCATGCACCATCAGTTTGCATTAGGGGATTGTTAGAGAGTGTAGCCAGATTTTTCCCAAAAGTTACGGGCTTTTGGTGGGACAAGACTTCAAAAATTCTCTCCCGTGAGATGTGTAGTAAGTTGCTATCAGATCGGCCACATGACAACTAACAATGCCATGTCGCTTTCAGGTGGATCGCTCGCTTCAGAAAAGGATGTAGCTCGTTATGTCGTAAAACTAAACCTTCTTAACTCTTGTAATGTTGACTGGTACTGTGTATGAAAATATCGAAGTTTTAACCCACGAGGAAGACAGGCACAGTCTAACTAGTTCCATTTAGTGGGTGACATTTTTTTCTTGCAACAAAACAGACGCAAAATATTTTAACACCTTATCAGTATCCTTGCACCCCTGTTTTCAAACAAAGAAGATGGTAGGGGAAAAAGAAACTCGGAGACTAAAAAGTCTTGTGTTGTTTTCGCACCACTTGTTTCTGCATCCGATTTTTTTACAAATCAAACTTTAACTGATTTAGCAGTGGAGTTAAAAGAAATAGAAGACATGAGGGCAGCAGTTGATTGTGGTAATAAAAGACACAAGAAATTTATTGCATATCAGATGTAGGGAATGCTAGCAAACATGCATGGCCAAAAACTATTGTTCAGGCTGTAAACATTGGGATCGTGCAGAATATTATTTGCATGTTTTTTTAACTTTTTGAGGTATAAGGAGTTATATAGAGACATAAAAGATTGATTGTTTAAAAAGTTTGCAGGATCATAATGGCACACTTGGAAATGAAATCGAGGTGTTCAGGTGACTCCTTATTGAAAAACAAACGTCATTCTGACAATAAAAACTCAACGCGACGCTTTAAATCTCAACTGATCTTAAAAGAACATATTGGAGAAGCTGATCAGTTCGAACGACCACAGTTGATTCACACTGTAAAGAAACCTCATAGATGTGATGTTTGTGAGAAAGTATTTGGGCGATACGGAAACTTGAAAAGACATATGTTGACTCACACCAAAGAGAAACCCTATAGATGTGATGTTTGTGAGAAAGTATTTGGACGCTATGGAAACTTGAAGAGACATATGTTGACTCACACCAAAGAGAAATCTCAACAATGTGTAGTTTGTGAGAAAAGATTTAGTTCGGCAGCTTATTTGAAGACACATTTATTGATCCACAGTAACGAAAGACCGCATGAATGTAACATTTGTAAAAAAAGATTTAATCGCCGCGAAAATTTAAAAACGCACATATTGACTCACACGCATGAGAAGCGCCACCGATGTCATACATGTGAAAAAGCGTTTATCACGGGCGGGTCGTTAAAAAGACACATGTTGACCCACACCGATGTCAAAAAGTATCAATGCGACCTTTGCAAAAAAAGATTCAGTCGCAGTGGGGATTTGAAAAAACACATGCTGACTCACACCAACGAAAAACACTATCGATGTAATGTTTGCGAGAAAAAAATTGGCTTAGGCGGGAATTTGAAAAGGCACATGTTGATCCATACGAAAGAGAAACTCCACCATTGTGAGGTGTGTAAGAAACGATTCTGTCGTAGTGAAACATTCAAAAGGCATATGTTAACTCACACTAAGGAAATCATCGGTAATATAGTCGATTGAAAAAGACAATAAACGAAAAAAAAACGTCTTGGCTGTAAAAATATACTTTCGTCTGCTTACATGTAGTTAATGAAAAACGACTTTTCTTGCGGTGGTACAATTTAAAGCACTTAGGTTGAATCATTTTGTTGACTTATTTATATTGTTTTGTTTAATAGTAGTGTCCCTGTAACGAAAATGTATGAAACTATGTTGGTGGAAAGGGAAAAATTTGAACATGTCCGGGCACATTTGCGAACAATCCAAAGCGACACAGTTGTGTTTTGTATTTCTTCTTGTTTACCGACTGTTGTTGCTGTTTTATCCGTTTGGTTGTTGAAGTTACTGATGTTCATGTCCCTTTTTACTCGTCACCTGTTCATGGGATTTTCTCTGTTTATGGTTCAATTTTGTGGAAACTTTCAAGAAACCAAACACATCGAAATCTGTGTTGCAAAAGAATACATTACAGACATACGAAAACTCTCGTGTAAAATAGATTATTGTGATTAAATTGTATCTTTTCAAGATTTAGATGATTACGTTAGGTTTGTGGGTTGATAGTGCCGTTATAAACGACTAAGGTCTGTTGATAAAGTTGTTTGAATTTGATTTTCAGGCACATAATAAATCTCACTTCTTATCAAGTGTTGAAAAATACCATTCCTGTGGCCGCCAAGTCGTCATGGTTGAACTGCCCTGTGCTATATTTTGCCAAATAGGGTGTGCCGAAAACATTAAGGTGCGACACGCAAATATACTATGGAATATATTACACAGAATATACTATAGAATATTACACAGAATATACTATTGAATATTACACAGAATATACAATACAATATATTACTCAGAATATACTATAAATTATAGAAGTTAACGAATATATTCTTGAGCAAGAACTTTCTGCAACGTGTAATGAGGTTTTACGTAGTAAACAAACTAGTTGTCAAACAGCACAGCTGACGTGTTGTTTACGCCTGCAGTTTCACGACACACCTGGTAGGTTGTTTGAACACGCCTCATAGAACACGCGTGTTGTCTAGAGTTACCCAGCATAATATGCCAAACACAGTGCTGTCTCATTGGAACACTGAATAAAAAAGTATTAACAAAAATATTAATTAAAATTTAGGCCAATCTACCATAAAAGGTTTCAACCTTGCTTGGTCAAAGTACCTTTTGCCTGGGGTCTGCAAACTATTGGCTCCATGTTTCTTAAAAATAAGTTTCTGCACAAAGTAGGAAAAGTTTTGTACTTCTTAGGGTATTCTATGTTGAAGCAATAGTGGCATGCAAACCACAGGGTTACACAATAAACGATTGAGGCATCCTGTAGTTCTGCGATGCACCCAGCATCTATCCACAAAAAAAGCAAGTGTCCGGCAACCATGCTTGTTGAGAACAATGCATGGATACTTAGGCATGTTTCCAGGTTGGTCCTGTCAAGAAAATAGACAATATTACAACATGTTTAGACAAACATACAAATCGTAATAACTTTTTAGCTGTAAGTATCACACATTGAAACAAGTATTGCAGAACTTTATGTGGATTTGGCAAGAAAAAAGTGCTCTTGCTCTGCTTTTGAGTGTAGTGATCGATTTATGTTAATGTTCGCTGATGAGTCCCAAACTTACAACCGCGTCACTACAACTTAAAGATGTGTATACACTACCGTCCTTAACCTCCCACGCTCCTGAGCTTGTCGAGTCCTGGAAACTTGCACTTCAGTTCGTTTGTTTATTACTTCTTGAAGATAGAGAGCGACACGCTGATATAAGCGAGCACAAGTCAAACAGAAAGACCAGTAAGAAAAAAGAGCGAAAGAGATTGAAATGAATCAGTGTGGTTTTATATATACTCCAGATAAATCGTACACATGAGCTCTTGCGATTGGCTCTTGCACAATTACCACACAAAGCAGCGTCCAATCAAAGACAGGACAAAACATAATTAGATTTTCAGTTAAACATTTTTTTTGCCATGTTTTAATTTATTTGTTTGAAGGTTAGTCGTGAATTTTTAAGATGCCTGTAAGTGGGCTTCAGTTTTTGCAGTTATCATTAAATTAGAAAGTGTATCTACCACCTTGAAAAAGAAAAAGGTCATCTAACACTTTGAAAAGTCACGATTAACCTTTATAATAAGAACCTGAATAAAAAGTTAAGAAAACTGGGATAAAACATCTTTTATTCCACATATGTCATGCAGGGTTAGGCAACCACAAGAACTACTCACACCGTGAAATGCCTCACTGAAATTCAGGCAATATTAAATGGCAGAACAAACAATTCCACAAGAAACAGGAATTTTGAAATATCTTAGAGATGACAACCACAAGCAACAGGAATTTTGGAACAAGAAAACTTACAAACAATTAATAGTTGTACACAAAAAGTAAGAAAAGTTGTTGAATAAACAAGTTCTGATACAAATGTAATGTGGTTGTTGAATTTGTCAGTTATGATACAAATAAAAAGCTTTATGGCTATTTTTTGTGTGGCAATTATAATCTGTGACGTGTATAATGGAATATGATGAAAATACTGACTGTGGCTATAAGGTACCTAAATGATACTTGACCATATTTATGACTGATGTGTTAGTTAGTAGTCATTGTTATAACCAGTTTTGCTTAAATGTTGTCCAATTGAAATACTTCGACTCACTTATTAATAATTTTTTTCTATGTACTGTTGTGTTTCACCGTATTTACAACCGCTTTGTTTCGAGTCTGTGTCACGTGTGTTTTTGTGCCACATAATTACTGTATGTTATGACTCGGGAAGACTCGTGTCGTGGGTTCGAATCCCACCGCAGGCTAGATTTTTCTAGCCTACGCCTTGTCATATGGTGGTGAATGCTTGGTGACCGGCTGATTCGATATAGCGCCATCAATGGGCCTGGCGTACTGTGATTTATATATGAGTGTGCCGTGATCGCTGGTCTGCATAGACGCTTCAGGGCTGATCCCAGTTGTGAATTTATGTTTATCTTAACTTGTTTTTCTACACAAAACAATGACAAGAAAACTAGAAATGTGGCTTTTCTATATAATGCCAACTTACATAAAGAATAGCTTAAATTATTTCTTTGAGCTATTATTTCGCCGGACGATTTCGTTAATCCTGACTGTTTACAACTTTATTGTTAAAGTGAGATTTTTGCTTTGTGCATTATAGGAGTACAAAAGTCTGACGCGCGTAACTATACAGCCCAACTAAATGCATTTAGATAAGATTAATATAAAAACATGAAACATAGAAATGTCACTTATTGATGTTTATTTTGCTAAAGAATACATTTGACAGGCGACAATAGCGACACTACAATTTAACATCTATACTTTAAAGTTTTAGATTCGAAGTAATTTACTTTTTCTATGAGCTTCAAACAACATTCTTGCATGAAAATAGATCAGACTTCAACCACAACTCTGCCAACACCGCAAAGACGGGAAGTTAATGATCGCACTTGAATCTGGTTACTGTGAGAACCGATTTGGCAAAAAAGCACATAACCCACAGGGAAAACAACCTCATCGATGCAAAAGTCGACTTTTGGAAGCACACATGTTGCCTCACACTAAAGAAAAAAAACATCGATGCAATGTTTGTGGAAACTGTTTCAACGAAAACACACTTTAAAAACCCACATGTTGACCCATACCAACGAAAAACCTCATCGATGCAATATTTGCGAGAAAACGTTTTGCCAAGGTAGACATTTAAAATCACACATGGTGACTCATACTGAAGAAAAAAGCCATCAGTGCATCGTTTGTGAGAAACGATTTCGCCGGAGGGGAAATTTAAAACTACACATAATGACCCACACTAAAGAGAAACCACATCGATGTAATGTTTGTGAGAAACAGCATAGCCAATTGAACATGTCAATCCACACCAACGAGAAACCGTTTGGATGCACTGCTTGCGAAAAAAAGATTTCGACGAAGGAGCCATTTGGATTGCCACATTTTGACTCACACTAGAGAACCCACCAATTAAACGTATCTGTTCAAAATGTTGTTGCTTTTGATTAGGGAGCGCAAGTAAGCCGTAATTGTAAAATCCCACCAAAAAATTTGTTACGTAAATATGATTTATGCATGCTGTTTTATCCTAATATATTGTTTTTAGTGACCACTCGTGAAATGATAACCACAATAAATTGTGTTTAGGATGACATTTAACGCGGACTTTGCCTCGTAGAAGCATCCACTACAAGTATCATTTTTTCGAATTACAAAAAATAATAATACGTATAACATTCGTTGTTGGTTTAATGAATACACCAACTTTTAGTTTGTATTATATAAATTCAGTAGTTGCAAGACTCCTTTACCCTCACCGAGAAATTTAGTATCGGAACATTTGCTACGGTTTTACATGACATCTGACGCAGTTTATGACAACAAAAATATTACATTGTAATATTTGCCATATTTTACTTTAAACTGGGACACTTCCAAACAATTTTCTCCCGTTTCTTTTGTGTTGGGGGAACAAAGGTTAGCATAGTAGGTGATATTACTGATATAAGACAACGCCGTCGCGACCTCTTCTGTACGATCTGCTTGAAGGTGGTTGATCTGATCACAATCAACAAAATCTGGCTCTGTATTTGCGCAGCAGAAAACACAAACATTTTTAACGACATCAACATGGGGTATTTTTTACATCAAAAACAGACGATACGATTTTTATCCTGAAAATGAAACTTACTGAGAGGCGGAAGGCTCGGGTAGATACTGTCCAAAAAATACCCCGTACACAAACACAGTAAACCTTACAGACACAAACGAAAAGCTACAATCACACAGCAAAGAAATTACATTTTATTCATTCTTTAGCATTCCTATAAATTAGAGGAATGTTAAGCTAAAATCTATTGCGTTTCAACCACTACTCTACCACCTAACTTAAACGAACAACGATATCCGAATTACTCAACACAAAAAGCAAACACGCAATCAAATTACATTTTGGACCAGTCGTGTTTATCTGTACCTCGGACTTTTTAAGAACTCGTTGTTCGGTTTAACTTTGTCATAAAAATCGCAGACCATATATTTTTCATAACGGAAAAAATTCTTTCCATCGGTGCCGAAGTCCCTGTAAGCAAAATACAAATTCCATTACCTTTCGAAAGTTTGAAGTGAGTAAATTTTTTTCTGAAAGGAAGGCAAATATCTCGACCCTCTTTTTTTCATAACACTCCTTTTTGCAGCTTTCGTTTTTATCATGTTGAGACAGATACCGTTTGATTAGCACATGCTCGTCGAAAAGGGAGTCGTTGTTGGGTGTTAATGTGCTCTGCCGATGAAAGAACACTAGGCCATGATATTTCATCTGCTTAAGCATCCTCGTAAATATCCAGATATGATAGGCATTTCTGATAAAATTATGTTGTTTGTTTACGGAATACTTTTCCATCCACTTCCCCCTGTTTTCCAGCTTTTCTAAAAGACACAGTGCCTGGTACGGAATGAAGCTAATCTCCTTCCTTTTATGTAAGATTAATTTTTGTTAGCCTTTCAAAATTAGCCTTTTTTAACTCTAGCCGTAGCTCAGCTGCTGACATCGGCACAATACAATAAACAACCACTGATTCACATTTTGTTTTCGCCAGGGAAAACTTCGGATCAAACAATTTTGCAATCAACTAGGACGTACAGTCACAACTTTTAAAGCCTTGTCCATGAATAGCAGTATGAAACGCAAATGTAGCCCCTCTTTTGCTGCTGAGATTAAAGATTCGTTTGAATTGACCCTTTTGAAAAGTGTTGGCAGTTGAGTTGACGACACCCCGGTCAGAAATTTTCTCCGATTTATGGCCGGCCGATATTTTTTTATGATTGATTTATACTTGTATGCCGTATCAAGTAATAAAGAACTGATAACTATGCCATAAGTATGTTAGGCATGCAACCCATGCATAATTTATGGGTTAAAAACCAAGTATGATTATTGTTAAAACATATGCGTAATTATTGTTGTACATTAAAAAAGTAAGAAACAAACAAATATTATCTTGCGTTGCAAAATAAAACTTAAGTAGGTGAAAAAGGTCGCAACTGCTTTATAAGTCTAATAAAATAAAATTATCTGTAGTTTCAATAAAATATCTCTCTTATGCGCGAAAAAAATCGCTGTGTCTTCACTCGGTAACATTTAGCTCAAAATGATGTATTGTTCTTATCTTTTTGGTGTTAAAAAAAACATCCCCAAAATTGATACTTTAATCTCGCCCGTTCTGCATGACTGGTTTCGATTTCGACCTCGTTGTTTAAGTTTGTTCGGCCTTTTTTGATTTTGATGGTGACTGCGGGCACGTCGTCTGTCTTATATATCCACGCAAGTACAAAATTATGCTTTTGACTAGTCGCAATGTAACTTCAGTATTTCATTTACACTTTTGACACCATAAATGGTGGTTTGGTCTGTATGTTAAGGGGCTACTTTAATCTACGTATTTTAACAAGGGCTATGAGGGTCTGGGTAAGAATTTGTATGACAATCTTTATAAATAAATCTTGTATACCCCTAACTCATGTGAGAATATAAGCCTTATCCCGACTCTAATAACCCCAATCATCAACACACATATAAGTTTGTGTGCCAGAGTGCAAAGATCTCATTACAAGCCATTTATGGAACTGTGCCGAAAGCAGAAATGGGAACGGAAAAGACTTAAGGAAGCTTATAGTAGCTGTAATGAAGTTCGGTGTATGGAGTCTTCAGACACTGAAGATATTGAGTCATTAGCTACAGAAGATAGAGTCTTTAATCACAGAAGAGCATACATCTTCAATGTACACAGCTCCATTATGTAGTCCTTTGGTAGCCACAGATATTTTTTCAAACTGGGCACTTAAAGAGGTAAATGTACCCAAGAGTTCTGTTTCACGATTCCCGCTTTCATATAAAAGTTTTTTGCCAAAACCAAACCTTCATTTCACACAGCTGGGTGTCATCATTGAAAAACTGCTACTTTACTCATACAGGGACATGCAAGGAATAGTCAAATACAACCTTATCGTTAATATAGATGGATTACTACTCTTTAAACACTCACCAGACTTTAAAATTCAAACACTTTCAATGAAGAATGAACAGGATGGTTGGAGGAGGTAGAAACGATGGAAAACGAATAGGAAACGGTTTCTACAAAGACATGTCATTAGCACTGCGCTATAAATGTAGGAATGTAACTTCAAACTCACCAACTGTTATGGGAACCGGAAGACAACAAATAACATGGGCGAACCCAGAAATCACTGTCACACACCTAAATACACAATAAAACAGGAGACCACAATATGCCATTATGACGTCATACACAATGCTTACCAAGATATGTAGAGCAACAGTGTAGAAAGTCACGCTTCACGTAAACATCGTACAAGAACGCTGCGTAAACAAATACAACTTAAATAAACCCACACGTACAGTACGACTATTAAAAAAGGGGAATGACATTTTAGGTCATTGCAGTTTAGTTCAAGTTCACAGCGGTTAGCAGTCATTATGGTAATTTACAATATTGAGTCATTAAACACATATATACAAAGTGACTCACCAATAATCATCAATAAACAGCTTTTCTACAACAACCGACGCAGCACCGTGCTCCACGGAAATCAGCAATGAAAAGAAATAAACCACGTTGCGTTATCACAGAAAACTAAGCGCATTGTTACGTCACACAACGCACTAGGTTACAACACAAGTTGTACTAAGGAAATGCGGGAATCTATAGAAATCGGCAATTACTGGCAAATAAGATGTAACAGTACTGTAGTCGCTTTTTATCTGATAAGTTTTGAAATATTTTTTCAAAGCTTGGAAGCATGCTTTTTCGGATGCCTGTAAATAAAGCAACAGGTATGGCTCACACTGTAATGTATATTGCCCCGCCTTGTGACGACCTTGCCGCATGCCCATATAAAAGCGTGAGTTTAACCTTTACGGTCATTCGAAGTGTCTTGTAGCTGTGGGCTTGTTGTGTCGCTGTTTCAAAAAGGTGATCAAGGGGCAAATTATGCTTATTATATATTACTAACGAATAAAAAAAGGTCCGCAGCACCCTAGCACGAGCCGCCCCTCGAGCCGCCCCTGAACCAAGGTAAACGGTCGTGGTGTATTGGTTTCCGGATGCTTAACCAGCTAGTGTATACACATGACCAAATGATGTTGTTGTTTGTTTCGTGATTTCACATTAAAGGAAAATGAATCTTTGTGTTGTTGTTTGTTTCATGATTTCGCAATAAGTGAAAAAAACATTGACACTTTCCTTTCAAAACCATTCTTAAAGAAAGACAAGTTCACGTAACTCTGTGCGGTTGTTTGTTTCGTGATTTTGCAATAAAGAAAAAAAAAAAACATTGCTGTTTTACTTTTGAAACCATTTTAAAGAAAGTTTATAACACCTCCACCACCAAATTCTCGGAACTGGAAAAAAAGTCACCTGGTTCATTTGAAATCTAAACTCGTTGGGTGCACGAATGTACCAGTAACAAACTAATACCTCCCACCCCCAGTGAGTGTGCAGAGGTCTTGACCCTGAAAATCTGTCAGATTCCGAGTTTTCGCTCAACATCACAGCGGATTCTCTTAATCAGCCGTTTGTCACAGTCCTATTTGGGAGTTTGCATCATGTTATTTCTAACACGTTTTCTCAACATGAAAACAAGTCAGTTGTATATCATCGGCTCGCTGGAAGTCGTAATCGGCTAAGGCAGGGGTGTCAAACTCGCGAACACTTAACGATAATTGCAGTATTTAGTCAGATTTTTATTTAATTACAATGAATTTTTCTTACTTTTCAAACATTTACAGAAATTTGATTGATAAATAATAACTTCAATCCGTTTCCTCAAACCAGATAGCCACACGCGGCCGCAGAAACGAGTTTGTGGATCTATTGTGTGCAAACAATGCGAAAAACAGGCACCAAAAGTGTCGCAATATAGATTATATGGTAAAAAAAAGTTAAAAAATGATCTTCATACTGTGCAGCTCAATCTCTGCATTAAGTTGGAAATTAATCCGGGACTTGGGGGCGTCAATAATATATGGTATATACCTATTTCTTTACATCTGTAATCTTAAAACAAAAACCAGCAGGTAATTGGCACCTGTTGGTAAAGTAAGGATCTGCAATGGGGCTGTCATAGCGAAAATGTTGTTTATGTGTATAAAATTTGATTAAAAATCACATGCAGCCCTCGGCATAATTTTCAAACTGCAATGTGGCCCTCGAACCCAACGAGTTTGAAACCCCTGGGCTAAGGTATCATTTTGTACACTGAAAAACTTTAAAAACTGTACCATAATATTTAAAGAAACAACCTTGTGTATGTTGACACCACTGGCAGCATCAAACTCGATGAAACATACTGTTATGTTGTGCGCCACCCAATATCAGGAAAACTACCACTTGCCGTCGCAACATTTTTTTTACGCAACATCCCGGCCCAGTCCAATTTGTTCAACACGTTTTGTCATGCCGTAGCAAAAGTGCACAGGAAAAGGAGTTTTCCACGGTTGATGGGTACTACTCATAAACATCATCATCTTTGAGATCTAATCACAAATTACAACACCTTTGTGGGGAAACAACATCAAGAAATCAGTTTTTAAATGCTAAAGGCATTGCACTGCTAAAGTGTTGAGCAGAGCTGGTAAGTTTGAAAATTCATTTAACGTGGACCGAATGACCTAAAAGGCAAATTGACATGGGTAATTTTGGTAATGTAGAGAGGTCTTGTCTGTGTTGATATTATTGACAAAGTTTAGCATACAGATGTTTCTTTTCAAGCAGCAAAAAAAAAACTCAAAACTAAAAGAGAAATGAAAAACTGCACTTCAAAAGTGCATCCTTGTACGCGGGGTTTGCCCCCAAAAGAACTCATTAACAAGGAGCAAGAGACTGATCGAGACACTTTAGATACAGAATCTCACCAACTTGTTCTAAAAATGGGCTAAGAGTTCTAAGCATTACCAAACAACGATTAATTAACATAAAAACAACTTTTTTACAAGGTGAAACTTGGGACAGAAACATTTTTGTCAAGCCTCCAAAAGAAGCAAATTGTTCTCAGGAAGTTTGAAAAGTGTGTTTATGGCTTTCTAAATGCATCAACACCTGGTGACAGAAGGGTAACTCAATTTGAACCAGATCAGAGCCAAGACGGTGTATCTGTAAGTTAATCTGGTTGTGTTAAAAAAGTGCAGGTAATTGTATCGTAAGAAACATCCTGATGATGTGACCCAACACCAGAGACTTTGCGATCTAAGATTGGACAACTACTTTGGATTGCAACTCACTAAGGTTTGATGTTTTTGTTGCAGCAACTCATTGCAAAAGTGTTGCGGCTAGAGACTTAATTGCTTGCAAAAGATCAGTCGGTCATGTTACTTTAAAATATTTAAACCTTGGTGACAACTCTAAGCTAAAAGTGGTTGTGTTGTAGTGGCTGTCATGCAACTTGTTCATTGGTAAGCCAACAACGGGTGGCTGTTTATTGAGCAATTGTGCTTATTCGATTGGCATTCCTATATTGCAGTGCGAGCGAGTTTGCCGACAATGAAATAGCGGAGGTTGGTTCGACGAAGAAAAGTACTCGGCCAACCTCCAAGTCTACGTGAGCAGAGCTTCCTGATGCAAAAAGCTGTTGCCAACACTTCTGGCACATGGCGGGCCACCAACAACACGCCCATATTAATTTCTCAAAGTAAAATAAAAATTACCGATGTTTTTATATTGCAGAGCGTTAGCAGAAGACAGTGAAAGCCATCGAGCCAAAGGTATGCTTTCAGATTTTTTTTGCGCTCGACATTACCGAAGCACTCGTTACTGAAAATATTTCTTTTTTCTAGGCAGGAAACTTTTTCCCAACTTGTCCAAAGTGCTGACGCAAGCGGATCGGATATTCGTAGGTGGGAAAGAAACCATCTTGTGCGCTGTCTGTGGTTTTAGTATATTATCCGACTGACTGTTACAGGCGTTCATCGCTGTTGGCTCACGTGTGCAATAGCGCCCCAGACATAAATATTTTAGCCTTCTGCCAATTCCAGACCGTAAGTGCCTTTTTTCAGTGTGTTTTTAAATGTAAATGGTTAATCGTTTTTTTTACGTCACACCGCGGTTCCATTGCCTTTTCGGACATTATAAAAACACTTGTCGCCTAAAATATTTCTTTTCTTAGGAAAGAGGACCTAAACGAGTCGGATATTCATGCGTTGGAAAACACAGAACCGAATCGTCTTGTTTGGTAAAAAGGTAAAAGCAACAAATGTCTCAAATTTTTTGACCCCTTTGATGCTATTAATCGACTGTTTTAGCAGTATACCATCGAAGGGTCACGTCTGCGATGCTACCCGCAGCGCCGATTCTAGACGGTAAGTTTACATTGACCGTTTTGTGTGATTTTCGTGTTTCTTGGTAAAACGGTGTTTACACCTCAGATCTCGACCAATTCAACGGCGCGACGGCCATAGACCAAAAGAAGACAGTACAGAAACAGCTCCACATCCCGCTAATGGCATCATCGCAGAACGTTGGGATGCGATACGGGTTTCGGATTTGTCTTGCGACGGGGCACGGGCGAAAGGCGTTACTTCCACACATCAGACAATAACTTCCAATTGTTCGACGGCACGCTGTTAATTATTCTCGAGCAGATTGTTTGGAGAGACCCAGTGCTTTGTTACGGATGGGGGTGCTACGAAACTCGTCGATCGCATGCAGGAAGCGTCACGGGCAGCAATGATGGAACGCAGGGATTGACAGGCTACTGGCTGAATAGGCACCCTCTGGCGATACTCCGCGTACGCCTTTTCGCCTAACCATTTTAGCAGTCATCCGTTTTAACAGTAGAAAATATGACGTAAACCTGATGACGCGGTGGTTCCTGCGCCACCTCACCCGAGCCGACACCACCACCTTCGTGGTAAAACGAAACAACAACTTTATGAGCATCCAGACGCATAAGTTCAAATTACTGGATATGAGGAATTATCTTGCCCCAAACCACTCGTACGCGTCTTTTCTTCGCACTTTCGGCTGTGATGCTGACAAGGCATGGTTTCCACGTGAAAATATGACGGATCTGTCACGACTAGACTAAACGTCTTTGCCGCTTATTGATACATTCTACTGTTCGTTAATGAAAAAGGCTTTGGCGCTTGAAGATTACCAACACTGCGTGGAGGTATGGAAACAGGAGGGAATGTCGTCATTGCGTGACTTTCTCCAATGGTACAACAACCTAGACGTTGTCCCATTTCTTCAAGCAATTCAGAAACACTCCGGGTTCTTTGAAAGCCGCGGCGTGGACGTTCAAGGATGGCCTGTCCGTGCCGGGTCTCACTTTGAAAAAGTGTTGTTGGTGGCCCGTCAATTGTATTTTCAAGATACAACCACGCTGGAAACCGCATTCACCTGGTAAAATATGGCAGCAGTACCAAGGTCTGCCGTTCTGTGGTCGGCTTTGATTGCAACGCAATGTACCTTGACTGTTTAGGATCGTTGCAATGTACCTTTTACTTTATAGTTCTGGCCAGCAAGCCCGATTACCTTGACTGTACGAAAGACCCTTGCTTCAAACGGAATTGCACAAATCCAGTACAGATGTTGTAATAATCTACCTCAGGGTGGACATTTGGTAAAAATTGTGGGAATAAAACTCCTCTAAGCGTGGAATTTTCCATCAACACTAACATCATTAGTTTATAGCCGCCCTATGACACTGAAAGGGTGGAGTAGGCCACCCCACCCCAACACATAGTGGAATTTTCCACCGTGGGGTGGATAAGGTGGGCATTTCCACCCTCTTGGACAAAATACAAAAAAATTTCAACGTGGATAATACCACGCATAATCAAGCGACATATATATTTATATTATACTAATAATCATTTGTTAAATTCAATCACCACAAGAAATATACAAATGTCAGTATTTTTTTGCAACCAGGGAAGCGGACAAATGGTTCCAATTAACAAATCCAGTAAAATTGTATTTATTTCGCACTCTCAATGTGACTGCGCTGTCTAATCGTTTGAAGTAAGCGCGCCAACGACGTTCAAGTCAAGACGACGCTCTGCTTAGTTGATAGTGGAAAGAGGTCATAATTCAGTCAATAATGAGGGAACAATAGGCACCAGGGCAGGGGGTTTCAACACAGCAGGATGACGTTGTTTGGTTACCTTGCAGCACGAGGAAAGAAGTAGCTGTCTCGTTAGTGTCGTGATTGATCACATTCTCCACAGTTTGTAGGGTAGGGTTTGTGGAGAGATGAAATTAGTATTTGTGCTGATATAATGTTCTTAGTTGGATGGTATATTTACTAGTATTTTAAAATATTTGTAGATATGTCGTATATACAGGATAGAAAGTATCGAAATACCGTGTCCTCGTGCTAATTGTCTGGTTAAATGTGTCAAAAAAGGTTATTGCTTCATCACCTGCAATTTTTAAACCTTTCTCTTATTTCACATAACCATAGTTATGCTGTAATTGAAACAGAGACAATGTTAATTTTTGAATAGAATAGATATGCTGAACTTGGAATAGAGTTATGTGTACACCCACATGATTTGTTTTACCAGTATGATGTCAATTGTAATTTATGTGTTTTAACTTGACTTCAACATCATACCTGCAATGATAGAAAACAAGTTTTAAAATGGGAAAAAAGTGAAATATTTCAAAAAATCAAAAGCACATTCGGTGTGGATATATTTTGTTTGCAACAATGGAATGTAGACTTTCAGGATTGACATTGGTAATCATTTACTGAAGTTTTTTTGCACTAATTTGGCAGTAAATAGAACGTTTTGCACTCAATTTAGGGTTTTACAAAATCCTGGAGGTGGTCTTGTGAGACGAAAAACTGTTATTGGACTAACTAATAATAGGTAACTGAAAACACAAACCTGTGAATAAAGGAACGCCACTTGCACTACGTCCATAAGGGAAATAAATGTTGGTTTTCTATGCGGGTATGAAAAAAGTGACAACGACGAAGGGTGCTAACGATAGTTATTAAACTGAAACAACAAAAGCACAAGAACAATGGCAGATCTTGCAAACCAAAGCCATCTACACACGCGAGGTAGGCACCGTGTAAAAATTTGTAATCAGTCACTCAATTGTTAACGCACCAACTTTGTGCACAGCGTGGTCAGAAATCGAGACCCCGTAGCCCCGCCAAGTCGATAACCCTTCTCCTGCAAAAACGTCCGATTCCACCTAAGACGATAACTCTTCTAATGCAAAACCTCCGATACCACCTAAGTCTAACCCTCTTTCCTACAAAACCTCCAATGGCGGGCGCCACCTTGTGCAATACCTTCCGATCCCAGCCAAGTCTCTAACCCTGCCAAACCTCTTCCTGCGAGACTGCACACTCAGACCACGCACCAAACGGAGTGGTTGGTCCTACAGTCTTACAACGAAACGTTTGTTTTGGTTAAGCACTGTGTGGGATTTACACTTAATTTCAATTTGTTTGCAACGTTTCGGCAATATTGCAACGTATGTCGACGTGGGCAATTGCTTACTGCCATTTATTTAAGTAAGTCACGAATATAGTATGACAAAAAGTGATCGAGGCGATACCCGACAAAAATGAAAAGGTGACCTCACTTCTTCGCATCTGAAGAGCTTTCTATAGTTTGCCAGGGTCTCGGTGTAGACCCATTTGAGGAGAGGCTCTGCCCCAGGACTCAATCTTCGTTATCTCATAAAAGGATGAGTCTGAACGTCCATTTTCCCTTATTTGGTTAACGACACCAGGCTCTTCATCGACTTATCCTGGACCACATTTTTGGAATCCCCTCCATCGTGTTTAATCGCCACCACGAGAAGGGTATCACCACAATTTGTCTTGCACATTATGGTCGAACTGCCCAGATGTGCTAATCAGTTTTGTGCTCAGATGCAAATTCGCTTCACTTAAATTCGTTCTCGCAACTTGTCCCAATATCATACTACACCGTCTTAACGTTTAACCCCTTTAGCCATTGTTTGACACAGACACAACCATGCAATTTGGCTAGGTCAAACTGGCGGGCTGAGAGTGATGGTGTATTTTGTCCTGGTACCCCAACCCTTAACCAATAAAAACGATATGCCTTTACAAATTAGGCTGAAAGCAATTCCTTATTGAAATCCTTTTTTCAAAATTCCCATCATTCGTTGGTCCAAATGTCACAACTCAAGTTGATGACCTTTCAACTGATATACTGGAAATGCTGTTCCGTGCTTTGGCACAGAAAAAACATCACATGAATTATCCACTAGCTCTTTAGCGACTAGTATTTCTAATGCAAATTGTCAGTTTTGCTGATTCTTTGAACTATATGTATTTTGTCAGCAAAACAGTTGTTTTCTTCGATCTCGGGTCTTGACGCCACTATAAGTATTTGATGGTGATCAGCTATTTTACTTCTCACAACAAATGTTGCAAATATGCTTGTAGCCAAGTACCTATGTGACACAGAGATTGTCAGTGAAATTTGACCACAAATTGTGTGGTAGTTCTAAACTAAGAATTTCACAGAATTGTGGAAATCTTAAGACAGAAGCTGAGGAGTGTAAAACTGAATTTATGTGATGATATAAACATGCTCTTTTGTCATCTTTACAAGCAGTTAATCCCCTTCGACTCTTGTGTCTACGGTTGATAGCTTCAATCATACTTGTCCAATCTCTCTGAACTCACTTCGTTGTCATTCATGCCACCACAATATCAGGGGCCTTACAATTAACGTCCTGCCAGCAACTGTCAATTGTCGTAACACTCGACAACCCCGATCGCCTTGTATTTTTTTCAATGTTTCAAATTGTCCATTTAATATCTGGGTGAGCAATGTTCCAGACGGTTTCAAAAGAGGCATGTTTGTTACCAACCCAATTAGTCCTATTTTTCGCCAAAAACGCAGTTTTGTTTATAGATAAGTTACAAAACAGTTTTACAAGATCAGATCTTTTTAACAGCTATTCATTAGCTTTTAAGACGCAAAAATCAACATGCAAGATGCATATCGTGCATCTAAAACAGCAGTGAAAACGAAAACCTTTGGATTCTCCAAGAAAGAGTTGTGAGAATTACTGCAGGCTATAGGTTCCATACGCTATTATGCTCTTATGACAACTATTATGACAGAATAAATGCTATTTTTTTCCGCGGAAAGCAGGTCAAATGGATTCCCGAATCACAAATCCAGGTTTTAGATGAAAACGAGATGGAGGCAGACCGAAAGAAAACGGTGTCGGAAAAAATCTTCCAGGTGGTATAAGAAAATGGCCGTGCGAGTCGCGTTTTGTTATGCTTTGGTCAGAACAGACATAGCGAAGTTTTCATGACAGAACCCTGTTTAATGCAGCTTACGAAATCCGCACAAGGGTATAGAATACCTCACAACACAACATCAAATAAACATTTTATGGGACATTTTGCAGCAAAACGCACCCCTGGCTTTGACGTAGTGTTCTGCTCATCCTATCTGTTTTGGCTAAGTTTTCTTAGGATGGTTTGGAAATCGCAGAAACGGTTGCAAAGCTGTGTTTATGCATTTGTGTGGCAGCCACGCTGCAAAGAACATGAAAAACTTCAAAGTCCATGGAGGAAATAAAAACAAATTGTGTATCAAATGACAATTTTGTTTCCTACGCTGGACGCGCTTTACATAGAGGGAAGCTGGGGACGATTTTGCAGCAGAAAGTTAGCCGCAATCCGAAAAAAAACCGTTTCGGACGCAAACGACGATGTCTAGTTTGGCGAAACTTTGGCTGGAACGTCCGACACATTGTTTGATAACTTACAAAAAGTAATCACACGGGCTAAAGACAACGTACAACAACGTACAATCAGATGGTAAGGTTCAAACCAATGATTTTTTTGTCCAGAACTTTGGGAAAAAATTATTAAATACAAACTTCCGAAAATGTCGCTTTGGTCAGGATTGATGCTCGACACGGGGACACACTTTGCTTGCAAAAATTATTGTTTGTGAAGGTGCAAACAGAGTCCAGCCAAATTTTACGAAAGACGACAGATCGCAGGGTAGTATGGAAAAGAGTCCGCAAGAGTTAAAAAGAAGAGGGTGCATGAGTTTGCATAGCTTTATGCAGATACGCATCTTGGACTTGTTCGGCAGTATAAAGATGGGGTCAGAGAAAGAGTAAGAGCACAAAAACCTGAGGAAAAGTGGAGTAACGACTCCAAATAAAAATCTAGGCAAGTATATGCAGGCCCCTGTAAAGCAAGACAAAAAGCAAGATAGCTGTCCCGTGCCGAAAGATTGTTCTGTGAGACGCTGCAGTGCTGAAACACCAGATTTTTCGAGAATTGTCAAGATCATTCGGATTTGCTGCAAGCGAGATGAATGGTTAGATGATTCGCACATCGACTCGGCAATGTACATGTAGGCACAGCAGTTTCCGAATGTTATGAATTTACAAAGTTGTTTCTCCGAATTAGCGAATAATAACCCGGTATACACGCCCACAAAATTGTTTGTCCAAATCGTTAATGTACATGGAAATCACTGGGTAACTGTATCTAACATTTTTCCACCATACAAACAAACGATTGTTGTTTATGACAGCGCCCCTAAAGCGTAGTATAGCCCTTACGATCAGTTCATTCTATCCAAACTTGTTTCATTTAAACATAAACAGCTGAATTGTATTTTTCCTGGTGTTACCAAACAATCGAAGAATTCTGGAAATTGTGGCCCTTTTTAAATGTCTGCAGCCGCTGTGTGTTTGGGTATTCCTCCAGAAAACGTGCAAGTCGGCGAAAAGTGGTGTCGTGAGGGCTAATAATAACAGTACAGAAGAAAGACTTACTGCAACAGTGAGATTTTTCTTTTTTTCTTTTCAGGAGTACGTCATAGAGTGTAGTACGATTCTGTACTACGTTTTCAGAATGTACAGAGCCGCAGTCAAAGGCTGAAGGAGACGCATGCGGCTCGGGAGCCGCAGTTTGGCCACCCCTGGCATATACGTTCAATTGCAGACTGCCAATCAACAACATGTAAGTAGACCACACTTTGCGTCTGTGGCCAGGAGCAGTTAGAATCAACGCAAGTTTTGGTTTTATCTTACAATTTTAATGGTTTCGATTTTCCGGTGCTTATGTGGAGCCGTGAAACACTTGTTGCCTTGCGTTCCTATCTGATACATTAGAAAGCAACGCTCTCGCATGGACACATGCTCTGCGTGAAAACAGCTCCTGGATGATTAATTTAACGTGTTTTTTTTTCAATGGGGGCTTAAATTGGACAAGCTGTCGAACTACCACCCTACATCACATGCAATCCCGGGCCAGTGGCACTGAAAAGAGACTAGTTAATCTGTACTTTAATAAAGTCATAGACCCTGATTATGCTGAGTCATGGTCTTGGCTGCGTGGGTTTTGGGCTTGCTTAAACAATGTTTTCACTTGTATGAAGGTGCAAAACTGCGTGTTTTAGGATTTTAAACACTTCTAGGCGCTTTGGTATATATATACTTGCCAGCTATTTAATGTGAATTGTGTGCTTAATAATATTGTATGTGTGGCACATAGTTTTTAAATACTGTTTTGTTAGCAAGCCACAACAACAAAATATGCCTAGAACAACTAATTTCAGTTTATTACAAAAGGATCTTTTGCTTTTCCTCATTGAAACATATAAAGATGTTATAGTAAGCAAAAAGTCAGACCATGTCACCAAAGGGAAAAAAGACAATGTTTGGAAAGATATAACTCAAGATTTCAACAACAATTCCTTCAGTCAAACAAGGTCAATAGATCAGTTAAAATTGCTGTGGAAAAACTTAAAAGGCAACAAGCAAGAAAATGCAGAAGAAATTCAAATCTTAACTTTTTGGCATTTTGTTTTATTTGTGCTGTGCACTTACCATGTTTAAAATGCACCTTTTTCACATTGTATTACTTAACTGTTTTTTTTCCTATCTTACATCTGGTGAGTCAAAATCAAAAGTAGCGCTATATTAGGAACAAAGCAGTCAATGGCCGAACAACTTTATGTCACTTTTTTCACACTTTTGTTTAGTTCTTTTAATGCACTGTTTTTATATACTAACATAACACACTGTTGTTTTCCATTCATATCAAAAATTTCCAAATGTACGCTCAATTTTTGTTCATATGTGAGCGATTATAATTTCTCTCCTTCTGGTCACTGGGGTTTATTAATGGTGTCGTCATGTATTTTGTGCAAGCATATCCACCATCTCCAAGCATTAAAACGTCAATAATACAATGTTCAAGCTGGTAACACAAATGGCTGTTGTCAAAAATCTTGCTATCATGAGTAGAACCAAGGCCAACGGCAAACAAAATTGGTAAACAGCATATCTGGGTCACACACAGCCTGTACATCAGGGGTGTCCAACTCGAACACACCGCCGTGCCAATTTTGGTTTCAAAATATACTCGCGTGCAACCCTTTGGTACTTTTTGACAAACCATGTCTTAAACGTCTAAACCGCACGGGCTCAATCCGAATATTTGGCCAGTATGTAGAACCCTACTAAAGGATGAAAAAATGGGGCACTGGAGTACTTTGTGTGCGTCAAAAACTTATCGTTGTTCAAGTTACGTCGGTTTAAAATGCTTTTCCAACTAAACACAAATGCGTTTGTAGTCACGTAATTAATTGAACAGACATCGGTTGAAACGCAACAATTACAATTGTTTCGAAATAAACGTGCATTTTATTGCGACATAAACATGGCACGTTCACTAACGTTTTAGTATTATGTGGCGCAATAACATAATTATAATTATTTTGTTAATAAGTTCCATGGGCCAACATTAAACAATGCAAGGTTTATAGCCGCTTTTAGATGTTGTTATGTACGTTTGCATTACCGATTCCTAAGCCGTGTTCAATGTCCGTTTGCAAAGCACTGCAACGGCCCAAACTTGATTCAAGATGACCTAAGTTTCGGTCAGCTATATTTGAAACGTGAATTGGTTTTACTTTTATTTCCTGCGTGACAAGTTCTTTAAAAACTAAATCGTTGTTAAAATGACTGATTCGGTAAATCGTCCCTTTGGTATGTGCATACGTTAGTGAATGTGACAGAAACTACAGGCAGGCTAAAACACAGAAGGTATCCCCTAGCATTTTTTGAAGCTCTACGACTATGGCATCAAGGAGGCTTTAAATTTTGTCAAAAACAAACAATTTAATTAGTGGATTGTGTAACTTTACCACTAGTAATCTTTACAGAGGTTAGAATAAAGGCCAAGAAGAATCATAAGAAACAAATTTAATTGCGTGACAAATGTTTACTATCTGAATGTGCAAAAGCACGCGTGCCATTTTTAAATGCTCTGCGTGCCACTTTTGGCACGCGTGCCACGTGTTGGACACCCCTGCTGTACATTAATGGAAAAGAAGCCTTTTCTATTTCGATATATTTCTGCATTTTCTCCCCCAGGTGAGGCAATCGGAATATGAAGACAATCAATTGCTCCAATAACATTGGGAAAATCTGCTACTGCATGAAATTCCAAATTTACGTCTGCAATTCCAACTTTTCAATTGGGTTGATTCTGTCTCTTATGTTTCTTTTCAACAGTCTTGTGGTTTTGGTGCGTTATCTACACTTTCTATCGCCTGTATTACATCCATTACTGCTTCGAAATTTTTTTTTTAATCCGTGTTAAGTATTATTTTTTCATTTTTTGGTTAATACACACAAATAAAGCTTAATTAAACACAAAACCTACTTTTTATCCCGATCAAAATGCATTAAAATTTTGCCCATTTAATCCGAGATTAAGATTTAATCTAGGTTGGTAAATACGACTACCAGGTTACTTAATCTAGGATTACGTTAATCTAACTTGGTGAAACACCACAAACGTAAAAAGGTTTTTGATTTTGTTTATTTAGTAACATGTTTTTTCACCCTATCCTGTCATTTTTTACAACTTACGACGAACATGTAACGAAAGTGAGGATTTGAATGAAAGCTAGGAAGAGTAGAAATTTAGATTTGGAAACATGCATCGACAATATAATTCGGTTTTGGCTATAATTTCTTGGGCTTGGATGAAATACACAGGGTGGCGAATGGACAAATCAGATATCGTTTTCTAAAATGTGTGTACTTATTGTTCATGCACATTTGCCCAATAAACCAATTTGTTTGAATAAATGTGGTCACGATCAGACATTTTTTTATTTGCAGATCGTTTGGAATCAACGATGAATAAGGCAATTATCGTCTACTGTTTTTAAGTACAGTTGAACAGCGGATGAGTCAATAAAGAAGTCGTGGTTTGGTAAGGCTTATAAGAATGTTCTGCATGTGTAGTCTCTAAAACATCAACTATGTAAAAATAATGCCAAATGTAGCGGAACAAGTTCTTAAACCAAATTTTCCAATTATGCCTAGCTAGAACGGAAAACAAATCTTGCATCAAAAAAGCACGGCGCCTGGGTAATTTCGTTCAAAATATTATTTACCGTTACTCCTGGTCGTAATAAAAATTTGATTTATGTACATTTATTTACTAAATTTTATAACATTACCGCAAATTTGTAAAAAAAAAACAGTATACTGACAGACAGGAATAGTTTTTTTGGGCCACCCAGACATTAATTGCTCTCGGAGTATGTTGAAGATTTGTGGTCTGTCACACCAACTTCAGTGAGGAAGTTGGCCTGGCGAGTTACAAAAGAAAATAATATAAAACACCCAGCAAACTAAAGCTGGGATACACTTCCTATCGCAAAACCAGATTGATCCATGTTTAGCAACTACAGCTGGTAAAAAAGCCATCGTTACCGCGGCAGTTCATTTAACGGTTCACTATAGGAATCATTTTCTAACAAATGTACCTACTGGATCTGTTGGCACAGCAAATCAAAGTGAAGACTCTTAGCTTTTATCTGCCAATCATGAAGCACATGTGTCTATAACTTTGATTGATTAAAAAATATTTTCACCGAAGAGAAGTTCCTTGGTGGATATGTCTGTGACAGACCTGCTACTTCTGTTCCATTTACTGATGACACATCTTCTTTTCCTTCCCCTTCTACAATTGGAGAAATAAAACGAATCGACAAAACATTGAGATTTTTGTATGAAAATGTTTTGTGTGCATTTACCGTAATTTTCCATGTATAATGCGCAAAATTTACTTAATTTATTGTCCTAAAATCTAGGGTGCGCATTATGCATGGGTACAACAAATTTTGAAGAAAATCTGCCTCGAAATAAAACTTTAAATCACACCTTTCTTCTTGTTTGTTGTCAATCAATTCATAATTGACGACACATCGTTTGATGCGATGGTGCAATCCTTGATGGTGTGTTATTGTCAAATACTGCACACTGCCCATTTAGCGACAACGTAAATGGGGTGATATCATTGCCGATATGCAACGGATCGAACGAAAATTTTGTATATAAGTTTGAATTTAATTATTCTGATTTTTAGGTATTTTAATCTGATACATATTAAACTTCATTTGTGTTTTAAAAATAAAAATGTTCTCTGCAAGTATTAAGATCGGTTCCGCTTGAACGCGACCAGTAAGATCTCGTTTGCTGTCACGATGTACCCTACACAATTCCTAAACATTTTTCGCTGTCGAGTTTGCGAGCACATGCGCAGTGATACTGACCGGCAGAATAACATCCGGTTGTTTCAAAAGATGATCTTTTTTCTGAAATAATTTTTTGTTTACGGATTTAAGAGTAAAAATTTGGGTGCGTATTATACATGGGTACAGGCTTTTTTCCAGCATCGACATGCCATTTTTAGGGTGCGTATTATACACGGGGGCGCACTATACTTGGAAAATTACGGTATTTTATGGTTTAACATAAAATGTATTTGTAATTTTTCTGATTTATACCGTACAAAAAATGTGTACACCTGCAAAAGTGACTGAATTTTCTGAAATAAATTGAAATGACATGCAAAACGTAATACCAAAATAAGCCATGTAATACAAAATGACACATGCCAAATGGCAACTATATAATTCATATGTCATTTATTTTTCGAATAAGTAAGGTCTCTTTCACAGAGGACTCGAGGTGGAAGAAAAGCCTTACATTTTTGTCATTATTGGAACCAGTAGATCCTAAATTTAATGCAGTGCCATTTAATTTTTTACGGGGGGCACAGGACTTACAGGGTTAGAAGAAGGGGCCACGAGGCCAAAAAGATATTTTAAAGGATGAAAACCATTGCTGTAGACCGTCTGTAATGATTGGAAAACAAATGATGAGGGCAATTACTTTGAATTACAAAAACCACCAGTAAATTGGCTTGGAAAAATCACAAGACAAAACCTACAGGACCACCAGTTTTTCTAACAACGTAAGCAAAAATTTAGCAACAGCAAGTTCATTCAAAATGACAAATGCTGAATTTTCAAAAAATAAAAAGGTCCTTCCTTTTATGTTTGAAAGGACATCTCTTAACGGCGACTGAAGTACGAAAACTCAATACACAATGAATGGCAGATGAGCAAAAAAAGGTTCAAATTGCTGTGACACTTGCTGTTGCTGAAGTATATAATGTACAACACCCACACCAAAGGGTTGAAAAAGCTCGACTGATGTTGGAGGCTCGTGACTTTACTACATCTGGAAAGTGTTGTATGTGCCTTGTACTTACAATAAATATAGTTTTACTGTGTATGGTTTAATTTTTAATTGTGTTTGAAAGATGTTCAACCAGAGCCCACAACGATGATTACGAGGTTTGCACTATTGACATACCTCTGTATAATGTTTAAAGATAAAATTAAACATGATTAACCTTTCAATTGTGTTTGACAAATGTATCAGTGCCATCATCACAACAACAAGATGTTGCAAGGTTTGTGTCATTAACTACTTCTGTATAGTTAAATGTTTAAAGACAAAATGAAATATGATTAACCTTTTAATTGTGTTTGTCAGATGTTCAACCAGAGCCATTACAACAACAAAGATGATTTGCAAATCCTAAAATATTGTTAGTTCTTTGTGTGGCTGTTTGTTTCGTAGAGATCAAGTTTCTTTTGTTTTTTTCACGGGGTTTAACCCATGACAAAAAATTAAGAAGAACCCCATTTTACAAAAAATGTAAGTATGTGGCATTGTTATTGTACTTGTAATAACATATTGGCAGTGGGTACAGTAAGGTGGTTGCTGTTAGTAAAATGTCAATTGCTTGTGTCTTTGAAACAGCCAATGACACAACTATTTTTGTAGATTACACACAAGGAGATCGCCAACAGGTGAGTGCGTCGCCATCAACTTCCTTGCTTTGTGCACAGAAACAGTGCGTAGCTTACGTATTTTTAAGAAGGCATTTTTTTACCAAAAACATTGAATGCGAATCACCTGTGCCATAATAAAGTGTCTTAATATTCTTCTTGAAAAAGGAAGGTAATTGTACTTGTAATAGTTTCAAAATGTGATTTTAAAAAATAAAAGCAAATAAAAAAATACAGAAGCAAACTTAACAATGAAGGTTTATTATTAAACAGTAATTATGTGTGTAAGATGATTTAACGTAAATTTATTCATTCTACGAATTCAATATTTGAATCAATGAGCGTGTAGGCATTGTAGTCTTCATCCACTTAAGCAATGAGATGCGAGGTACTAGTTTAAATATAAAATAAATGTTCATTTCTACAGGTTATACGCTATCGGCAGTTAAGCTTTAGTACTAAATGTCCTACTCAAGATATATGTTGTATTTAGAAAAAAATGTCAAGAAATGCAAAGTAAGTGAATGTGGTGTAAACTGAAACTACTTGTTGGGCGCTATAATATTGTTCTTACCTCTAAAGCAAGAACAGATTAAGCAAATCAGACTTGTAATCATGGATCGTAACTGCGCAATGTCATACACTAGTCATCTCAAAGCTGCTTTAATTAAATACTATGAGGTGAACGAAGTTCAAAGCATCAACACGCTTTTAAATGATACTATCTTGGGTGATAAACGGCCTTCCGCACTTCTTAATGATATGAAATCTATCTCTTCTTGGCAATTACGGCAGTCTCAGTCCCACAATTGAAACGCTTCTCAAAAAGTTATTTCTTGACCTCCTTCCATCTAATGTGCGTTTGATACTGGCTTCAGACTATGGCGTGAGGATGGAAACGCTTGCAGCAAAAGCAGATTCTATCCTGTCAATCAGTTCCCTGGAAGTTTAGCCTCGCAAACAGTTTCTTCTCTGTCTTCTAAGGCTCTACAAGAAAATTTGGCGACCCAGACGCTTATCAATAATAATATTCAACTACAGGTTAATAAGTTTGTTGATGAGCAAAGCCACCGCCACTTTGGAACTTGTTTGCGAAATGTCTTTAAAATCTCTCGAAGTGCTTAAACCGAGCCACTACCCAATCCACCTCCTCTTTGAAACTCTTTCTGTAACTTTTTTCGCTTATCTTTTATAGATATTTGTTAGCGTTACGTCTACCCGTTTGATATACGTGTGGTATTTTTTCGCATATACGTCACTTTGGGTCTTGCTTACTTTTGAATAGAAAAGAGCGTCATGTCACTTAACTTTAGCTGTTTAAGAAATGTGTAGCGTTTCAGTCCGTTTATTAGCTTTAGAAATCCTCATTTCCTATGCCGAGGTGTGATATTGTGGGTTATCGTTTGGCTTCTTCAAGGCAGCCATCATCTTTATTTACTAGTTTTACCCCACGGTCTGTTTGGAGTTGACAAGGCCAGTCCTCCACAGACAAACTGCCTACAGATGGCTTAGCCGTAAATCACCATCAGATACTTTTAACGATGAATCTCGAGATATGTCCTTGAATTATAAGGTACGACAGCTACACTACATGTTTACGTGCTGAGTTTGTCTTAGGGTGTAGATGATTGTGCAGACTGTTTTCAAATATAACACCGCACGTATATTCTTGTTTGGCCCGTTATCAATATTTAACATGACAGTTTGGTTCATTAGAAGGTTCGCGCCGCAAAGTAAAAAGTAACTTTCTATTACACTATGTATTAACTCTGATTTAAGTTTCAATAGATTGCCAAGATGCAAGAAATACAAAGTGGAAGACCCATCCAACTTCATTGATGCGCAGCTTGTGCTAGATGATCATCCGAAAATTCCAAAGCAGTCGCCATGCCAACAAGCAAGTTTTTTGAAGAGTAGCCCCCCTGCTACAAAGTCGTCATTGACAAATGGACGAGAGATGCTGGCGCACTCGCTTCTGTTTGAACATGCACGGATGGATGGATGGTTCATCGCAATTTGCGCATCATGAACATTAATGGAATTGCAGAAGAAGAAGATATGGAACAAGCAGACTTGTAACTAACATTCCGGAAACCATTTTGAGCGAGGAGGGCTTCTGTAGCAAAGTGTATTTTTATTTTAACGGCATATCAGGCACGTCAATACATCTTCCTTATCTAAAATCACATGCCCTAGCACTTACTTATATTTACGTTTTCCAATCCAACAAAAGATCAGACTTACTTATTTACTAACTTACTCAGTCTTAAGTGACTAATGAAGTTGTCGCCTACGTTATACCTTACGTTTGTTGTCGTTTTATATATTTTGTTTAATAAACCTTGTTTAACGTTCTTGTTGTTATTAGTCAGGTGTCGTTCAGAGTTTTATTTTTTGAGTTGGATCGCGCGTTTTCCTGTTTTGATCTAACGTTGCATATCACCGCAGCCATTATAATGTTGTTTATTGCAACATTTTGTTACGGTACCTGGTAAAATGCATGCTTCACTCCATTCTTTTTTCATACGTTTTCTTTTACGATTTGCAATTCTGATTTCATTTTTTCAAATCAAGAGATAAAACAGGTAGGATTAAGCAATGGCGTTTTTACGCACTGACATTTACGCACTATTACGAGGGCACCAAAAAGCTTCCATGGACGAGATGGAACGTGGACAAGTAATGTAAAATCAAACTATGTACAAGGTTAAGAGCGAGAGATTACAGCAATATTTAACAAACTCAGGCAAACAACGAGAAGCGCATCGGCATCTTGGTTTTATTTAACTTTTAGACAGCGACAGTGGGGGAAGTTTAAAAGGCTTTTGTGACCATTAACCGACTTTGTCGCAATGTAGCCGAACTGGGGAAGTGGCACCGAAAATGAGCCAAAACCAGAATGTCCAGGCGAAAAATATTTCTTTATTTTACCACAAACCGCATAACTATTGTCATATAAATTGCTTAATTCGCCGCAATTATTTGAAATAAGGAAGACACAATTACTTCCGCAAATATGTTTGATGGCCTTTGTGTCATTTAAAATTTGTTTTAGACCCTTGGACAGGATGCTAGTCCTGGTTTGGTTATTGATTTCTCGTACACTACAATGACAAACAATTTTTAATGTTCAAGTTTTGCAAAATAATGGAGGAAAATGTAATTAATAAAGTGATGTTCTTGCTTTATTCAATTCCAGCATAAGCGATTACCAAAAATCGCAACATAAAAGACAACTCTGCTGGCTCACAATAGCTTTAGAGATAAGCACCCAGGTTAGTATGGCGTTTTTTTACTTCTGCACTATACAAAACAATTTTAGGACCAGAATACAGTAAGCAAGTAGTCATTATGTTGGTGAAGCATGACAGAAACTCAGATAAAACATTTCAAGGATGTTTTCAGGAAAAACATAAAAGGAAAATGAAAGGCCTAGAGCAGTGCTCTTCAACCTTTTTACTGGCACGGAACCTATAAGATATTTTGTCAAACTTTTCGGAACCCCTCATAAAATAACTTTAACCAATGTAATACAAGTAGACGACATCAAAGAAAAAAGATCAAGCACATCATAAAAGTTGACTTCAATTCAACGATTCACTAAAACGTAGTGTGCAGGCATCTTCAAACTAACCCCATGCACAGGGTCAACTTTGCCGAACCTGAAACAGTGGACGCAACACCTGACCGGATTTCTTTGATAATTTTGGAGTCGCTTTAGATCCAACAACGCGCCCCGGGGCTGGACAACTTCTATGGCCTTGCGGCTTTTCATCATCTAATTATCGCTGCTTTATCCACTCGTTTGTTGATTGAACCGTTCTCTTTCCTTTTTCTGTGTATATAAACGCGCTTGTTTTCGCTTGTACTTTATATTTCACTGATTATGACAAAAGTTTTTTGTCGAAACGTTTGTTCAATAAAATGAATAAGTTTAATTCTTTTTCTTTAATTAGTAACCTTGGTAATGGTTTGAGAGTTTTCGGCAAAATAATTTTTGCAGTCCTAAAATCTTTGTTTGGTGTGGTTTTTGATTGGGAGATAGTTGTTGCATCATTGAAGTGTACATCCACGCTATCTGTTTGTTGATATATGTAGATTAATTGCTGCTCACTGCTATCGGATTGTTGTTTACTCACTGATATCTGATTTTGTTTTGACTTTTATCTGATTTTACATAACTGATTGTGATTTATAAAAGCATATGAGTCAATAAATAATAAGCTGCAGACAGTGCACACTGTTTCGACCTATAAGGTCTCATCAGTGCAGAGACCCGAAACAGTGTGCACTGTCTGCAGCTGATTGTGATTTACTATCAACTGTAAATTTCTTTCAGGAACACAAAATTATTGGGTTTAAATGGCTGCTTAACACAACTTGTCCTGGTGCACATTATTGTACCCAAAATTCTCCCCAAATTTGTGAACAACTCCATATATTGGGGGTGTATGTTGAACTCTATATGTAGTGGCCCAGTGCGTGCATGAAAGAATTAAAGGCCACATGTAATGCTGAACTTGCGGCATATAAATGTATGAAATCAGCATATGCAACAACTCTTGTAGCTTTTAATGTGAAGGCAGCACATTTTTTTTAATTTAGTCAGATAGAAGCAGTTTTCTTTTGTCATTTGTATCCTAACATTGTATTATGTTTGAAGCTAATTTGCACGTAAACTTTTAATAATTCACCGTGCATTGTCACACTAAAATGTTTGAGTCCAAGAGATTTTGTAGACTGCGTCGTATACTATTTTGGCATTTTAGAGGAGCCCGTTAGAATGCATCGAATGCGTTTGAGGATGTTGCAGAAGATGTTATACATCATATGGTGGAACATGGCACCACAGAGCTTTCAAATCATCACATGGTGTTGTGATGTCTGTCGATACTGGTGAAGTTTTAGATGCTGTTGTAATGAGCAGGACATGTGAAATATGTAAAAAAGTCTGTTCGGAATGGATTAAGGACTATATAAAAAAGGGCAAGTGTTCTTGTAACTATGAAGGTCCAATAAAAGCATGGAGACAGATGCGCTATACTTGCATACTACGCGACTACGCTTTGCGCAATTTTAGTGTTTTTTATATTTTTTTATTCAAAGCAAACGATGCATTAACTTTGATTCCTCTGAAAATGATTCATGCTTGGAGTAAGTCCTGTTAGACATTATTGACAACTAGTGTTATTATAAGACAATCACAAATGCATTCATTATAATTTAATTTTAACGGATTTAACAATATTAGTTTTGTTTGTTTCGAACATCACTTGATGTCAAAACCTATCTCTTCGGACAAACGTCCTTCTCATTTGCCAAAGTAGGAAAAAGTCAAACTACAGCCGCAGAGCTGTGCAAAGCAGAGTTTCAACCTCTGCAAGTCGATTGCCATCAAGCCAGATGGAATACTGTTTAGAGAAATAATTAACTAATGACAAACAATAACTAAATTAGTAGTAATTTTGCTTTTTGAAAAGGAAAAAGTCACACCACAGCGGCGGAGCTGTACAAAGCAGAGTCTCAACCTCTGCAAGTCGATCGCCATCAACTCAGAGGTAAAGTGTGAAATGTTTAACTAAGTTTTTGTACACTTATTCCAAAAATTTAAAAACAAATTAACTTTTGTGGATATCAGCAATCGCCTTAAGAGGAGAGTTGATTTTATAGAAAGATACTGTGACGAAAATCCGTCTGTAAATTCAATTCAAAACCCCAGTCCAAACAGAATCAACCGTACTCGTACACAGTATTTTACAGGATATACATTTCACCAAAAAGTTTACCGTCTGTAAATACAGCGCAAGAAGAAGCTAAACCGGTCTTTTGTCTTTTGCGAGAACAACATGGTTGGCTGGAACGTTAAGTGGAAACGGTGATAAAAGGGCACAATACAATGTACATTTTGAGAATGTTGCCCTGTTAAACAGCTAGCCGCTTGTTCAACCGAAAAGTGACCTAAGATTTTTTGAAAGCCAAAAAGATAATTTGGAAAGCCTCATTGCCAAATTGGACAAGCAACGCACCACGTGCCAGAGCAGCGTTTCATGCCGCCCGGCGTTTACACTGTGAGCCCAGCCTTGCCTTTTCAAATCGCCCGAGGTGTGATGAGTGTGCTGAAGAGTTTCTTGTTCAACATTTTTTTCTGGCACTAAGACTCGTTGCGAAACGTTTTGGTCGTGAGAAATCCATCGACTTTAAAAGAAGCGGTTGATGTGGTGACCACCAGTGGCGGCTCGTGCCTAAAATTACTGGGGGTGCTGCTTCGAGACCGTGTATTGCAATTCCACGGAAAACTGACACCGTAAAACACGTGACTTTGCCACGCAATTTACTATTTTCTGATAGGTGGCGCACGGGATCAATGGCGCGTAAATGGCGTATTATATTGGAACCCGTTTAATTGTGTTTTGTTACTTTCTTGTGACAAAAATATCTAATATAAGTGGCGTATTCCAAGAAAAAAATACCAAACTTTCCAGTTAAAGTCTAATGTGTGGCTTGTTACTTTTGTTTGAAAAAATATTTGTGTTAATGCATTTCAGCTAAAAATGGAAAATTTTGTGTTTCAAAATTGCACTATACAAAGTATAACGATGCGGGAGGGTGGGGTAAAGGTAAATGTGAAATAGCTAATAAAGAATGAAGAAAGTTCAATATGAATAATTTAAAATATTGTGTTTGTTGCAGAGAAAACGGACATTTAAAAAAAGAGAGAAACGGTAAGATTAAGGTTTTATCGTTAAGTAAAATAGTTTTTGTGTAAAGCATAGTTCCAATTGTTTAATAAACATCAATTAATTTTTAGATTCATACCATATCACAGATTTTGTGAGCTGCAAAGGTTAGTGAATTTTGTAAAATAAGTTTTTATTGGAAAGTGTATGTTTTATATTTCTAACCCTACTTTTATTTTAAAGGCTGAAGAGGATTTCCCCAGCAGCTAAGTAAACAAGATATTATCATTTTTCATGCAAACCGTGTAATGTATTATTTGTTTACAGATGGTTGCCCAGGGAAGTGTTTTTTCAAGAAGTAAGGCCTATTTTTTAATTTGTGTCTTTTGTATATACAGCTAATGTGACACTATTGTTTTATTGCAGAACTTAGAACAAAATAATGAAACTGTAAGTTTGTGTTGATGTCTAATTTAATGTTGTAATGTAATGGTACAACTAATGACACTATTGTGTTTTTGTAGAATGTAGAAAAAGAAAATGAAACTGTAAGTTTGTGTTGATGTCTAATTTAATTTAATAATGTAATGGTACAACTAATGACACTATTGTGTTTTTGTAGAAAATGAAACTGTAAGTTTGTGTTGATGTCTAATTTAATTTAATAATGTAATGGTACAACTAATGACACTATTGTGTTTTTGTAGAATGTAGAAAATGAAACTGTAAGTTTGTGTTGATGTCTAATTTAATAATGTAATGGTACAACTAATGACACTATTGTGTTTTTGTAGAATGTAGAAAATGAAAATGTAAGTTTGTGTTGATGTCTAATTTAATTTAATAATGTAATGGTACAACTAATGACACTATTGTGTTTTTGTAGAATGCTGAAAAGTAAAAAGATTTGTAAGTATGCATAGTACATGCATCCCATGACAAATGTAGTTTTGTTATCGACCTGTTTTTTGTGTTTCGCAGAAAAAGGAAATACAAGTTTTGGGAGTTGCTTATGGTGTTATTCTTTTAGGTTCATGGGAAAGAATTAACACTTATTAGCACAAAGCTACAGGGTAGTTGATGACAGTTTAGGGCAGGGATAATTAACTTTTTTTGCAATTGCTAATGAAATATTATGAGAATTCCAACCACACCCATGAGGCTCTCATTTGTGGTCGTTGGCATTTTTGTTAACCCAGACGCCTCGCCAGTAGCCCTATGAAACTGGGGGTTTGTAGTACAACCGCACATGTTGAGCGTTCAAGCCTTTAGGTCTTATAACCAGCTTAGGCTATTGGTTAACCACACCTTTTGAGCGTTCAAGACTGCAGCAGACTTCTTGGTTAACCACACCGATAAGGCGTTCAAGCAAAAAAGCTTATTGGTTAACCACACTCAGGCGTTCAAGCAAAAATGCTTATTGGTTAACCACACTCAGGCGTTCAAGCAAAAATGCTTATTGGTTAACCACACTCAGGCGTTCAAGCAAAAATGCTTATTGGTTAACAACACTCAGGGTATCAAGCAAAAACAAATATTAAAAAAATAATGAGCACATAACATTAGTTTTTGCTGTTCTTGGTTAAAACATCTGTACTTTATTCTAATCTTTATTCATAACTAGTTAGCGTAACTGCCCAAAGGATGTGTAATAACTTTTCTACAGCACAAAACACCCTGTTGCAAAATTCGCAACACCTTCACTAACATTTAAAACTTACTTTAAACTTAGTGCTTGCCTTCATAAGTGAAATGAATCATAGCGTTGTAGCAAGAAGCAATTATTTAAAAATAAAATCCATTCTCCTATTTTTAATTTTAGCAAAACGATCAATAACTTTCTCCTTTATTTCCAAATGATAACTAAGAAACTGTTTTTCTATTGTAAGCACTGCAAGTGCATTAAGTCTTTCTGAATTCATTGTGCTTCTTAAAAAAGTTTTTATCCTTTTCAGTGTAGAAAAGCATCGTTCTGCTTCTGAAGTAGTCATGGGAATTGTTAAAAGGATTTTAATTAGTTTTGTAATTTCACTCAAAACATCCTCCAGATTTTTTTCCAAGACAAATTTCAAAAGCTCAAGTAACTTGCAATATTCATGAATGTCAGATCTACTGTAGAACACTTTTAGTTCAGTTTCCAGCTTTTCTTTGTCCACAAAAGGATATGCATGAGTGGTCACTGCTATCTCATCTGTAGGAAGTTCAATCTTAAAACTAGTGAAACATTTCCTGTCAAACAATTTGGCAGCTACCAGGTGTTTAGTGGAAGAGTATCTGTCCATTATATCAACACATATACAGTCACACACCTCCTTGGCTTCTGCCTTGAGTGTTGTTGAAGAACTTTCACAGTAATTTGAATTTCTTATTTCAGAAATAGCATACTTAAAATTAGTTATGTATTCATTGACCTTGAACACTTCAATTTCCCGAGATTGCATTTGGTTGTAAATAATTTCGACATGAGGCATAATCTGATAAAAAAGCTCTAACCAAAACTTGAAATTATCATCAGTCAAGTATTTCAAAATTCCTGTCGCTTCTGCAATCGTTTGATCTGCCTTTGATGTTTCCTGAATTTCAGTAAGGCATTTTTTTAATGGTGGCAAATTTTCATAAACTCTTATTATGGTCCGAATATTGAAGTTCCACCTTGTAGGAGATGGACGAGGAATCCTGACATCCATATGTTTCTTGAGAATAGAAACACGTTGTGGTGATCTTGAGAAAAATGTTGGAATGGCCAAAACATTAGAAAAGAATATTCTTGCATTTCGACTAATACTTGCTGCATTTTTCATAATTAAATTGAGTTGATGTGCATAACAGTGGATGAAATGCGCATTACCATACACTGCTTTTATTTTTGCTTGAACTCCAGCTTTTTTGCCCCTCATCACATTTGCACCATCAAAAGTCTGTGCTATTAATTTTTGTTGGTTTCCTTGAAGTATTATGTTCAATTGTTCTAAAATACATTTTGATATGCCATCAGCTGTTTGATTTTCTGGAGTAAAAAAACCCCAAAAGCGCTCATATATTTTTCCATCCAATAAGTACCGAAGCACAATGACCGTTTGTGTAATTTCCGAAACATCTGTAGTGTCATCAGCCATGACGGCAACAAAAGAAGATCTTTTGATTTCTGCCCTTATCTCATCACGGTAAATTTGTAGAAGGCAGTCAAGTATTTCATTTTGAATTGTCTTTGAAACACCTTTGAAAACTGTACTTGTTTCTAAGTGTTTCTTTAAATCTGGATCTAACTTAGATGCAAAATTGACTAAACCCTTGAACACCCCTGGGTTAACTGCATCATCTTTTTCATCATGTCCACGTAAGGGGGTTTCAAAATTTCCACAGAATAAAATGCAGTCTAGTATTTTAGACAAAATTTCACGATTCTTTTGTACCTGTTTGTTGTGTTCATCAATTGAAAGTCTATAAGCCTTGCTAAGAGTTTTGCTAATATCAACAGTACCCAGTAGGGAAAGTGAAACTGCATTGTCCACATGCTTCTTTGATTTCTCATGTCTTTCTGCTTTTTCATTTATTCTGCCTATATTTCTAAAACCTTCCTTTGTCCAGCATGTTTCATTGTCTCCAAACAGCAAACATGAAAAACAGAACAGTGCATTTTTAACTTCACAGCCACAAAGCCATTTTTTTTTTTGGTACCATTCACAATTAAAACTGCGTATGTATTTCTTTTGATTGCTTATTCCTGATTGACATACTGGAATAGCAGGTGTTGGACGCCCTTTTTTCTTTATGCTAACTTTTTCAGCCGATGATAGTTGTGAAAACTTGAGCTGCTGAAGCTCACTTACAGTCACACAACCCGAATCTTGAAAAGCCATGGTTTGTTCAAATTCATAAATAACTGTAAAACGTGATCAAATACAATAGCTGGAAGAATAATTTATAACTGTAAGCCTTGTCTAAGAATGATAACCTGAGACTCGCTACACGGGTTTGACTTTGGAGCTCACTGACGCGAAGCAGACAGCACAACTAGCGCTACGTCACGCGAGGGGCTGCGCGAGCCACAGCCCCCTCTCGCCTATTTCGCCCGGCATGTAGCTTTTCCAAGTGCGCATGCGCACAACTGAAAACGTCATGAAACGTCACGAAACTGGAGCTGCAGCTCCGCCATAGATAACTTATTATTATTTTTATTTTAAAAAATTTTTTTGAATAATACAAAATTTTTTTTTTTAATAAAATGCCGATTAATGCCATAAAAATTATTATTATTATTATACACTGATCAAAAATAAAAACTATATTTAAAGATTGATTTCTATAACAACTTGGAATAGGAATGTCAAGGAAAAATTCTGGGGGTGCTGCAGCTCCGCAGCCCCCTCGCACGAGCCGCCCCTGGTGACCACGATGGAATCAATATGCCCAACCGGAAAGAAAAAACAAGTTATGAAAGCAAATGCCACCTCTGTTGCGAAGAAGGTCATTGGAAGCGGAGTTGCCCACAAGCAGATAAGTCCGGTACAAATCGTGTTCAACATCCTTTAAACTTACGGTGACTGGTGTAAAGGCTGAATCATCAGTTACAAATTATTTGGCCGACAACGACAAAGCTTTTCACGTCGATGGTATAGTGCAGGGATGGCGAACCACTCACCCGCGGTGAGGTTACTATAGGTAGGGTTACCAGATTTCCAAGATTAAAAAGCAACACAACAGTTAACTTTAAGCCCTTTGCCAGATTGCCTATTGCCTTAAATAGAGATTGTTGAGTCAGTTGTGAGGCAACAGAACAACACAATTCAAGTTTTTGGTTGACACCGGGTCTTGTGTGTCTTCGCTGTGTTTTCAAAAAATTTGGACTAGCTTACGATGCGTCTTCTCTTCGCAAATACTAGTTTAAATCTGCAGGAAATATTCCAATACCTTGCTACGGTTCCTTTGATACATCAATGTTTCCTGGTGGTCGCAGTTCTGGGACAGATTGAGGGTATATTGGGGCTAGATTTCTTGCATGAACAAAACTGTTCGAGCAATTTTAGTAATAAAACATTTTTTATTGACAACAACCATTTCAAACAAGCAAACATGTCGACCCTATTTTGTGCAACGCAGGAACAAACTCTCTTCCTGAACATATGCTATGTCTTGTTGACAATTTCAAAGATATTTCCGAGGCCAACATGAACGCAGTTGTCAATGTTGCCTCCTTAATGGAAAGAGTTTTACAAGGTTTACTGTGGGATTCGTGTTTGGTATATGTCGACGATGTGGTATCGTTTGCGAACAATTTTGAAGGAGCTATAGCCAATTTAAGAGCTGTGTTTACCCGATTGAGGCAAGTGGGGCTTAAATTGAAGCCGAAAAAATGTCACTTGTTATCTCGAGAATCTAGTTTTCTTGGGCCTATTGTTTCTCAAAAAGGGGTTCAATGTGATTCAAACAAGCCAAAAGCAGTAAGTGCTTGGCCCAAATCATCTACTGTAAAAGTAGTTCGCTGTTTTCTTGGCTTTGCATCTTATTACCGAAGATTCATAAAACATTAAGCAACCATTTCTAGCCCATTGACGGACATAACGAGAAGGAATAGGAATTTTCAGTGCACAAAAGAATGTGATGGAACATTTTTTTACAAATAATCTACTGGATGACAATCTCAGCAAACCCTTTGCATGTTCCTGTTGATTCTTTTTGTGCTTGTTAGCCTTCTTGGAGGTATTGTACTAAAGTGACAATTCCCACCGTTGACAGTCACTTTGCATTGCTTCACTGTTTTGTCAGGTCCTAAACTTTGAGGTACAAAATTGGTCCAGCTGTTGCAATTTCACCATGTAGACCAGTGGTTCTCAAACTTTTTACAGTCTAAGCGCACTTACAATACTACAAATAATTCTGGGCACACTTTATATAAAAATGCACTAAAATGTCATAATTAAGTCAAATAAATAAAACTCAAAAATAAAGAAATTATCTTTTTATTAATGGGAAACATGTGCTTGATGAGCCTGTGAGATTATCTCAATGTTCGGTCTTATGTTTGAGAGGCAAACTCTCATTTCCTCATCGATGCATTCCAGAGTTTCTCTCTTTTTACACTTAATTGTGGCGAGGGTAGAAAAGCCAAGTTCACATAAATATGACGTTGAAAATTAGTTACCAAAGGGAACATTTCTAAACTAGAAATGTATTAGTTACCAATGGGAACATTTCTAAACTCCCTTTAATCGCTGCACTTTTCCAAACGTGTAATTTTTTCTGAAACGCTTTTATCTTGTCAGTGGATGTAAGAACGTTTTGCCTTTTCCCTTGTATACTGGTGTTCAAAATATTGAGATGCTGAAATATATCTGCCAAATATTGTAATTTAGCAATCCAAAATTTACACTGCAAGAGGTCGCAAAAATGTGACTGCTTCATTGCTTCAAAAAATACAAGAAGTTCTTGTCTTAACTCGTGTACACGAGTAAGCACTTTGCCTCTTGATAGCTCTTGAGATTCCATATTGGTACAGATTTTTTCAAATAACCGCGATTTTGCAGGTCTTACTTTTATAAAGTTTACCATCTTAACAACTTCATCTAAGACCTCTCTTAAATTCTCTCCTAAGGTTTTTGATATCAAGGCCTCTCTATGCAGAAAGCAGTGAGTTACAATAACATTCTCGTTTTTCTTCTTCATAAAAGATACAAGTCCCTTGATACAACCTACCATAGAAGGTGCTCCATCTGTGCAAATGCCTACACACGATTTCCACGATAACTGCCACTTATCAAGGTAGTCATTCAGAATGTTAAAAACGTCCTCACCTTTAGTAGTCACACTTAATTCTTTGCAAAAAAGAAACTGGTTTGTTATTTCGTTTTCGTTAATAAAACGAACGAATGCTATGAGTTGTGCCTTGTTGGTAATGTCGGTAGTTTCATCAACTTGCAGAGCAAAATCTGAAGAGTGGAGTTTATTACCACTTACATTTTTCTCAATATCAGAAGACATTTCCAGAATACGCCTGCGAACAGTATCGTCTGACAGAGGTATCTTGCTTATTTTTAATGCTGCTTCGTTTTCTAACATCGTACTGACAATCTTTTTGCAAGCAGGCAAAATAATTGACTCACCTAAAGTATGAGCTTTCATATTTTGAGCAATCAGTTCAGAGACTTGGTAAGAAGCAATTTGAGCTTTATCAGAAACAGTCACTATACTCTTAAAGGAACTTGCTGTTTTTTGTTGTTGCTCAGACATTCTCTGAAAATAGCTTATGGGTTTATCTTGTAGATAAAAGTGTTTATTTTTAAAATGTTTAGCAAGTTTACTAGGGATCATTGATTCATTGGCCATCTTCATTCTGCAAACTAAACATACAGGCAAAGGATTATCATGACTTCGATAGCTATCATCATATTTACGAGTCGGTCGTGGTTTTGCTTTCTTACTAGTACATTTTTTTACGCTTAAATTTTGGTCACTTTCGGCGTCAACTTCATCAATGTCACGCTTGCTCTTAAGAAACTGATCCATATGTAAGAGTAATTTTTTCTAAAGAAAAAGATATTTACATCAACGAAATTTATTCTTAACTATAAAATCCGCATTACAGTTATTTACTACCACCTTTTCTATGAACACTAACTCAGCAACTAGCAATTTCTTTCTGCTTTACAATTACATTCTGAATCTACTCCAACAGTAAAAAACACACATAGACAACTGCTATTATGAGCAACAATGGAAATACAAGTTTTACCGAATGTCTGCGACCGTGCCTGAAATTATCGTAATAATGATGTTAAACGGAAGGAGCCGATAAGAAAATTTATCTAATATGGTAACTATTCTTTTTGTTTTTCTTATTAGAATACTTTTTTAGGAATGCTGTTGGGCACACCTAGATAACCTCTGGGGCGCACCAGTGCGCCCGGGCACACCGTTTGAGAACCACTGATGTAGACTGATTTTCATTTCACATACTTTTGTTATTTCAATGTTTAATCCTAACAGAAAAATATTCATTTACCAAAAATTTACACTAAACCCACCGTGATCTAATATTTATACACAATATGGGAAGGTTGCAGTATATATATTTGGAAAATTTGCTTTTCTGCCCTTTACAAACGGCAAGGCTTTCCAGATAAGACTGCATTTAAAGGGACTAGTTTAATTGAATCTGATTCTTTAAGTTCAAAATATATTTCTTGCAATAATTAGTTTTCTATTTCTTGTTTGTTTGTATAGCTTCATAAACTGAAACACAGTAGTTACGTGAAGTCTAATGCATGTGGTGCCAGAATACTAAATGTCAGAAAGTTTATTAATTAAATAAATGATTTTTGCTTGTTTATCTGTCATGTAGACAATTTTGTAGATAATTCTTGTTTAGTTAGGATACTTTAAAATCAATGGCTTATTCATTTAAAAGCCTAACCATCCAACAGTTTCTTCAATACTTCGGTAAACATAACTGGCCACCGAATAAATTTTTCACTAATTTAAGCAGCAAGTTTATGTGCACATTTAGCTCATCTGATCATAGAACTGGTAAACGTATTGCGACTTTCCATTGGTTTGCACCTTCCTATTTCCAGTAGCCAAATGTAACTTGGATAAATCGAACTGCTTCGATTAGATCATTTTTTAACATTGTTTTACATTTTATCATCACAATAGTTTTCTCAAAGATTATTTTCTCAAAATTGCCAGCAAACGATGCAGAAAAACATTTTTCGTCAAACTAGTGCCAACAAAACCGCTTTTCAGCAAAGAATACGCGTTGCCCAGCAACCAACATTTAATTTTATTGTTGGCAAGACAATTTACAAAAAAAAATAGTTGGTCGTTAAAACAAGTTATTGAAAAACACACCAAAATACAGATCTTTTGCGTTAAAAGTAGCCCCGTTTCACAATCCAGCAATTTGCGTGCAACAACACCTTGTGTTTGATACACAATAATCTTCGCAGCAAACTGAATACAAAATGGTCTTCTATCTCCACCGCAGCGGATTTTTTTAAATAATTATTTTAAAGCCCTGCAATAATTATAAAAACAGCAATTAGTGAGACATAGTCACTTTTGATCTACGTTAAAACAATATTTTGCTTTTATTTATATTGGAACATTTTTTTCGAAAAAATTTTTCCTTAAAACTAATTTAAAATTCGGAAACGTTTTTTCACAAAAATAAAAAATTCAAAACATTTTTTGCTGAGTCAGCAAAATTAAGCGCTCACCGTTTAGTAGGGAAAAGCAATTGCTTGTCTTGCAATATAAGTAAGACTTGTAGAAACCCCTGGCACGCGAGGTGATTTTTCATAGCACGCCGAGTGATTTTCAAGTTTGTATTCTTTTGCAGCTTAGCTGTTTGATATGGATTAAGCCATTTGATTACAGTGTGACTTGTATTTTCCCAGCCAAACACAAGAACGCGTCTGTGTTGTCGCAATTTACCAAACAATGCGTGTGTTTAGGGTGAAGTTAACTGTTTGTTTGTCAGATGTTCATCACCAACCAGTTTGCAATTATTGTGATTTAAAACTGTGGCAAATAGTTGTAACGAATAAGTCAGCACTGTGCACAGGTTAGTTTTAGCGGTGTCATTTTCCATTAAATGTTCTTGGTAAGAGTGTAAACGTTTTTCAAATTGGTTTAAAAAAATGCAATTAATCATCAGATGTGAGATCATTTCAAGATTTGATAAAACGCTGTATGCAGAACATCAAGCATTAATCGACATTTTAAAACAACCCATAAGAATTCCCTCAGGGACAGTGCAGATAAGGGCGAAGCTTTACTAGGAATGAAACGTTTTGGTAGTGTGAACGAAACCTGGTACGGAAAGAGCAAACGTTGCCGTGAATCCCGTGGCTGGACGACGCAAGGAAAACCGGATACAACGGTTTACATAGTGCTGTCTATTTTTGTCAACTGAGTGTTTTTTAAAGGGGTGCCTATATGGTACAAAGAAGAAGTCACAAAATTGACTTTGGTGTGCGGAGGAGGTTCAGCTCATGATTTTCATCGAGAAAGAGCTATAAGGAAGGGTTGAAGAAAAATGCATTTTGGGTCTACCTGCACTTTCCTGTTAAAAAAGATGCAGCAACTGCGCGGGAACTATTTAAAATAAATTGAAAAGACAGGTCAAGCTTCAGACATACCTATGCCTAATTCAATAGCAAACCACTTTGACTTGTTAGATGCCATCTTGTGTGACAGGCTACCGGCACAGCTCAAGTGCGTTAGATGTGACAGTGTGTACTTTTTGTTAGATTATGTGCTGGAGGCATGTGAAGAAGATATTTTGTATCTGGTACTTTAGATGAAGCAATAAGATGTTTACTGTTAGTGAAAAAGAAAATCAGAGCCTTCATCCAAACGAAAGACATGTGCGTTTCTAGCTAACATATTTTTAAGTTAAGTTTAAACTTTTTTGCAGTTATTAAACAAACAACTGCAGAACATAGATAACTTATTCTCTCGGGCGAATTGCTGCATCATGTCGTGTGCATTGGTAACATACATATACTTTGTCGATCGTTTTTTTTTTGAGCTGCAACGTTTAGTTTAATAAAATGTTTTAGTTTGATGAATTTTCTCAATAATCATAAAAAAGGCAATTAACTTCACTTATGTAGCATGTTTGGACTTCGAATTCGCTGAATTGGACAATATGCCAATGTACCACATTTGTGAGGAAGAATTGTGTGGTAAGCTGTTTGGCTCACTTCAAGATTTAAAGGTTCATTTTGTTTCCCACCTTTCTTTTAAATTATACGATCATGTTTCAAAAGATATCTTCAACACAGCCGTGTGTGAGTCGCAGAAGGTGAACAAAAAAATTGCGATCGAAAATTTCATTGAATATTTAGTCACTAAATTTATCAAACAAAAAAGAAGAAGATCAGTTTAATATGCTTTATCCTCAATACGCACCTTCAGCAGCTTGTCATCTCGGCATTGCAAACCAATTTGAAGCCGCTCAAATTCCTCATCAAGATTTTTGATTGTAAAAAAAATTCCGTTCTTCCTGCGACAGAAACAAATCGATTTCAGGACATGAAACAGGTTTGGCTAATAAGATTTGCGATTTTTTTTTCTAAATTTTAATTTATTGCATTTTTCTATTGGAATGTATTGAAATAATAAATTATATTGATGGGTACCTAAAAAAAAAACTTAGTTTCAACTGTCTTGAAAAAGAGAAAGCATCTGGCAAGTTTGTGAAGATGATGGAAAAGAAAGCAAATGTTCTACACCAATGAGTTTCAACAATTTATCCAATCAATTTTCATCCGTTACAAAAAAAGAAACTGCAGTATCTCCAAAATCTGTCAACATTTTTAGCATAACTAATGCTCTGTCTAATGAAGTTTGGTACAAAAGCTTTATTGCAACTGTGATTAGGATGTGTGGAAAAGATGAAAGTTTTGTTTTGAAAGTATTTGAGTATACTGTGCACTTGTTTATGAAAATTTTTAGGTCATAACTTTGCCAAATGCATGTTTCATAAGTATTGCAAAGTGACATCTAATCTGAATGCTGGTTTGAGAGGAGAACTTAAAAAAAAATCTCAACTAAAAAGTAGTTTGAAAATTATTTCCTGTGATCTGCATATTAGGGTTTGAATTTATTGATGTTTTTTAAGGTGTTTATCAAGTTGTAGTTGTTTAGACCTAGAAAAAGATAATTAGTGTAAGTGGAGGCGGACATGGTTTTACCAAAATTGACCTAGCAGACCCATATAATCAAAAAGTCCTGAAAGTCAATTACTACGTTTACATGTCCGTCAATAGACTAGGCCTAAACTTGGCAAAAAGCCTTTGCGTTTACATGTCATGTGCGCAATGGTGCGTGACCGGATTGGCGAGTTTCCCGCGACACGGTTTATTGGTTTTAAAGTCTGGGGTCTGCATGCAAGTATCAGAGCACCACGTTCACAGGCGTTCGTGGCCGTTAATTATGCATGTGAGCATTGTTGTAGGTTTTCGGAAAATTTTAGCTTTTAAAGTTCACCATTTGAACCTGTCGATCAGGTAATAGTTTTTTGTACAAGACGTGAAATGCAAGTGTCATGTTATAGCTACATTTTAGTGCAAAAATGAGTAAGTCAGGCAAAATTAGGTGGTCAAAAAATCAAGTTTTTGATTTAATAAACATTACTAAAGATATGAAGTTGGTAGACAAATCAGACAAGACCTCGATAAGAAACAAAACAGTGATGGAAAAGGCAGGAGAGGTAATGATGCAAAGAGGTCACAACTTTAATATGTATGACAAAGAAACTTGCCTACTGCTATAAAGTTTACCTATATTGTTTATGTCCTTAATGCCATTTTAGAGAACAAATTCGGCGCAAATGGAAAATGTTAAAATCAGAATATCATAAAGTTAAAGCAGACTTGGGGACATCAGGCCATTCTTCAAAAGCATTACACTGGCCGTTTTTTGATGCAATGGATGAGTTGTTTGCCATGCGTCCTCTATCAAGTTTTAAATGCCCCATACATGTGTGTTTTGTTTGACATTTTTTTAGTCATCCAGTCAGTCATATAGATTTGAATCATCCGATAAGGAACCACTACCTCAAACCTTGGAAGAACTTGTGATTGTATCCAAACTCCAACTGGTATAATGTATAGTAGTGTAAAAATTTGGTACAATTACATCATAGTTCCATGTTTCTGCACAGACCATTTATCAGAAGACATGAATATATCAGCTTTACTGCAGGAAGCAGGTGAAAGCAAAGTATTGGTGAAAGTATAAATAAGGTTTGAATGTTACATATCATGTGGCAGATAATACCAGTTCAACAGCTCAATCAGAGGATACATCAGAGTCGGAGAATTTACTTTCTAGCTCAGCAACACAATTAATGGATGAGGAACAAGTGATACAAACACCATCACCAGGCACTATTTCAGGTATATATTTGTTTCATTTATTACTATTTTTGTTTCTAATACCAATATTTTTAAAGGTAACTCCAGTCGTGCACAAGGCAGACAGTCTCTTGCTGCACAAAATATTGAAAAAGGGAGAGAAATGGTGCGGCTTATTAAGGAGGGACAAGAACGGGATGCACAAATGTGGAATACTTTGCTTGGTGCACTTACCAGCATGACACAAAGTTTGGATGCTGCTGCCCGTGGCAACCCTAATCCATAGATGTTGGTTTACCACCCAAATTATTATTTGGTAGTTTATGTTTTAGCAACAGAAACATATGTATACATAATAAACATGTGCTCATGAGATGCGTTTTTCTTTTTTATTAGCCAAAACCACAAAACAGTTTTGTTAGCAGTTTATTAGTAGGATAAAATAAGCCAAAACCTCTTAACCATTAACTTCATGTTGTTGAAAGATGAAATCAGCAGTAGTTTGTCGGATTGAATTATCAATTGGTGTTTCGGAATGCACTGTGCTGGGTACAGGATTTGCATAAGCACTATCTCTGGGTAAAGGACTTTGAGTTTCTTCGCATAAGTTGTGCAAAATACAACAAGTTCCCACAATAATGGTACATCTTTAGTTTTAATATCTAGTTAGCGCTTTAAGATTCTCCAGCGTGCTTTAAGTCTTCCAAAGGCATTTTCAACAACAATGCGCACACTGCTGTGGTGAAAATTAAACAGCTCTTGCTTGTCAGAAAGTGAAGCACCTGAATATGGCCTCATCAGCCTTGGGAGCAGAGGATATGCAGCATCCCCAACAATCATCAGTGGCACATTTTTGTCATTAATTTGAAGAACACCCTAATAAAAAGCCACATAAACTACTGTGCAATTTTTTTAGCATAAAGCTATTATAACACTATGCAAATGTGAGAACTATATTTTTTAAATTCACATCAATTTTACCTTAGGTAGTTGGGCTGAATTTTTGTACAGGTTTGACTTTAAAACTGCACCATCATGTTCACACCCTGGACACTTTATTGAAACATCTCGAAATCTAAAAAGAGACAATTATACTCCAATTGTATTTGTTACAGTATACATTTGGTTTGCAACATACCTGTATTGGTTATCAACAACAGCTTGTAACACCATTGATGGAAACCGTTTTCTGTTTATATAATCTCTTAGGCCTTCAGCGTGTGTAGTCTACAAGCGACCCTTCACCATCGGCGCTGCCTTGATGCGTTACAAAATATTAGCGCACGAAACAGCAGATCATAAAACAGGATCTTATCCTTGTGGCAAATGCGCCCTGTGCGGTCGCCACGGCAAATCCAAATCAATGGTTTTTCCGGTGACTGACTTGCGGTCACAACAAAGACTGTTCCACTTACGTCAGCAACTTTCGTGTCATAACTACGGAATATATGTAGCCACGTGTTTGGCGTGTGAAGAACAATATGTCGGCCAAACTAAAAATAAGTTTTCGACCCGATGGAATTCACATCGAGCTGTTTGGCGGACGTCTGACATAAGTGTAGGGGGTGACCGCGCGGGGCCCTTCTTCAGCACTACCACAATAAACATTTCCGACTTTTCCAAAAAAAGTTAGGTATTGCACAATGCTATAATGTGGTTTTTGTAGAGGAACCTCGAACTGAAAATTTGGACGTTTGTGAAAACAAATGGCTAATTTTAACGGGCGCCACAATAAATGTTCAATCTATGGTCCTTCCTGCGGTTCGTTGACTGCAATCGCTTTGTTGCTACAATCGTGTTTGTTTTTTTCGTTTTGCGCCCTTATCTTTTCCTCGCCTTTTTTCGTGGTTTTAATCAGCGCCATACCTGCCGGTCTGCATTTGCAGTCCTGTAAGATAGAGGATAGGCTTTTTGTGGTTGGTCTGGGTGTGTGCGTTTTTTGTGTATTTTCTGCTTTTATCCCGTTTTTTATTTTGTTTTTAGACACTGATGATGCTTTTTATAGCGAAATGCATTTGTTTTAATAAAACAAATAAAACATAGCGACAGATTTAGTGGTTTTTCACACTGAATTTTCTTTAAGTATATATACATTACGATTAATATGGCGCAAATTCTAAGTACTATGTAGGTTTGTGATATACAAATAAAAATAGTTTGACATTTGACAAGTGTTTCTGTTTCGAATTATTGTAAGAAATTAAACTGCCGTAAGCTGCCGTACTTTTCAGAGTTTTGCTAAGTTTTTTTACGGTTTGACGCGTAGCTATGCTGGCGACTTGATTTTACATGTGAAATTTGGCTTTGCAGCCTCCCACTTGTAAGGGTTTTGCAGTGCTTCAGCAATCTGCGGTTGTGAGTTGGTAAGTCGTTTTTTGTAGCATTACTCTCGCCATTTCGACCCGACAGGCCAATCTGTAATAGATTATTATATTTTTGCGCTGCCGTCGAGGCAAGGTAAAGGTTTTTAGGCAATCAATCTTGTTTGAGTTGCAATTGCTTTTAGGCGGTATTTGGCCTACCGACTGAGCAGCAGTGCTGCTTTGAGCGAAGCTCATTGAAGTATAAAGTTCAATATGAACCAGTGGCTTGGCGTTCGATGAACGCGTGCGCGCGGCGGCGCTATAGTGTCAAGGCCATTTGCATCTCTCCGCTTTATTAATGTAGCATTCTCCTGCATTTTTCCTTGGCACGTTTAATTGATTAAACACAATTTCATATTTATCGTTTTGGTTTCACTTATAGTCATGTCAAATCTAAATTTATTTTTATACAGGGTCAACCTATTAGGTACTTAGAACGAAGGTTATGATCGTTTTCTTTTTATATCAATGTAGTTGTTAGAACGGACAATCTACGAGGTTTCTATCAGACGCTTTTGGTTATATTGGCATGAGCGAGGCCAATGTGATTTGGCATATAAAGACGATAGTGTACTTACTGCTTGACAAGTCGTCGTCAGTATCGGTAGAAGTCGTCTGAACCTCATGTAGTCATGACATGGTACAGTTGCTGCATTTTAAGATTAGCAATCGCAAGGTAGAGATTAAAAGTAAGGGAAGTAGGCAATATCGCAGTGAGGAAATCAAATTCGTCCGTAAACAATAGTCAATCAATAATTATACTCACCTGCTATCCGATTCTTAGATCGCCCACGAATCTGAACAATCCGGCAGTTCGTCTGACGAGTTGTTGAAATCGGCACGCGTCGACAATGACACTTTTATTGCCGGCGACAATTGTGTCCTTTTCGGTCACTTTAATAGACTGAAAGTTCCTTGGTTCGCTAAACGATGCGATTTCATACGCGTTTTCAGCCAATGCATCAATGGACAAACAGTAGTAATCAGGCGCCAAAAACGACTGGTTCAACAACTTTTCGGCGACCGGTTCTAGATCTTGGTTATCGTCATGAGGAAACAAACTATCAACAGAGACACTAGGGCGCTTACTTTCCAACGAAACATCGGGAAGCGACTCATTTACCTTAGCAACAGGGTTAACGCAAAAAGCCTTTATCAGAGCCTGTTTTAGATCGTCATACGAAAGACAACCACCAACAGCACCTAAAATGACGTGGCTGACCTTTTGCGCTTGTGCCTGGTTCAACACAGAGACAATTAAACAGAATTTCTCAGCGTCGGACGTTACCTGGTGGCTTTGGAAAATGTTTTCCACCGTTGCAAACCAAAATTTTACCGTATCCGTCCACATTGGAGGTAAATTAAGTTCTTTTAAATTAAGAAAAGGCGCAGAATTAATTTGATAGCGAGGTGTAAAATACTGTGCATCACACGGTGCCTGGCTACGTGGCAAAAACGGCGATGCTGCCTGGTTTCTATCTGAAAACTTGACAGAATAATTTGAGCGGAGCTCAGTCTCAGAGTAATACAATACCGTTGGTGACGTCCATGCAGACTGGACAGGCGTCATATAACAATGCGTCGCGGCGCTTACAGAAACGAAACTAGCAATTTTCTGCATCATTAATTTAGGCGTTCTTAACAGCAATTTCATCAGAAGGTTAAATGCGCGACAATCAATTTCATCACGTCGGGCTCACCAAATTTGTACTGACCCAGTGCGTAGACAATAAACAACACTGCCGTACATCTGACTCCTTGTATAAACAAACTAATGCTGCTTAACTAAACCTAAAAAGACGCAAAACTAAATTAACGTTCCCACATTATATTTCAATAAAGCATGCCACGAAAGCGCCATTTGCGGCTAAACACGCAACACAAATATCATAACGCGCCCCGAATCAACAGTCAGATATCGACTCGAATGCAAAACCTAGTCACTTCTATAGTCACTTATGCACTGATCTTAAATCTAAATTGACGCGGTTTATATAGCGATCAGGTCAAATGTTGTTATGCAAGCGAAGTTGTAAAAACGTACGCCCGAGAAGGTTCACTAAGTTCTAAACCGTAATTATTCTTTTGGTTGATTTTGAAAACGTCATGTATAACATGGCTGGAGGCCAAGTAATACGTGGGTTATTGTTAACACGTTAAAAGCGATACAACAATAGTCTTAAGCCAGTATATGACCAGAGTGGTGATTAGAAAACAGGTTTAAAAGCCGGTCAAGCTTTTGTGTAGAAAAAAGGTGAGGTTTGACCGGGACAATATGACACGACAATTTCACGAATTAAAATGTTTTGAATTAAAAAGTCCGATATGTTTTGCATGAAAAGTCCAAGGTCCGATACACCATTCATTGCTACGTGGAAAGTTTACTTTGCTTTCAGTGCTGACGAAAATGGTTTGCCAAGGAACTAACTAACAACAGACATGGCGTGAGACATTAAAACGTTCTTACAGTGGCATTTTGTTTTAAATTAAAAAAAGGTCTTTGTGGCTCCCAGTGTTTTTTACTATGTGAAATTGGTCCAAATGGCTCTTAGAGTGGCAAATATTGGCGCCTCCAGAAATACGTGCTTACAGTTTCATGGGTAGGGAGTGTATTGAGCTTATTCTAATATAGTCAACTAAACAGAAGTCTACGCAGAAAGTTAATTGATAAGGATCGGAATATCGTATCTAACATTTTCTAGTGTCGCCCGTCCGTATGACTTTCGAATATTCTAAATTTATTCCGTAATAGAAGTGTTTGGATCGCAAAAAAGGTTAACGCAACTGAAATAAAGTTGTCAGGGTTGTCAATATGGTAACCCTAATCTAGCGCTCAAACAAAACATGAAATACCTTTGGAATGCTATAATTCACTGTGTTCGGCCTATAATACCGACGTCTAAAAACCCAGAAAACCTTGTGTAGCCATTCGATAACGCATTAGTAAACACGAGTGCCAGTCAAGTTGGGACCCAAAAGCTAACCACCCGTGTTAGGGAAGAGGGAGTTGAAATGGTTTTATTTTACAAATAAATAAACGAACATAATGATTTTTGTTTGACGAATTTTTTTGCCGACATACCCATTTCTTCAGAAGCATAATCTTCACCTTCATAACACAATGTATATAAGCCTCCCAATTTAGTACATAGTTAGAAACAAGTTTATATCAGATATTTTGAAGTGCGACAAAAATCAAATTTCCTGCCGGCGTATATTCAGATTTAACGACGTTGTGATCAACGAAGCGCATAACAATCTCCAGGTATTCGTTGTCTAACCCTTACAAAACCTAAATCCTTGATTTGTGCTAATCAGTTCACTTCTGCGCTTTTCATGAAACAGACAAATAACCAGGGGCGGCTCGTGCTAGGGTGCTGCGGAGCTGCAGCACCTCCTAGATATTTTTACTTAATAAACCTATCATAAGATTACAAATAACTTTCATTATTTTTATTTTTTATTCCATGATTTTCGCCCTAATCACCTCTTTCTCATTAAATTTTTTTTTTCATAAAAAAACATTTTTTTTGAAATAGTAATGTATACCCATGCTTGAACTGCAGCTCCAGTTTTCTGACGTTTTGCGGTTCTGCGCATGCGCACATTTTTGCAGTTTTTGATTGAAAGGTTAATCATGGCTTTTCAAGATTCTCATTCGGTGACTGTAAGTGAGCTTCAGCAACTTGTTTTCGCAGTTATCAAGTTCTGAAAAGGTAAGTATAAAGAACAAAGGGCGTCCGACCCCTGATATTCAAGTTTGTCAGCCAGGAATGGGCCACAACAAGAAATATATACGCAGTTTTAATTCTGAATGGTATCAAAGGAAAAAATGGCTTTGTGGTTGTGAAGTTGAAAATGCACTGTTTTGTTTTCCATGTTTGCTGTTTGGAGGTGACGACAAATGCTGGACAAAAGATGGTTTTACAAATGTAGCCAAAATAGGTGAGAAAGCAGAAAAACATGAAAAGTCAAGAAGCATGTGGACAATGATGTTTCACTTTCACTTTTGGGAACTGTAAATATTAAGGAAAAACTTAGTGAGGCGTATAGACTTTCAATTATTGAACACAACAAAAAAGTGAAAAAAAATCGTGAAATATTGTCCAAAATAATAGACTGCATTTTGTTCTGTGGAAACTTTGAAACTCCCTTACGTGGACATGATGAAAAAGATGATGGTGCTAATCTAAGTGTATTTAAAGGATTAGTCAATTTTGCATCTAAGTTAGATCCAGACTTAAAAAAACACTTAGAAACAAGTACAGTTTTCAAAGGGGTTTCTAAAACAATTCAAAATGAAATACTTGATAAGGGCCGAAATTGGAAGATCTTCTTTTGTCGCTGTCATGGCTGATGATACAACTGATGTTTCGGAAACTACACAAATGGTCCTTGTTCTGCGGTACTTTTTGGATGGAGAAATCCACTTTTGTTTGTTTTTTACTCCAGAAAATCAAGCAGCTGATGGCATATCAAATCGTATTTTAGAACAATTGGACATAATCCTTCAAGGAAATGGACAAAAATTAATAACTCAGACATATGATGGTGCAAATGTGATGAGAGGCAGAAAATCAGGAGTTCAGAAAAAAGTAAAAGCAGTGTATAGTAATGCACATTTTATTCACTGTTATGCACATCAACTCAATTTGATCATGAAAACTGCAGCAAGCATTAGTCGAAATGCAAGAATATTTTTTTCTAACGTTTTGGCTATTCCAACATTTTTCTCAAGATCACCACAACGTGTTACCATTTTAAAAAAAACATATGGATGTCAAAATTCCACGTCCATCTGCTACAAGGTGGAACTTCAACATTCGGACCATAATCACAGTTTATGAAAACTTGTCACCTTTAAAAAAAAGCCCTCACTGAAATTCAGGCAACATCAAATGCAGATCAAACAATTGCAGAAGCAACAGGAATTTTAAAATACTTGACTGACGATAATTTCAAGTTTTGGTTGGGGCTTTTTTATCAGATTATGCCGCATGTCGAAATTATTTGCAATCAAATGCAATCTCGAGATATTGAAGCTTTTAAAGTCAGTGAATATATAACAAATTGTAAGTGTGCTATGTCTAAAATAAGAAATTCAAAGTACTGTGAAAACCATTTAAGGACACTCAAGGCAGAAGCTAAGGAAGTATGGACTGTATATGTGTTGATATAACGGACAGACACTCTTCCACTGAACACATAGTAGCTGCTAGATTGTTTGACAGGAAACTTTTTACTAGTTTTAAGAATGAACTTCCTACAGGAGAGATAGTAATGACTACTAGAGCATATCCCTTCATTGACAAAGACAAGCTGGCAAATGTGTTTTACTAAACTAATGTGTTCTACTGTAGATCTGATATTCATGAATATTGCAAATTACTCGAGCTATTGAAATTTATCATGGAAAATAATCTAGATGATGTATTGAGTGAAATTACAAAACTGATAAAAATCCTTTTGACAATTCCCATGACTACTTCAGAGGCTGGACGATGCTTTTCAACAATAAAGAGAATAAAAACTTTTCTGACAAGCACAATGAATTCAGAAAAGCTCAATGCTCTTGCTGTGCTTGCAATAGAAAAACAATTTCTTAGTAATCATTTAGATATCAAGGAGAACGTTATTGATCATTTTGCCCAAATTAAAACCAGAAGAATGGATTTTATTTTTAAATAATTAGATCTTGCTACATCTATATGCTTTTATTCAAGTGTGAAAGCAAGCAAAGTTTAAAAGTATGCTTTACATGTAAGTAGGAATGTTGTAAATTTTAGGATAAGGAGTTTTGTCCTGTAGATAAGTTCTTTATTTGAGCTTAAGAAACTGAAACAAAATACTTGATGTACAAACATTAGAACAAAGTGAAGTTGCTTTAACTAACATTAGCAGATAGAAACAAAATGTAGTTGTTAAATTTTTATTTAATACGCATTTTTGCTTGAACGCCGTGTGGTTAACCAATAAGCATTTTTGCTTGAACGCCTTATCGGTGTGGTTAACTAAAAGCCTAGGCTGGTAATAAGACCTAAAGGCTTGGCTTGAACGCTCAACAGGTGTGGTTGCACTACAAACTCCCAGTTTCATAGGGCTACTGGCGAGGCGTCTGGGTTAACAAAAATGTGTGGTTGGAATTCTCATATTATTTCATTAGCAATTGCAAAAAAGTTAACTATCCCTGCCCTAAACTGTCATCAACTACCATGTAGTTTTGTGCTAATAAGTGTTAATTCTTTCGCATGGTACCTTTACAACATTAAATTAAATTAGACATCCACACAAACTTACAGTTTTATTTTCTGCATTCCATAAAAACACAATAGTGTCATTACTGGTACCATTACAACATTAAATTAAATAAGACATCACCAAAAACTTAACATTTTTATTTTCTGCATCATATTAAAACACAATAGTGTCATTAGTGGTACCATTACAACATCAAATTAGACATCACCACAAACATTTTCATTAATTTGTTCGAAGTTCTACAAAAAAACGAGAGTGTCACATTAGCTGCAAGTTATAGTACAGTTTAATGTAAGCCCGGTAAGTTTAATAAAGTGTCATTCAAGCGTGACGAAGGAAAACGTAATAAAAGAACACACAGTAGTTTTCTCGTTGCCTATTATACTGTGACACCACAGAAATCTTTCGTTTGTGGTGCGCAGCAACATACAAAAACGTTTTAGGTTTTTGGGGCTAGTGGGGTACCACTAGGGCTATCGAGTTGAACTAACCAAAGGGCACGTCTACATGACCATATCTACCACCTGTAAAAGTTTAATCCAAATCCATCAAAGATTTCATGCCAAAAGTGCATGGACAAACTTCACCGGAGAAAAAAGAAATAAATAAAAACATAGTGAAATCAAGATGTGTCCCCTTCACGTGTTTGTGTAAAACCGTTAACTTATTGCCGAAAATTACAATGTGCCAAGAATGTTCTAACAAAGATTGCAGATGCAAAATGATTAAATATAAGTGTGGTCAGAAATTATTTTGTCTTTATCGAACATATACCGAGACGTCGAAGGCAGATTTATAATGATAAAAGCGACCATCAATTCTCAGCCACTATTGTTTGTAAACATTTATCCACCACACAAGGATGATCCAGACTTTTTCGAAAAATTATTTGCCACGATTAGTACAGAGCTAGTTGGCGTCGAAAAGTAATACAAGGGAACATTAAGCCTTTTTACATGAGCGAATCGAATCGTTGATGCGCATTGTGTGACGTCACGATTTCAATTCGCTAAAGCGTAAAATTACATGTTGCCGAACCGAATCGCATTCAAGGTTTTCAACTTCGCAAAAACGATATAATGGTTATTGTAAAGTGATATACAAACATAAGTTCGCCTAATTGTTAATAAGTATTTTTAGACTTTTAGTCTATTCTTCCAAAAAAATCTGAATTAATTTGTGTGCAGCAGTTGTTTGCGTCGAGTTTAGACATACCAAATGTATGAATTTCTTTATTGTGAACAGTTAAACTATCAGGAGTAGTTGGGAGAAACATTCAAAGTGTATAGATTACTCTGACTTTATTGTCCAATAGTAATACGTTCCGATTTCTAAGTTTGCATACTAAAACTGTATTACATTTCCAGGCCATGTAGCACATTAAAAAAAATCCTTTATATGACGGTACAAATATATTAAATCTGTTTCATTAAGAGTCTCTTGTGCGTTATATGTATAAAAAAACGACTAATTTGTACAACTTTGCACCAGTTGGACGAAAAAATTAATGAAATATATAACTTAGTGTTTGGAACGTACGTTCAGCATTAACTACAAAATTCCCCGTTATATTCGGCACCAAATTAAACAAACTACATATGGTTTCAAGTTGACGTAATTGTTCACAAAAGAGTTGCGCCTAAGCGTATTCAATCCACCTGTGCCGAGCGCATCGAGAATTGGAGAAGTCTAATACGCTTTGCTTTTTTTCTTTTTCGAAAACGAGAGAAATGCGTATCGAATACGCTTAAACGCTCCATGTAAAGAGGCTATTGTCATGTTCAAAAATTTGAACAAAAGCTTGATGAGCATTTATTTTTCATCTTCAAATAAATCCGTTCTCTGCTAGTCTGCTACTTTAGATGTTGCCGAAATTCCCGATGAACTACAAGACCAATTTTGCGATCTTCTGAACGATTCGTCCCCACGACGTGCTGTCGATGAAATGTCTGTTTCGTAATTCTGGTGTGGCATGCGCCAACTATCTGAACAAGCTTTTCGAATATTGCTTCCGTGTGCCACAACGGATCTCTGTGAGAGTGGCTTCTTGGCACTTGTACAAATCAAGACGAAGGCACGGAACCGAATGATGCTTGAAGATATGAGACTGGCACTGTCGATCACAGTTCGCTTAACCACGGATTGCAAAGTTTTTTTACAACGGCCATTCAGTTACAACGCCAACCCTCTCATCAATTATTTTCAGTCATTTGTAATAAATGTTTTCGAGTTGTACTGTAGTGTGATATGTGTAGTTCCAGAAGGGGGTCGCGGTTCTTAATTTGCAAAAAGGTTGAGAAACACTGTCTTAGATGTTTTCAAACAAACGCCATCTTCCTGGAACTGGATTACCCATCATGAAGTCATTAACACAATGACAGCTAAAGCTGATGAGAAAGGTTCAGGAGAACGATCTACTTGGCGATCAACACTTATATAGACGTCAATATTTGAAACAAAGTGACCGGCGCAAAAAATAGTCTAAACGAGGGGTGTGCAACCTTTTTCGTTAGTGCATACCGTAAATAAATGACGACATCTTCGGGACTATAGACCAGGGGTGGCCAACTTGTTAGTCGTAAAGATCGACGTTCTTTAATCCTACACGATGGGTTGATCGGTAATAATTTAGGCTGCCACTTACACAAACCTCTTCTTAATGCTCCAGTCATAAAAAACATACGCACAAACAAAAAAACCTGTGCGGCTGTTGACCTATTAAGTTGCAATGAATAGCACTCACAGCTAGTAAAACCATTTCAGAAAAAGTTGCTATTCCTCTTATGTTTTCTATTCTTCTTTGTTTCTCGACAACTGTAGCTCTTTAATCGCTCTTTAATCTCGTTTTTTTTACGAAAATTCCCGACTGTCTACAATTTCTAGAAAGCATTCTTTTAGCATCTTTCAACCTAAGAATGGTTTTCTTTTTTCAAAGAAACAACTTGCTTTAAATGAGGCTAAAATAGTTCCTTTTGACGAAATACAAAATCTTGTTAAGACTTATTTGCTGTTCTCGAAATCTTGTTGTGAGCTCTTTAACTTTTTATCTTTTCCTTGCTTCACTTCCAAGAGAATAGTAATAGTATTGACGTGTCATAAAGTCTTTTTTTCCAAATCGTATATGGCGTGTCATAAAGTATTTTACAAATTTTCTTCCTTGGTCAATACAAGAGAAGTATGACAGATGAGACATGTGCAATTATTCTCTTTTACCATGACAAAAAAAATATTCGACCTTCCATTTATCATTAAAGTAATACGTTTCCTTTCTCTTTAAACCGCTCAACTGCAAATTATTTCACTGTAACACAAACACTCTAAAGGCTGGTTTACACGGACAATGTTCGCGCGTGCGAAAAGAGACGCGTATGACGCGTACGAAGCGAAGTGCGTATACACTATGTTAAGTCAAGCGTGACTGTAGTAACTTTGGCGTGTCACATTATATTTTCACATATGATCTTGTATGGTATTTTTGAGGTGTTAATGTGTATGAATGAATGAAAACAAAAACATGAATGCACAAGTTTCAATAAACAGATGATGGTATGTGCGACGTAAAAAAGTTTTGAGTTGTTGCTACTTGTTGGCCAAGCGACGGCAGAGGCGGTTTTGGGTGCATCCCATTTTGCAACGCCGCCACCAGAAAGGTAACTTAACACAATAAAAAGGTGCATAGCAAATGTGTGTTTATAACTGTTTTTACTGTTTAAATGGGGAGTTTCATACACTGGTACAGGAACTTCGGAATGAGAGACCGGAAGAATTTCAGAAATATTTTAGAATGTCTCCGTCTTTATTTGATAAACTTTTGGCAATGATTGAAACCAGTATAACCAAGCAAACCACTAATATGAGGAGGCCTATTTCAGCAGCAGAACGACTGGGTATTACGTTGAGGTAAATTGGCACCTATGCTAGTAGGCCTATACTTCTCCAATCGGCATTGATTTTAATATTAAAAGATTTTTTAGATTTTTGGCTACAGGGGATTCTTACCAGAGCATTGGCTATTCATTTCGTGTTCATAAATCGACCATCTCTCAAATCGTGCCGCATACCTGCCAAATGTTGTGGAATACGTTGCAGCCAATCTATATGCCGACTCCCGACATGAAAATGTGGAAAAAAGTGGCAAACAGTTTTGAACGAATCTGGCAGTTTCCACATTGTGTTGGAAGTATAGACGGAAAACACGTCCATTTACAAGCCCCAGCTAACAGTGGATCGTTGTACTTTAATTATAAAAAATGTCATAGTATTGTTTTGCTGGCTGTGGCAGATGCCGATTACAACTTTATTGTCGTTGATGTTGGTGCGTACGGCCGTCAGAGCGACGGCAGTGTTTTGCGCTATTCTACTTTTTGACGTAAGCTGATCGACGAGGAATTGGATCTGCCCCGTGAAGAATTGTTGCCTGGACTAAAAATAAAATGCCTTTTGTATTTGTCGCCGATGAGGCGTTTCCTTTGCGGTACAACATTATGCGTACTTTTCCTGGCCCCGGCCTCAGTTGTGATAAGAGAGTTTTTAACAATAGACTTTCGCGGGCAAGGCGAATCGTTGAAAATGCGTTCGGTATTCTAGCGTCGCGTTTTCGTGTTTTTCGTCGGCCATTATCGATCATTCCCCGTCGGGCAGACAGCGTTGTCAAGGCCTGCACTGTTTTACACAATTTTTTGAGGCAGGAAACCTCTAATGATTCCACAGTACTCGAGAACAGTGACCACGATACCCAACCACAGTCAGCATGGCGGCCATTGAATCGTACTGGACGTCGACATTCAAACAGAGCTGAAGAAGTTAGGCATAACCGAATGCAATATTTTAATAGTGATTTTGGTTCATTGCCAATGGCAAAACGAAATGATTTAAAAACAAATATTTGCTTTTGATGCTGCTTAAATTTCCCCAAGCTTTAAACTTGTGTATTGTGTATTATTTGTAACATATAAACATACACCATTTGTTTGAACATAAATTGAGTTTATGAGTTTTTTATTCACTTAGAGCAGACAGCAGTTTTAAGACTTCAATTTTAAAGTTGTTTTTTTTATTTTTGGGAAGTAACTTTAGTTGTGGCACACAGCTCAACATAAAAAGTTGATCTTCATCATTGTTGACATCTACAAAAGTATAAGACCATATTTTACACTTGCACAACATTTAAAAATGCAAAAATATGTATTTGATGGTTCTGACTGCATATTCATATAGTGCCACAAAAAACCCGAATAGTTAGAGATTTAAAACATGATCAATTATAACAGTATGTTGAAAGAGTACATTTAAGGTGAAAACCAAAACACTTTGTTACTTACTTGGAGGCGGTTCTTTGAGACATTCAAGCAGCTTTGCTTCAAACTCATTGGGTGGTTTGTTTTTCTTTTTTGGTGCAGGTGCATACTCAACAAAATCTGCAACATATGTTTGTTAACACAAATTCAATAATCATCTGGTAAATGCTTTTTACAGTGCTTTCATTTCAAACCTGTTTCACTAGTTGTTGACAATGACAATGTGTCATTATCTTCAATTATAAAATTTTCTGCCTCAACCTCTATGGTGTTTGTCAGATCAACCATGTTTGATGAAGTGCTGAAAATTGCAACAAAATATTTGTTACAAGTTACTTACTATTAAAACCAGGTCCTTAATCTTTTCCAAGCTGCAAGCCAAATCCAAGAACAGCAAAGCCTCAGTGGGTTATACTAATTTTTCAGTTAAAATTTAGGTATAACTTTCCAACTTCATTTATTTAGCTATAGATCAATCTTATCAAAAGTTATAACAATTTACAATAAAAACATAGATTGATTGACAGCACAACAATACAAGACTGTAAACAGTTTATTGAGACAAATACTAAAATTTTTGGCCCAACTAAATACCTTCTTGGCTGAACATATGGAGATATAAAACTTAAAACAGAATAAAGTGGCAAAGTTGAACCAGATGAAGCTGCCGAACCACTTTTATAAGCCTCTTCTACTTTCGTTTTTCTCGTAAATATTTATCCCTGATTGATTTCCACCGTAAAATGCATTTCTTTACCCTGTCTGAACCTAAAACACATTTTTACTCAACTTGTTGCTACACTGCTGGATTTCTGTAAAGGTAGCTGATTCACTATTCAACCAGCTGTATGTGTCTCTTATTTTAAACAACCATGCAAATACAAACTGCCATCAGAAAGTTTAGTTATTTCAAACTGGTTAAACTTGGTTGTATAATTACCAACCTTCCAGGTGAAAAAATTCTGCTATCCTGTTCCACGATGCTTCACGTTTTTTTCTGTCTTTATAGGAGTGGATTGCCACGTTGTATAAATTTTCGTGCTTTTCAACTTGCAGGATGAAATCCTCATCCGAAATCTGGTCCATCTTGCCTGTTTTAGTTTCCCGACAACACAACGACAGTCTGGCGCAACAAGCGTGACTCGAGAATTTATCGCTTTTTGAGCGTTGCAAGCGAACGGCGCGACAAGCGCAGCAAGCGTGACGCGCGTTACGCAAGTTACAATAAAACAAACAACACGTTCGCGCTCGAAGAAGCTCGTGTAAACCAGGCTTAATTGTTACGACTTACTTTGATACCAGAATTATAATTGTCACGCTACAAAGCAGTAATATTCATTTCAGTGCTATGGCACACTTCTGTGGTGTGTCAAATTGTCGCAATTGCTGTTAAATATTGTTTAATTTTGGTTATTGATGAATCTTAAGCCGTTGATTAGTTACTGGAAAATTTAATGGCTAACGACCAGTCAAAAGCAGACGAACATGCGTTAAGAGGTAAACCAATCTAAAGGCTGATTCCATAAGGCTTATCTCACGATGAGTGAATTGTTTCTGCATGTAAGTTTTTCTGTTTGTCACATCTCAGCTGAAGGGGTCAAGCACAAACTAAAAATGCATATTGGCGTGCATGCACGAAGCAGATGTGAGTTGGAAGCATTCACCCAACACTCTTCTGGATCTCTTTTTAAATTAACGTACTGTAAAGGGTTAACCTAGCGTTTTGCGAAAATGCGTTTTGTAGTTTTTCTGTTGTTAAACCGTGTGCAAATGTGATATATATGTTACCTGTAGCAGTAGCTGCAGTACATCAGCATCTTTATCTGGTGACAAATCCCAGGCAAGCATACTACATATGGTCTGCAAGATTTGCATTGACTCAGTATAAGTTTTCTTGGTTTTGGTTTCATCTGAAACAGGTTTAGACACAAACGTAGCAGAGCTACTTGGACGTGGAAAATTAAATCTGCAAATGGATTACCAAGTAGTAAGACAGTATTTGGAAATATAAACCATTAAAAATGCTGAACGTATTGACCTGCAAACTTTTCCACCTTTTTTGCATGATTTGGAATGTGTGTTTTTTTGCTATGTGTTTGCAGCTTTGTTACCATTTCATGCAGCTCTGGATCTTCTTGCGCATCAGGAAAAGTGATGTATTTATCAATAAATTGGTAAACCTCTTCATTTGGACTTAGTGGTGCATCTTTTACCCAGAAAAGTGCATGGATGCCAACGTAAGAAGTTTGAAAACTGATGTTGATTGTATGTGTTATAAGGTATCATAAAATTTCTTACCTCTCATTTGAAATTCAGTCCTGTAAAAGAAATCTACAACCTCTCCGATCGGTTGAGCGTCAGACATAAACATATCGTTAAGAAAGTGGTTAACCCGTTGGTCAAACATGCTGCTGTAACAGGGTTGATTGCTACAAGCTTGCAGTATGAGATTCCCAGTCCAGAACAGGTATAGAGTTGTTGTGTGATACGCAAATTGTCTCAATTATTTCTAGCCATCGCCTATCAGCTGCTGAAAAGCTGCATAACCTTGTGTGATGACAATTGAGGAGTTAGTTAAACTCTGGCTTTATTAAAGTAAAAATACAGCAATGTATCTGCAACACAAACAATAAATAATTTAGGAAATGTAGAAAATGAATCAGCCTAAACGGAAGAGAACGGAACAAGGTAAACCGGAACACAACATAGAAATAACATTCACCACAGTCTCCCCCACAAAAGAAAACAAGGAGCAAACAGGAAACAAATGTTCATGTTTGAAAAATCGCAGCAGTCCATTCCCCAAATCTATTAGGGGGGCTGCGGTCCCGGTGTGATCTCCTTGGGGTTGGTGTTATTGGAGCGTTTTCCTCTAACACCGTTTCATCACTGTCGTTTAGGAGATGAAGGCCCTGCTACATTATCGTTGCATATACATCTTCTTCGGCAGCTTCAATTGACGGTCTTATGTCGTCCGTACAAGAATGCGGACACGGGGCTAGATCCGATGTGGATACCGTGTCCTCCCTTCCGTTAGAGTGGCGAATAAATGCGTATGATGGTATCGCATCAATAAGATAGACTTCATCGCATAGACGTCGCCTTTGTTTCGAACGTGGCGCCGCAAGAGAACGGAGCCCTCTGATAACAACCAAGTTGGCATCGATGCTCCGAACATAGCTCTTCTTCGGAAACGAAACATTCTTTCATGTGGTGTTTCATTCACTGCTGTACAAACTAATGTCCTAATTGCATGGAGAGCTTCATTTCGAACACTTTCCCATTTTGCTTCTGACAAACCTTTGCTGTGTAACAGAAGTTTAATGGCGCGCCAAATAGTTTGATTTGCGCGTTCGCATTGGCTATTACCTGTGGGGTGGTATGGAGAAGAGTTGCTTGCTGCAATGCCTCGTTCTGAAAGAAATGGCTTAACTTCGCGACTAATGAACGATAGACCTCGGTCACTATGTATGTACGCAGGAAAACCGAAGAGACAGAAAAGGGTATTTAGACAACCAATCACTGTTTTTGATGTCATCGCAGAACACGGAAAAACAAAAGGGAATCTGCTATATTCATCAATAACTACAAGCAAGTATGGGTTTGGTCCTCTTACAGATCCTTTAAAATCAATTGACAATCGGTCACACGGTTTAGTTGCTTGTACTAGGGATTGAGAAGCAGGTTGAAAGAATCGAGGCTTAATTTCCGCGCAAGTCTGACACTGCTGCCCGACGCTTTTCGCTTCTTCACTTGTATATGAAAGATTGCGGGTCCGGATCAAGTGATACAGTCTGGCAAAACCTGGATGACACAGCTGTTTGTAAATCGCACGTAAGGTTTTAGTCGATGTGACGGAAGCACAAATGCGAGACATGGCATCGGGTGCAACGTTGTGAATTCCTGGTATGTGACGAATAGAGTAACTAAACTGACCAAGTTCAAGGCGCCATGCAAGTATTTTTGTGTTCTTAATTTTTTCTCGATTTTTCTGATCAAACATGAAGCTTACGGAACGTTGATCAGTGATTAAAGTAAAATGCCTGCCTTTGAGAAATTGAGACCACTTGCGAGAGGCTTCGATGATAGCCGAGGCTTCTTTTTCAACAGCAGGATAATTTCGCTCGCATTTGTTGAGCGTACGAGACATGTACGCTACGGGTCGACCATCTTGTGACAGTATTGCTGGTACAGCATAATCAGACGCATCGGTTTCTACTTCAAACGGAACATTATCTTTAATTGTCCCTAAGCTTTCTTTTCCAAGATCAGATTTTAAGACATTAAAGGCTTCAAGAGGCTTAGCTTGCAGAGGAAATTCAGTAGTAGACAACAGAGGTCGCGCTTTTTTTTAAAAATCTACAATCCATTTTGCGTAGTATACAAATAATCCATTCACTCTTTTCAGTTCTTTAGTAGAATTTGGCGGGCGCATATCGATTAACGGTTGTAAACGGCTTGGATCGGGACGTACTTCCCCGTGGGACACACGATATCCAAGTAAGTCCAGACTCCTTACACCAATTTTGGACTTTGCTTCATTAAAAGTCAAACCGTCACTTCTAGCAGCCTCCAGTAAACGCTCAAGATTTTCTTTGTATTCTTTATCGGTAGCACCAGTTACGGTCAGGTCGTCAAGATACGCATACACCTTAGTTAGTCTATGGCGCCGTATAAATTCATCCATAACTCGCTGAAACGCTGCAACTCCATCAGTGACGCCAAAGGGCAGTCGACGATACTGATACAGCCTCCCATTGCCTTCAAACGCGGTCATTGGTCTCTCTTCAGAAAACAGTGGAATTTGATGGTATGCGGACTTCATATCAAATGAACTGTATACAGAGTCATGTGCGATCTTGTTCACTAATTCTTCCATTCGAGGCAAAGGATACGCATCTAGGTATGTGAATTTATTAATAGTTACTGAATAGTCGATGCAAAGACGCTTCTTTCCTCTGTGTTGTTCCACTACCAACACTTGGGCTCGCCAAGGTGATTTTGCTGGTTCCACGATTCCTGCCGCCTGCAGACGTTTAATTTCAGATTCTATGAAGTTGCGATCATCAGGGCTATATCGTCGTGACTTTTTGGCAATAGGTTTGCAGCTCGGATCCAAGAACTGAAATATTCTCGAAGGTTTCAGTTTGGCAGCTGAAACATTAAGCACTGGGTGAGTCTTAACAAAAGGTATTTTTAATGGTCGTTCAGGTCCGCCGTACTGGAAAATAACTTCAGAATGTAGTTTAAGAAAATTCTGCCCCAAGATTACATCAGCGCAGAGATCTGGCATCACACCGAGTTGCAAATTGGAATATTCTCGACCCAACAATGTGATATTAGCTTCTGTTCTACCTTCAATCTTGGCCTCCATTCTGCGCATGGCTAACGAAATTTGTTGCGAGTCCCCGCGTCCTGTAAGTTGCAATCGCCCAGCAGCATTCTTGTTTATAAAGTTCTCTGATGCACCCGTGTCAATCAACACGTCAACAATCTGGCCTTCAACGTTTCCTTTTACAACTGCGGGACCGAGCGCGCCTTACTGACGCCGCGCTATCGGCCTCAGGTGGTTTGGTTAAACAAACTTTTGCAAAATGGCTACGTTTGTTGCAATAATGGCACATTGCATTGCGTGCAGGACGTCGGCTTATGTGCAAGCCACCACCACAAAAAAACATCTTTTGCGCGCTTTTCCACTTTTGAATGCGGCCAACAGTTCTGACGATACTAAATTGCCATCTCGTGAAACTGGTGAGTGTTGTTCCGCTGATTGAGCTCCAGGGACAGCGGATACAGCTAACTGGCTTCTGCCCCCCGCCTGCTTCTGTGCTCGATCAAGGCAATCAGCAACATTTATAAACGCATCTCTGGTTAATTCATCTCGGTACTCACTTGCTGATACAGCTTTGAAAGTGCAATCTTTAGCCAAAGATTTTAAACTGTGCAAATTCTGTTGCGGCCTCATCCATTTGTTGATGGCGACTAACAAGAAGATGACGAGCATACACATTGTTCTTTTTCTTTACGTATGCAGATTGCAGAGTTGTGACAATATCGTCATATGATTCGACATCTTCCACTAGTGGGAAAACAGAAGGAGATAAACAACTTATAATTACTCGGGTTTTGTTATCTGCCATCTTCAAGATATGCAATATAGTCTTTCACGGTCCTTAGCCAATATGTAAATATTTTTGAAGGTTCAGGATCCGTTGTGGCTATTGTGAGTTCCTTTGGTCTGGAAAGTTGCTGCTTTTCCATTATCAAAATTTAATTTACTTTAATAAATTGTGACCATTGAGAAGTTAATTAAACTCTGGTTTTATTAAAGTAAAATAATGTATCTGCAACACAAACAATAAATAACTTAGGAAATGTAGAAAACGAATCAGCCTAAACGGAAGAGAAAACTAAACATCCTACTTTTACCGAGACAAAACACTAATGACCGGAAGGAAGTAACATGGCGTAACGGAAAGGAAAAACGGAACAAGGTAAACCGGAACACAACATAGAAATAACATTCACCACACCTAGTAGGAATGCCAAGTTGTCTAAGCATGCCAAACAAATCTTTTAGGTTTTTTCCCATTATGGGGGACTGCCACGAATACTTTTTAGCGACTTATATGCTTCATCTTTTCTCAAAAACTTCTTTATAGATTCCTCTACAAGTAAAACATCCCTTGTAATTGTATTACAATCGGGCATTGTAGTTGTAGTTTTTTCTCATTGTAATGGCAATGGATGAAGCAACAGTTGCTACATCGTTGATGTACTGACCCAAAATATGTACTCAGCACAGGTAGCAAACCTATTGTCACAACTCAAAATCCTTGTGTTTAAATACCGAATAAATGCAACTTTTTTGTTGAAAAGTATTTTTCCCAGAAGGAAATAAAACAGGGAAACCCTCTGCTTCTTGTGCTTTGGTGGGTTTGTTTCATTCCCCAGGTGCAAGACACAATATTTTATCATCCGTATCAAAAAGCTACTGTGCTGGGTTTGTAGGGAGAAGGCAGGACACAAGAGGAACAGTGGTTTGACTTATAATCCTCTACAAAAACGCAAGTTATTATTTCGCTTTTCACAAAAAAACTGCCAAAAAATAATCTTACCATTTCCAGAGTTTCAAGTCTATAGAGCTCTTCTGGCAAATGTATTTTTGAAATACACTTAATACTATCCAGAGTTTGTCTTATTATGTGTGTTGTTGTTTGTAGAATCACAACCTGGGTGCAATCCATGATTTAAAAAAAGATTATAACTTAAAGGTAAAACAAGAAACCTAAAGTTGTTAGTTCCACATCTTCAAGCATTTCTTTTACGACATTCTTCGGCAAATGCAATGTACCGTCTTGAATATCATGGTCTGTAAAGTAAAGGTTTTTGGATATTTGCCAAAACATTAGTGAGTTACATTTACAAAGCTTTAAAATGTAAGAAGTGGAATTTTAAACTACCTGTTTTTTCATCACAGTATTGCAACAGATCAGCTTCTGCGTAGTTAATTTTTCTCAATTGAATATCTAATACAAAAGCCCTGTTACAGATCTAATAAATTTGAAAAATCACATATGCAATACCTTTAAAATTTGTGTTTATTGACTTTAATTTTTCCAGGTTAATTTGTTGGTACTTTAATAAGGGTGTCTGTTGTGATCGGTCTTGGAATAACAGAGGCTGTATGTTGGAGTGCACACAGACAACTGATCCATGGATTCCCTTTTGCAATCCCATAGGCCAGTGGTTCTTACCCGGTGGGAAATTTATTGTTTTCAGAGGGAAATTATACCAAACTCGGGCCCGAGGGTCGAACCCGGCTTTGAATTAATCGTTGAAAGTTACTTTACTAATATTTTTCCGCAAAAAGATGTAAGATTTCAGCAAGGCTTACAAGACACATATGAATCTAAAGTAGGGTTGCCATATTTTATGAAACACAATCCCTGACAAAATTTATTTAGGTTGCGTGAACCCAGTTTTTCTCAAACTTTAAGTCTAAATGTGTTGACGTAAGTCTGAGTGTGCATTTCAGAAAAACGAAAGTTGATTGCAGGATTTTAGCTAGTTATGCAAAATTGCGCATAACAATGATCCATTACAGACAGGACAAAAACATTAAAATTGTGCGCGAACAATTGCATTTTTGTTAGTTGTCATGTAATAAAGCCTATTGTTTAACAATGGAGACAGTCGATTCTCACTTGAACTTTGATTTCAACTCATCCAGTTGCACAAACTGACGCCAAATAAGGATATAGAATTACTTCCACCTTTTCGAGGTCCCCGCAAAATGCCCTAAAGGACCGCGGACCCCAGTCTGAGAACCGCTGCGTCGACCATTTTTGTGATCCAAACACTTCTATTCCGGAATAAATTAGAATATTGGGAAGTCACACGGACAGCGACACGAGAAAACGTTGCATACGATACTCTGATCCTTGTCAATTAACGTTCTGCACAAGCTTTTGTTTAGTTATTTTTTTAACCAACAAAATTAAACGATGGGAGTCACAAGGACCTTTTTAAATTTAAAGAAAAAAGCCACTGTAAAAATGTTCTGATGTCTCACGCATTCGACTTTTAGTTGTTAGTTAGTTCCTTGCATATCAGGTACACAGTTAAAGGAAATTTCCCACGTTCTCATATAGCTTTGAATGCTGTGTTTTCTTGAGACGCGGATTTTTATTTGTGTATTTAACGCATATTGTTAAACATCTAGTAACAAACAGGTATTGTTACGCGCGCACACACATCAAACAGTAACAGGTACGTCAACCTGCGCGCCGCCAGTTTACCTCTTTACGTCTCATGGTATCGATGCGGTTGTAGCTATCTATTAGAAACTTTCTCCGTTGGTACATTAATTTCATAAAATATACAAATATTTTTTCTTGAAATCCGGACTTTTAGGTACATTTTCAACACTGAATTCCCGGATATGTCAGGGAAAATCCGGACGAATGGCAACCCTAATCTAAAGGCCAGTATCAATGACTTTGCTATTGTGCGCGAATAAAAGCCTTTCTTTTGTTGATTATGATGCAATAAAGTACTATTGCAAGTAGAGGAGACTCTTTAAAATTCCAAAAACTGAACCTCTCACAGAAGCACTATTTAAACGAGATTGCAGTATACATTTGGAGTTCCAGACCAAATCGCTTCACAAAATTATTTCATTAAAGAATAAATTTTTTTGTTAACGTTGGGCACAAAACATCATTATTAAAAAAGCAGAGGAGGAAATTCGAAGTTGGTGGTTGACTTTAGTGGGAAACCTCGCTAAAAAGGTTAAGAACCACTGCCTTAGACAAAGCAACTATTTTTATAAAAGGTATAATTGGAGAAACTAAGTGTCTCTCCAATGTGTTGAGACTGCTTAGTTCATCTGGTATTGTATCGGTTTCCAAACCATTTTGCCAGGCGGGGCATGTGGCCTCTTTTCAAATAATTATTGCGAGTGAAGCAAATCCACCTTTTGTCATCAACCTTAACTTCAAGTGAATTATTGCCGCAATTATTATTGTTAAATACTTTAATGCAGGGGTGCCCAACCTGTCGATCGCGATCGACTGGTCGATCGCGGCATGATTAAAAGTCGATCGCAAGAGATTTTTGAAATTATACGTTTTTTCTTGCGTAACAGAGCTTTCTGCTTTAATTCTTCTCTGTTGCAATGTTCATTGTCATTGTTTACCAGACAAACAAAGAAGCACGCCTTTTGTCAACGTCACCAACATTATTATCGAAATGGATTGTTAAGTTTGAAGAAGGAACGATAATAGTTTGCCTTGTTATTTACTTCAAATAGTTTTTTTAGCCCTGTTAGCTCGATATTTTAGGTCTGGTATAGTTTGTTGTTGTATGTTTATCTGTTAAACCATGCTACGAAAAGTGCTTAAAATGATTGTACAATTATGCAGGTTTTTAGCAAGGTTTAATAAGAAGAAAAAAACACTGCACTTTAGTCAGAGCTTATTTACATATTAGTTTTTGTTTTGACATGGCTGAGACGAAACGAGTCAAGACGTACCACTTTAATCGTGAATGGGAGGAAGATTACTTTTTTGTAAATTCTTTTTCAAAAGTGGTTTGTTTGATTTGCAATGCCACAGTGGCTTTAGCAAAAAAAGGAAATGTAGAGCGCCATTTTAAAACAGTACATGGAAGCTATGAGAAAGATTTTCCTGCGAAAACGCCGTCACGCACATTAAAAGTGCAAGAATTAAAAGCACAACTCCTGGCACGTCAGTCCATCTTTACTAAACCGAGCAACAAGTGTGAGGCCGCAACCATTGCTTCCTATCGCATCAGCCACGTACTTGCCAAACACAAAAAGCCATTCAAAGACGGAGAAACAATAAAGGAAGCCTTTCTTGAAGCCGCTGATAGCCTTTTTGACGAATACAAAAATAAAACAAAGATTGTACAGGCTATTAAAGAAGTGCAACTATCTCGAAATACTATTACAAGGCGATATGAGGGACTGGCCAGGGATGTAGAGAGGCAGCTGGTGGCAGACATAAACGTCTGTGAGTGCTTTTCGTTGCAGTTTGACGAATCGACTGATATGGTGGATCAGGCACAACTGTGTGTTTTTGTCAGAATGGCGTTTGAAGACATGAGCACGAAGGACGAGCTACTCACGATTTTATCATTAAAGGGGCACACGAGAGGAATTGATATTTTCAACGTGTTCATGAAGTTTGTAAGCGAGCAAAAATTGTCACTCTTTAAGCTAGTCTCCATCACAACTGATGGAGCTCCTGCTATGACTGGCCGGACGAGTGGGTTTGTTGCACTTTGTAAACAAAGTGAATTGTTTCCAGGTATCCTTAGTTACCATTGCTTGATTCACCAGCAAGCATTGTGCGGAAAGGTTTTAAATATGAAAGATGTCATGGATATTGCAATGAAAGTTGTATGTTCTTTGCGTGCAAGGAGTCTGCAGAGAAGACTTTTCCGTGCTCACTTGGAGGAACACGATGCTGAGCACGTAGATTTGCTCCTTCACACGGATGTTAGGTGGTTAAGTAAGGGAAAATTTCTAGCCAGGTTTAAGATGCTGCTTCCTGAAATCAAAGACTTTCTGAAACATTCCAAAAATCTGGAGTATTACAACAAACTAGATGACCATCAATGGCTTATGGATTTATCGTTTCTAGCAGATATCACTGGAGAGCTCAATGAATTAAATTTGGAGCTGCAGGGAAAGAATAAGGATATAGTCAGCATGATAACGTCGATAAACACGTTTAAAAGCAAGCTTTATTTAATGTCAACCAGGCTGCAGAGTGGTAATCTACGCAACTTTCCTCACATTCAGGCAGAATTACAACGTCAGAATAAAAGCGCCACACACCTTGCGAGTAGTGAAGGATATCAGGGGCACATTCAGGCCATCTTGACAGAGTTTGAAAAACGTTTTAAGGACTTTTCAAGTATTCAGCCTATAGCCAGCTATATGTGTAATCCATTTATAGCAGGTATTGACGTAGGTGAGATTGCCGTAAAATTAAATGCAGTGTTTGACTTGGAAACTTTCGCTCTTGAAGATGAAATACTGATGCTGCAAAACGACGTTTGTTTGAAAGCCAGATCAACGTCCTCTCAGTCTGGGGAGCATGTGGTGTTTTGGAAAGACCTCACAAAAGGGAAGTATCCCAATCTTAGGAGATGTGCTTTGAACCTTACAGCTCTTTTTGGGTCAACGTATTTGTGTGAGTCAGCTTTCTCGCACATGAAAATAATTAAGTCCAAGTACAGATCAACAATCACTGATGACCACCTTGCAGCCTGCCTACGTCTTGCAACCAGCTCCTACACTCCCGACTACGAGAAACTAGCTTCATCCTCCCAAAGCCAGATCTCCCATTAATGTAGCGGGCAACAAATGCTTTCGTTCTTTGTTTAATAAAAAATACATGCCAACAGCAATTTAGGTTTCATGCGAGGGCCAATACCGGCTCAAGTCTTTAAAAGTTTTTTCAGCAGTGAACCTAAAAGTTTAATTAGTAGTAAATTAACTATAAAAAAATTATTTGAGACAAGCAGCAAAAGGTATTAACATCAGAAAAGCCTTGTTGGGCCAACCGACAGCAAAATCATTTTCCAGGCAACTATACCGTTATAACAGTCACGAAATAACAAGTACAATAACAGCAGTGTACTGATGTAAGCCAGGTAAAGATTTGCATAATTTTGCGGTGGAGGCACAAGCCTGGTCGATCTCCAAAGCTCATCTAGTTGAAAAGTAGACCTTGGGTCAAAAAAGGTTGGGCACCCCTGCTTTAATGCAACAACCATATTTTGGAAGAAGATGGCAGTGTGTGCGAAATATATTAACACAATGGTTTATGTTGCTGAGTATTTTTTTTCTTTCCTTCCACCTTGTAGTGTTTGACTTTAGAGCTGCTTGCCTAAAATCTTTTGATGATACTTCTGCCTTTTTCGTTGTGCACATAACATTTTAAACTTAGATCTGAAGTCAGATTGTTCATAGTACTTTCTGTTAACATCACCAGCAGCTCGTTGTTTGAAGCAATCATGATACCTTCTGTCTATGTCAGGGGTGGCCAACCGGTCAGAGCTCAAGAGCCATATTTTTTTCTGTGTTTCCACAAAGAGCCACACTATAAAGATGGTCGAGAAAAAATGAAAGTCAAAAACAAACAGAAAAGAATTTTAATACTGAATAAATATAACAATCGAAGCTATTTTTCCCTGCCTCCTTTCACAGCACTGCATATTATGCATGTTGCTTAGTGGGACTTCTGGCATTCCTTGCCTTGAACAATCCTCTTCAGATCTGGCTTGTAATGAGTGGTTGCCACTCGAAGCAATTCTTTAACATGGGTGTCAGTCAGAACAGATCGGTGCTTTAATTTCACGTGTTTCAGGGTGGAAAACACAGACTCGCAGACGTATGTTGATCCAATTATTGACAGTATCTTAAGCGCAGCCCGTTTGACATTGGCGTATTTTTCCATTGGCACACTTTTCCAGAACTCGATGGTCCCTTCCCTTAAAGCGGGTTTCAGTCGGTCCTCCTCACAAAGATCAATAAATTCTAACTCAGCCGCAGCCTCATCTGTGACCAGCGGGGTTTTCAAACAGTTGGTCTCTACATTAAGTGGGTCAACGAGGAATGAAATTTGTGGCCTTTTGAGTTGTAGATCACGGAACCGGGTCACGAAATTTTGATGCAGGTTTTCAACCAGTGTTGCAAATCCAGCTGTTTTTTTTATTCAGGGCGACACTGGTTACTTGCCCGCTGGCTTTTAGCAGAGTGGGAAAATGCTTTAAATCTCTCTTCTGAATATGCGCCTTGAACAGCATCAGTTTGTTGACAAACGCAAACACACTTTGCACTAGGTCAGGCAGCATTTTGAACTTACCCTGCAGGGTCAGGTTCAGTCTGTCCAAGTGACACAGCATGTCAACTAAGAAGGCCAAATCCATAATCCACTCGTGGTTTGAGAGGACGGGATAATGCTTACCCTTCTCTTCCATGAACAGTTTCACGGCATCCAAAAGCTCAAAAATGCGAGAAAGTACCTTGCCTTTTGATAGCCACCTCACAGTGCAGTGCAGCGGTAGGTCACCTGGAAGCCTTTGGTCCAGCTCGGCGATAAGATTCCTGAATTGCCTGTGGTTAAGCGCATGTGTGCGGATGTAGTTGACGATTTCCATCACAGGCTTCATGACATTGTCTAAATTCAATGATTTAGACACGAGTTGCTCCCTGTGAATGATGCAGTGAAAATTCCAAAACTCGGGAAATGTTTGATCAGCTTTGCACAGCCCCACAAGCCCGTTCGCAGATCCTTTCATGGCTGGAGCCCCATCCGTGACTATTGCAGTTAGTTTCTGCACAGGCAGATTTGCATTCGCAAATACAGTCATCATTGTTTGTTTCAAATCTACACCACGGGTTCTGTCTTTTAACGGCACAATATCAAGAAGTTCTTCTTTGATCACACAATCGTTTGACACAAATCGTGCAAATATTGTCAACTGAGGTTTGTCTTGAATGTCACAACTCTCATCCAATGCGACACTGAAATAGTCACATGCTTGAAGGGCAGAGTGCAACTTTGATTCAGTAGTGGTGTTAATGTCCGATATTCTGTGTTCAACAGCGTGGCGGGACAGCTGGACTTCGGATACCATTCGCTTTAGCTTGCCGTTTTCAGGAGACAAGATTTCAATAATGTCACTGAAACATTTTTTAACAAACTCTCCTTCATTGTATGGCTTTTTATCCCGTGCAATGTTCCAAGCCAGTTGATACGATGCAAGCGTTGCGGTTTCTGAGGACTTTGTAAATTTGTGGAAGAACTGTTTTTGCTTTTCTGCTTGCGGTTTCAAAGTAACCAACTTGTGCTTGCGAAGTTCAGTTCCTTTTGGAAATTCCTGGTCAATATTAGCATGTAATGAGCTGAAATGGCGCTGAAGGTTTGACGCCTTAAAATTCGCCAATAATGCCTGGCATATAAGGCAAAATGGCTTGCCATTACGCTCAACCCAAAAATATAAACTCTCCCATTCTGTTAAAAACATCCTGTTTTCTTCTTCATATTTTCGTTTGACTGCTCTTTTTTTCTCTGCCATTTTAATAGCTAACCTGACAAAAATTGTTTGTTCAAAAGATCTTGTCCCCGTTGAGAAACTTCTGCCGTATTTTCATCTAACGCGCATGCGTAACGGATTGATAGCCCAAAAAGCAACAGATTGGATCATTAAAACACGTTGTTGTAAATATAACTGTGGCTTTGTGTCTCATTCGCATTGTGCGCAACAATGAGAAATCATTCATTCAAACAATTGGATATTTGTCATCATAATCAGGCCATTTACCACCTAAAGTTGCAGTTTTAAGGCAAGGTTTGTGGCCACTGCGATAGTAAGTTTGTTCAAAAGCAAAATTGTTATAGCTTAACCTCAAAATTAACGATGTTTGTACCAGATCGCCGAAGACTAACCAAAATATCCACAGTGGTCAAAACCTCGTAAGAGCCGCATAAAACCAGGCAAAGAGCCGCATGCGGCTCGCGAGCCGCGGGTTGGCCACCCCTGGTCTATGTGCTATTTTGTTTTCGAAAAACTTTTTATATGAGTGCGATACTGTTCATCTTCCCAGTATTTTTGATGAATGATTTTCTTGGCCTTTTCAATCTTTTGCTGTTTGTGGGTAGTGTCCTTGTAGTATCTTTGTTTTGATGCATCTTTTATCGTTGCACGAAAGGCTGGAATGCTGTGGTATTTCGTTTTAATTCTGTCTCCAGCTTTTCCAATTGCAGAAACTCTGTGTTCATTGTTTTCCTTGTACTTTCTTTTCAAGTTTCCAATATTCTGATACTTGTAATCAGTGTCCTTGTGGTTCTTCTGTTTTGATGTACCTTTTATTGTTGCCTGAAAGGCTGGAATGCTGTGGTACTTCGTTTTAACCGGCTTTTTTTAATTACAGAAAGTCTATGTTTCTTGTACTTTGTCTTCAAGTTTTGAATCTTCTGATGCTTGTAGGCAAGGTCATCATGATATTTTTGTTTAGCTGCATCTTTGACTGGTGCTCTGAATAAAGGGTCATGGTGATATTTTTTTTGTCATTCGCTGTGTTGCATCTCTAATAACACTAGCTCTGTACTGTTTGTTTTTTCTGTATTTTTGTTTACTGCATCCAATCTTATGCTGCTTGTAGCATATGTCCTCATTGTATCTTTGTTTTAAAACTTTTTTTGCTGTTGCACGAAATTCAGGATCATTTAGGTATAATCTTTTGTGTTTTGTTTACTATTTTTATTTGTTTATTGCTTATAATTGATGTCTTCGTGATATCTTCTTTTTGAAGCATTTCTTACAGATGCTCTGTAAGCAGGATCATTGTGGTATTTACTTTTTCGATTTTTCTAATTTCAAAGCTCTGTAATGTTTACTTTCCTTGTATTTTCTTTTGTTTTTCACTGTTTTTGTTTCTTTGGCACCTTGTTGTATAGTAGTTTTCCTTTCATAAATTTCTTGCAAGCATCTCTGGCTTTCAAAATATTTTGTTAACAAATCAGAGAAATGATGTACCGCACTTGAAACAGGTTGTATAATCTTCGTTGAAACCTGAAAATTTTTTGTTTGTTTGTAACTTGTATGGCATAAATATCTAAAGCAGGATTCTTTGACAGGGTCGATTTGGTCCACCAAGGGGGCGATGATGACAATTTTCGAAGTTGGGGGCAATTTTACTTCAAAGGGGGGTTATTTCAGTATTACTGACTGTATACATAGACACAAGAACAGTGAGACTCAGCTAACTTTAACTTACAAGCGGCATTTATTTGTCTTGCATTACATTGTGTTTACTGGCGATTTGTGCTGTTTGGAGCAATGTTGGGCATTTAATTTGCAACAGGGGACATAGCGTTGGTCGACCTCTTAATAAAAATGCGGGATGTCCAGAGCTGTTTCGACAAAATTAAAGCACTTCAAAATGATATTGAAATGTTTACACTTCGATACAGAGTTCTAAAACCCAGAAAGCCGGTAAAAAATGGTTGAAGAGTGCAAAATCAGCGAAAGAAAAATTACGGACGAATTTTTTTAAGTTACAAAACATACGGCTGAACTCAAAACGATACTTTGTCAGATTTTTTTAAAGAAGTGGAATCATTTACCGAAAGTCTCGCCAAACGATGCAAAACTAATTAAAGGAACCTTTTTCTCATGTTACTCGCAGTGTGAAATGTATGCTTCACTTTGTTTATTATATTCGTTTTCACGTTTTGTTTCACGCTTTGAAATTGTGTTTTTATTTTTCAGGAAATTAGATGGTTAATAGTTTCCTAGGACCACATTTCGAAATGGAGCGAAAAATTGTGTTTGATAAAATGTACTCGCGACAAAAAGATTTAGCCATGGCATTCTTGCGGGCGGACAACCATTTGTGGTGAGGCGAACACCAGGCTGCCATTGACGAAATGGAACATGGTCAAGAACTGTTAAACCAAACCATGCTTGACTTTAAGAAGGAAATAACAGCGATATTCAATCGCCTCAGAACAGACACCAGAATGTCCAGGCCTACTAAAATGAATTATACTTACTTATATGAAATAAATTGTACTTACTTTTTTGTGTTTTTTCGTACTCACATTCGTTTGTCATTGTCACGTTCCAGTATATTCCTTTGTTTACCCCTTTCCTTTACCTCGCGACTGTGTTTTTTTGCCATGTTAGATAATAATAAAAAACATTCCCGATAAACGCTGAGTCGACACTCGTTAGCATTGGACGCGTCACTATACCAAAATGTAATTGAAAAACATGCATAAAAAATTTAATAAACGGAAGCGTAAGAAAGTGTCGTACTTTTTTTTACCCATTACCATTTTAGCGGCCTTTTCACGTTAAAACAAACATTTTGTAACAAAGGGATCAAAGCAAACAGACAGTACAAATTTGCCCATGTTAAGGCAGAAACAAAGCAGCTGTAGGAAATTTTAGTTCCTTTCAAATCCAACACAATTTAAAAAAAACTGACCCATTTTAGGGGGCTAGTGGGGTTCGACACACAAATTGAAAAAATATGAAACCACAATGACTCAATTAATAGAAATGCAAAATTTGAGCCAAATCCGCCAATGTTTACAATTTCGACCACTAGAGGTGTTTTGAGCAACAATCGTTAATAACTCTGACGTCATAGGGCTGTTAACAACCACAAACGGCAAATTTCTGTGGCGCAAAAGGTCCACCAAGCAACCCACAAACGAGTAGCATACAACTAGCTGCCCTTGTGACACTATTGTGTCACAGAAATTTGCCGTTTGTGGTGCCCAGTAACATACAAATACGTATTACACTTTGGGGGCTTGTGGGGTAAATGTTAGGGTTGAACACAACAATCGACACCTATTAATGGCATACTATACAAGCTATCCAAATTTTAGCCATTTCTGACATTGTTTACAAACTCATCCTTTTAAGGGGCTAGCGGGGTAAATACTAGGGTTACCTGGACAAACAAAGTGGGATGCACATCTACATAACTATATCTACCATCTGCATAAGTTACAGCCACATCCATCAAGCTTTTGATGGCAAAACGAGTCGGACCAACTTTGGGGAAAAACACATTTTAGGGGGCTAGCGAGGTAAATACTTGGGTTATCAACAACAACAAAGTGGTATGCACATCTACATAAATATATCTACCATCTGTATAAATTTCGCCCAAGTCCAACAAACATTTGATGGAAAAACGAGTCGGCCAAACTTCGGGTAAAAAAACACCTATTTTAGGGGGCTAGCGGGGTAAATACTGGGGGTTATCAACAAAAACAAAGTGTGATGCACATCTACATAACTACATCTACCATATGTGTAAATTTCAGCCAAATCCATGAAACATTTGACTGAAAAACGAGTCGGACAAACTTTGAGAAAAAAAAAGGAAGAAAACAAACAAACAAACATTTGGGTAAAATCAGTATGTGTCCCCTTCAGGGAAGGGAACCCATAATAAAATTGCTTCAATTGCAGGAGTTTTCTCCAAACTTAGACATTATGTGCAGTTATCGACGCTCCGATGTCTTTACTTCTCTTTGGTGCATCCACACCTTCTTTATGGATTACTGTCTTGGGGTTTTGCTAACAAAACAAACATACATCCACTTTCAATCATGCAAAATAGCATTTTAAAAATCATAACCAAAAGCCCTCTTCGGACCTCAACCAACAAGTTATACAGAAAAACTAACATTCTAAAATTGCATGATATGCACAACATGGAATTGGCAAAATTTGATTTTCAGTTCATAAACAAAAGACTTCCTTCCACAACTTTTTCAATTTCACATCAGCAATACATCACCATGCAACAAGAACTACACAAAAATTTTTTGTTCCATCATTTCCAGTTTCATCAAGTCGAGCCAAAAATACAATAAAATACAAGTGCACCGAAGTTTGAAATAAACTACCGGATAAAATAACCACCAAAAAAACAGGCTTAAAAGCTTTCATGAGCAGCAGCAAATCTTTCATACTGGCAACATACATATGAGCGAGAATCATTTCACAAAATCCCAAGGTTTTTTGTGCAATTGGCATGTACCACACGTGGTGCATTGTTTACATTCCACGGGGTGTTATGGTCTTACTTACTTGTGCAACGCAAATACCGTTCACTAACTACCCCGCCAGACAAGCGTGAAATTACTGCCCGAAGAAATGCGAACACATTTTTACATCCATATTTCACAAAGATTCATTTTATTTATTTGATGTATTTTCAAGAAAAACACTTATAACGCACTGCTTGTTTTGTTTTTTTCTCTTCTCGTGTTTTTTTTTAGAACCAATCACCGAAAACAAATAGAAAGGGTCAGATAGAAAGGACTGTTTTACATGTTTACATTTATGTCATCTCTCTTATTCATATTTTGGCGTTGAATCAAATAAAAAACGTGATTGATGGACAGTGTTGATATGCCTTAAAAAATCCACTAAAAGCGCATGTAAAAGTGCTAGTTTTTGCAGGAATAAAATTCGATTATTTCCCTACCCAAAAGCAGAATGCGGGAAGATATTTTTCTCTGCAACAACCAACGAATAATGACATAGAATATCCCCTGTAGAAGTTTCACTGGAGGTTACGTAAACGATGGTACAGAATTATTTTGGAAACCTCGAAATTTAGGAACAGAAAATAAACAACATAACGAAAATTTTAAAACAATGTATCTTACACAACTTCTACTCCTTTTTGCCTAAACCTGGCAAGTGGTAACCTCTATCCTTCGTCATAATCCTCAATTGCTGCAATTTATCAGTTCTGCTTTGCATAGAGGTGTTTCAAACTGTGTTAAGCAACTAAGACACTCTGAACATGCATGTAATATGTAGCCTGTATTGCCAAGTTATGGGATCTATCGGGAAAATGGCGTATGAAGGAATGCTGTTGAAAAGAGTTGTTTTTTGCATTGCACAGAAATGTTGTGGGTCGTGACGCCATTTATGTACAAGATGTCGTCATAGACGAAATACATAGAAAATGATTACTGACAAGTTTCACCCTGATGAATATGTCCCAAAAAAGCAATTAAAACGGATTGTTAAAAGTAAGTTTGTTGCTTATTAATGGTCAAATACTATTATTTCCTTACATCTGTTTCCTTTGGTGTGCATTGTAAATAAATAAAAAAAAACAACTTTGCTCGTAAAATTAGTTCTGCCAAATTACTAAAGAATCATGAAGGTTTAACGACTTTCATGTGGACTCTTCTTGGGAGGCAAAAATGAAAAAAGGTTGCCTAACTTGAAAATGGAATTGTTAATTGATCAATGAATCGGAGTGTTGCTGGTCAGGAATTCATCCCAAGCCCGAAAGCATCATGGTCGTCTCTCCCCATGTCTCTGTTAACTGAGAATGACGCAATTGTTGTACTCTCTTCGAAGACTGTTGTCAAAAAAAGTTTTTCCATGTTTCGTAGCTCCTACGCTTCTGGTAGGGGGCCCAAGCACAACTACCGTTGGTAGCAAGTAAAGGCCACGGCTTTGTTCTTCTATTTTTTGTCGTCTAACCAAGTTTGTTTTGTTTTTTATTGCTTAATTTCTGGTGTCTCAATGAACAAACGGTTGATGATGATAATTGTTTGTTGTTCTCGTTGCCACCGGGTTAACTAGCATTTTTTTCTTACGTACTTTTGTGGCACGTACGTCACAAATTTGCGTTACCCACAGTGGCGGCTCGTGCCTAAAATTTGTGGGGGTGCTGCCTAAAATTTGCATATTCTATGACACTTCACAGATAATTGTCACACAAAAAAACTAGCCATACAGCTTTTTATCGGTATCATAACTAACAAATTTAACAATCACATTACATTGGTTTCAGAACTTGTTCATTCAAACATCTTTCTTGAATTTTTGTGTAAAGACTATTAATTGTATTTTAGTTTCTTAACTGCAATAATTGCTGCTTGCTGGCAAATAGCGTTTAATTCCTTTTTTAAGTGCAAAACGCCTTCAATCTTTAAAATTTACAACACTCTCACTTAAATTTAAACTATATTATTAAATCTTGTGCTTCCTTTTTCCAACCAAAATGAATCATGAAGTTATAGTTTGGGCATGATAATTGATAGCTTCTTTCTTAATCCCAAATGATAACTAAGAAACTGTTTTTCTATTTAGTACTAGCACTGCAAGTGCAAGTCTTTTGGATATATTGGTGTTCCTCAAAAAAATTGGCATCTTTTTCAGTGTTAAAAAGAACTGTTTTGCCTTTGAAGGAATAATGGAAACAGCAAAAAGGATTTTTCATCCTAGTAATTTAAATTGTCAAAACATCATCTCTAGATTAATTATTTTCAAAGTAATCATGAACATCAGATCAACAGAAATATTTTTATTTGAGTAACTAGCTTTTCTTTGTGAACAATAGGATGTGCTTGGTGTGACTACTATCTTGTCTGTAGAATGTTCATTCTTAAGAAACACTTCCTGTGAAGCAATTTAGCAGCTTATGTTTAGACAAACAGTACATGTCCACATGAATTGCACTTGGTTGCAAATACTGTCCACATGGTGTGTTAAGAAATCCACACTTTAAATTGTCTTCACTCTTTTTTTTGTCTACATTTCAAAATTCTTATTGCTTGCAGTTGTTTGTTCTGCAGTTGATATTTCCTGAATTTCAGTGAGGCATTTAACTTCACAGTCACAAATTTAATTTTTCTTTGGTAGCATTAGGAACTAAAACTGAGTATTTGTTGTTGTTGCTTATTCCTGCATGACATTGGAGTAGCAGATGTTTTGCTTTCAATTCATTCCGGGTTCTATGTCCATTTTTTGGACATAGAGACCCCTTTAGAATTCAAATTTTTAACAGGATTTGCACTGCAACTAAGGACATACACCCGAGGCGTGCAACATACGGCCCGCGGGCCAGTGTCCGGCCCGCGACACCTATTTTTTGTGGCTCGAGCAGCTTCAAAGTACTCTATTAATGATGAATATTTTTACTGTTAGAGCATAGATTATTGCTATTTGTACACCATCACTAGTATTTTTGACTTTGTACACGTCACACGGTGGTAAGGTTTTATCCACTGTGACGACATATTCCCGTTGTTGCATCATAGTGTGCATTATGAAAGAACTGCTTTTCTAGCAAAGATTCAGTAACATGATTTATAGGTGCAGCAAATATATTGAGATTTATTCTACGAAAGGTTAGCATGTATCCCATTGATCAAAGAGTACTCAGAGAGTAACTTGATTGTGTGCGCTTTGCCATTAAACAAACTGTTTAAAAAATGTATTATCAGGCAAGAGATGCATCGTACAAGAATTAATTCGGCAGTGTGAACAGATGCCTGGCATTTTGTTGCAAATACCAGTGTAACAGAGGACAGGTGGTCTCATTTCATATTTGGGAAAAACTGGAGAGATGCTCGTTCATATGGAAAGGTTACAGGGAGGACTGGAGAAAAATGGACTGTTCACTGGGAAATTAATGATAGCAAGGGCAGCATTGAAACTCATAAGTTGTTTTTAGAAGACACTTGTAGTGCTACTCCAGTTCAAACAGAATCAGAGAGTGTCAGCGAATCTGATGTTTTCTCTGGTGGCAGCGACATCGAATATATACCAGAAGTGTCAAAAAAGGAAAAATCCTTAAAAGTGACAGTACCAAAAGCTCAGATAAAGATGATGTAGCCACCACAAGTATTGAAAAAATGAGACATCTCTCACAGAAGAAGTTTATCTCTGCTTAGAAAATTCCAAAAAGGTATTTGAAGCAAAGTTTTCCAAGACAGATGGTAGTCAGACAGTACATGGACACATTATGCAGAAAGGTGAGGAAAGGTTTTTTATATGCACTGTTTTTAAAAGAGCTGCCGTAAGTGGGCATCATTTGAGGCAGATATTCATTGCATAGGTTCTTCTGTTCTATGGAATATGAAGTTTGTTACACAAATGTCTGCGACAGAATTTAGCTAGTTGGGCTCGGATGCAAGGAAACCAAATGTGAATATAAGTAGAAAGTGGGTTAAGAAAATTTGGCTGTTCTGTAAATGAATATAGTGCACCTTGTGGAAATCCAGGATCCACCAGTGAATGCAGAATGCAATGTTCAAAATCATTTACAGAAGATGTGAGGAAACAAATTAATGAAGACTTTTGGGATTTAAAAGATATAAATTTGCAACGCTCGTTTATTACAAAATTTGTTAGTAGTGTTCCGAAGAAAAGGACAAGGCTCTGCGCCACAGCAAAAAGTGGGAAGCGAAGGGAAAAAACACATTCTAGGTATTTTCTTATCCCGAAAGTCGTAAGTGTGTAAAGGTTTGCCAAGTTTTTTTGTCAACACACTCAATACCAATATGAGAATCACAACAGCTTTAGGCAGAATAACTGAAAGTGTAACTGTGTCAACCGATGTTCGTTGAAAAAAGGGGAGTCACAACAGTGTTTCAGAAAAAAGGGAAGCTCCCGTTATCGAACATATTGAACAATTCCTAACAGTTTAATCGCATTATGTTAGGAAAAACTCCGCTTGGCAGTACTTACCAGAAGAGCTATCGGTTAAAGAAATGCATCGCATGTATATAGAACGGTGTAATGAAAAAAGGGTATGAAAACCATAAGACATATGAATTTTACCACAGAACATTTACCATTCGCTTCAATCTGAAAATGATGAAACCGAAAAATGATATTTGTGATTTGTACTCCGGCTTTGACAACACACCAGAAAACATTACAAGTGAGGATCAAATTATCTGTCATAAAAATCACATTAAACAAAAAAACATGCAAGGCAGTTTAAATCCTGTTTGAAGGAAAGTGCAAATACACTAGTGGCAGCCTTTGACTTTCAAAAAACTCCCTATTGGCCAAGCATCATCTTTTTATTATTCACAAAGAATAAGAAACTACAATTTTACAATAACAGTTGTTTTCAAATATTTGTAAGAGCTAAAGAGTTTGGGAAAAGAGGTTGTTCATTTTTTGTGTGGCAGATGTGGTGGCCAGAACAATAATAGAACAGTTGTTGTGATGCTATCCTATGCTAGCATTGTTTTAAATATTACAGAAATTACTCTAAATTTTTTAGTCACTGGACATACTCACAATGAGAATGAGAATGTACACTCTGTAATAAAAACTGCGACAAAAAATAAAACAATCTTCACAACTGACCAGTGGCAAACTACAATAACAATGTCGTTCCAAAAGCATGCACCTAAAGTTGAGGTTTTGCCTATACACATCTGTCAGTGATTTTAAAAATCCGAAAAGCTTGCCATGGTTTCATCCAGTGTGGAAAAACTCTTTGAAGATTGATGTAGGAAACAATGCAGGAGAGAAATTGTATTGGTGAAAAGTGATGTCAAGGAAATTTCGCAAGGAACAGTTATACAGACAGCGAGTTTCAGCAGTGTGTAATTTCATAAAAACAGCCAACCAGGAGCTTTTCTTTGCATCAGGTTAAAATAATTTCTTTGCCACAGCTACACGACAAAGAGTTAGGAATTTCCAAGGAAAAGTTCAGGGACCTTTCCAAACAGTGTTATAAAAACTCAATACCACCATACTTCCATCCATTCCATGCCCCTTAATGTAGAAGCAGAAGAATGAAAAAGAAACATCAATTACCAAGCATTAACTAAATACCACGCGTTTTTCCGGGAGTTTTCCCTTTTTAAACTTTTTTTGTATTGAAATAATTTTAGCATTTTTCAGCACTCACATGTCGCACAATAGGGGGTGTAAGCAATGCGCGGCTGTTTAATTTGGTACAATAGTCGAGATAAAGTGCCATTGTAAAAAGCCTTGCCGCGGCCTTGGTGTTGATCCACTTAAGTAGTGTTTGGTTTTGTTCCATGTGATGTTTCAGTTCCTAGGTGAGACGAGCGAAATTAGTGCGTATACGCGCGAGCCCTAGCAAAGGAATGGAAATTTGTCGCGTTCTTTGATAAAACGAAATGCCTGTTTTTGTAAAAAATGCTTCAACTGCTTTTAGCCTGAGCGATGTCAACCCTCCTAAAGATTACTGTCGACTAACTTACATGAAGTTGTGCAAAATTTCTGTCATTGATCCTCAACCCGATCTCTTCATGTACCCAGTGAACAATATTGTCGATCAAGATAATTTAGTGGCCAGCACGCAGCACCACAAGGCAAAGAACAGAAAGATGTCACCAAAGCGTAATAGTGGAAGAACTTTGGCCAGTAACTTCAAATTTTACAACCTATCTTAACAAACACAATGGCATACTTATCTTATCAATTATTTTGCAAACTTTGTGTGACTGGCAAAAAATATCTAACCGTAAAGATGAAAGTTGTGTATGGTACCACTTTTGGAACAACTTGCAAAGCGGGAAAAATCCAATGACCCACGTTCCTTAGATTCTTCATTATTAATATTTGAAGCTGACGTTCCTTTTCTTCATCCAAAACTAGTTCCCTTCTGTTAAGGTTGCCGAGGTACAGGTCATTTACCGAATAAATTATCCCTGCGTTTATTATGCAAAAAAATTCTCTGCAGGTTTCTGAAATGCAAGCGTCTTCTGGATCTCAAATGTCGCATGTCGATTCCCATATAGGCGTGGATTATTCCGGAAACCGAACTAGACGAAAACGTGTTGTTTCCGTCGGACAGCAACGCAAGGATTTCAGCTTCTCTCCAACGGAATTTTTTGTGTTCTGGAAGCAAAATTGCTCTTTGTTTAGAATTTGGTGATGACGCCACGGTGATACCATGGCCTGGAAAAAATACACGAACTTTCAAGAGGTCGAGAAAAACGTTGCTAAATGCAACTGAACAGTAGTGTCATGAAAGGACAGAAGTTTTGTTTTTTCTTGGAAAAACAAACAACCACTCTTTGTTAAAAACGAAAAGATTTACAACAATAAAGGCTTCGTTCACACCAGACGTAGCGTAGCGAATTTGGGCGAACGGTTAACTTTTTTGTTGAATGTTGTACAAATACCACAACTGTTTGACGGAAGATGTAAATGTTATTAATTTTTATCTGACACAAATGCCTTTATGTATGAATTGTATCAAAGTAAGAACTGTTTGTTTACGTGTCTGTTTGTGGGAAAGTTGATGGCAACTATCACGTGGTCTTTGCTGTTACAGTGTGAAAACACGAACCGATGCCATCTTAGATTAACTTTATGTTTATTTAAAACAACAATAAAATAAAATCTGAAAAATAAAATATATTGTGAAACAAAGCACTGACCTACTGTACTAAAGATTTTACTTTTCAGACTCCCTATTTTTTTCCATGTCCAACATTACAGTTCTGATTTATAATTTAAACTCGCACTTCACTACAGTAGGCCAGTGCTTTGTTTCTCCAGCCACTCCTAGAAAATAAAAACAATTCCTCAGGGTCTTGTGTCTCCTCTGAAAAACAAAACAAAAACACTACGTAAAAGGACATTTTTCAGAAATTTTAGGTAAAACTGTATCAGCATGTACACATTAAACTTATATTTTAATAATGTATATTTGAGTTCTAAACAAAATACACACAACAAGAAAACTGCAGGTAAAATCATTGACTACTATTACCTGCAGTTTATTCTAGCACATGTAACAATGCCAGATCCATGACCGGTTTCCTTTTTTTGACTTTCGTTGGTTCTGGTGTTGACTGGTAGGGTTTGTGGGTTCTAGTGTAGAAACGGTTACTGGGAAACAAACCGATTGCACACCAGAAACATAACTCTCACAGAGCGAGTTCTCCTCCAACACAATGTTGTAGTTTGATGATGTACTAAACAAACAAAAGCACCAGCGAGGAGGGTTAAGAAATATATCCACAATTAATCGTGCAATTATAAATCTTTTAATATAATTTGTAACAGTGTACACTGTCTTTGGGTGCATTAGAAGTTCAGTTATATATAGCAAAGTAAGATCTAGGCATATACTCTCACCCCCTGGGCTAAATTTGTTTTTCTAAAATCTGCATCACAAGATACAATGACCACTGCGGTGCAGTTAAGGCTTCTGAGCCGGATTTTTTTAAGAGTTTTTTTTCCCTGGTAAACTTGTCCCGCAGAGACTTCCACCTTTTTTTCATTTCATCACCTGGTTGAAATTCAAGTTAGCGCCTATGTATTAAAGTTTATAGTAAGGCATGCCATAGCTTTACTGAAATGCTATAAATATGTTGCCATACAATACAACCAAATATGGGAATCCAAACAACCAAGACATAGAAAATCCCCACATGCCACACAGGAATCAAGGATATGCACTGCTTAAAAATTAAAACAAGTTTTCCGTAATAACAGTAAAGTATACTACTGTATACACACATACAATCACATCCTTATCAGTATTTTATTACTTGGCTTAATAAGTAGGGGAAATTTTGTCTTTGCAACTGATACATAATTAATAATTGAAATTGAACATGTTTTCAGTTTTTACTATTCTAAGGAATCTAACAGTGGCGGGTCGTGCCTAAAATTTGTGGGGGTGCTGCCCATTGTGACGTATAAGAACAGTGTAAACAACAGACGGCATCATTTGTGTATTTTGTTTACTTGCACAGCGACGGGCTAAACACAATAATGTTCAGTAAAAATGTGAAAACAAAAACATACGTGGCACAGCTTCGAAACGAAGCGGTTGTAAATACGGTAAAACACAACAGGAATTTCAGTTCGACAACAAAAATTGTCATGTTTCATTTAAGTAAATTTAGTCACAGTCAGTGTTTTCAACATATTCTATGCCACTTCACAGATTATTGTCACACAAAAAAAACTAGCCATACAGCTTTTTATTGGTATCATAACTAACAAATTTAACAACCACATTACATTGGTTTCAGAACTTGTTCATTTAAACATCTTTCTTGAATTTTTGTGTACAAACTATTAATTGTATTTTAGTTTCTTAACTGCAATAATTGCTGCTTGCTGGCAAATAGCTTTTAATTCCTTTCTTAAGTTCAAACCGCCTTCAAGCTTTAAAATTTACAACATTCCCACTTAAATTTAAACCATACTATTAAATCTGGTGCTTCCTTTTTCCAACCAAAATGAATCATGAAGTTATAGTTTGGGCATGATAATTGATAGCTTCTTCCTTAATCCCAAATGATAACTAAGAAACTGTTTTTCTATTTAGTACTAGCACTGCAAGTCTTTTGGATATATTAGTGTTCCTCAGCAAAACTGGCATCTTTGTCAGTGTTAAAAAGAACTGTTTTGCCTTTGAAGGAATCATGGAAACAGCAAAAAGGATTTTTCATCCTAGTAGTTTAACTTGTCAAAACATCATCTTTAGATTAAATATTTTCAAAGTAATCATGAACATCAGATCTACAGAAACATTTTGAGTAGCTAGCTGTTCTTTGTCAACAATAGGATGTGCTTGGTGTCACTACTATCTTGTCTGTAGAATAATCATTCTTAAGAAACACTTCCTGTGAAGCAATTTAGCAGCTACTGTTTAGACAGACAGTACATGTCCATGTCCATTATATCAATAGACATGATTGCACTTGGTTGCAAATACTGTCCATATGGTGTGTTAAGAAATCCACACTTTAAATTGTCTTCACTCCTTTTTTGTCTTCATTTCAAAATTCCTGTTGCTTGCAGTTGTTTGTTCTGCATTTGGTATTGCCTGAATTTCAGTAAGGCATTTAACTTCACAGTCACAAATTTAATTATTGGTAGCATTAGGAACTAAAACTAAGTATTTCTTGTTGCCTATTCCTGCATGACATTGGAGTAGCAGATGTTTTGTCCCATACTTTCATAACTCTTTTTAATTCAGTTATTTTTAAATTCAGTTATATATATAAAGGTTAATTGTGACTTTTGAAGGTGTTAGATGACCTTTTTTTCTTTTTCAAGGTGTTAGATACACTTATTTAATTCAATGATAACTGTAAAAACTGAAACCCACTTACAGTCATCTTCAAAAGTCCCGACTAACAGTCAAACAACAAATTTAATGATAGCAAAATAATTCTTTAACTGAACTTACTGTCGCACTTAAAAACACAGTACACGGGTTTGGCTTTGGAGGTCACTGACGAGAAGCAGACAACACAACTAGCGCTACGTCACGGGAGGGGCTGTGCGAGCCACAGCCCCCTCTCGCCTATTTCGCCGGGCATGTAGCTTTTCCAAGTGCGCATGCGCACAACTGAAAACGTCATGAAACGTCACGAAACTGGAGCTGCAGCTCCGCCATAGATAACTTATGATAATTATTATTTTTTCAAATTTTTTTTTGAAATAATACAAACTTTTTATTAATTTTTTTTAATAAAATGCCGATTAATGCCATAAAAGTTATTCTTAGTATACGCTGATCAAACATAAAACTATATGTAAAGATTGTTTTGTATAACAACTTGGAATAGGAATGTCAAATAAAAATACTGGGGGTGCTGCAGCTCCGCAGCCCCCTCGCACGAGCCGCCCCTGGAATCTAAGCAAAAAAATCGAAGTGTGTAGTATTCTAAATCTGTCTGTTTGCTCTTACATCACACTACCTTGTTTAAACTTTGCCTGCTTAATTCCAGGCATTTTCTTTCGCAAATTTGTCACGATACCCATGAAATGATAGATCGTACAAAGACCTGTATTGTTTTTGCGAAAGAAAATGCCTGGAATTAAGACCTAATTTCTTCCACAAGAATTTCATCTGATAAGTTCAAAATTCATCTTTCCCTATTTTGTTAGCTACTAAGCAAAACAACTTGAATGAACAATTTCTCAGCAAGCACATACCGGTAAACAATTACCAAATTTTCGTCTAACTTGACCCCTTGACCTTGTCAAACGAAATCTCAGTCACATAGAAATATTTGTCTTGCAAAATCATCAGTCAAACAACTTTCATTCCACTGTTCATAACACTTTAAAGCCTGAATACGTTTTGTGGCAGTCAAACAAATATTTTTAACATTTTGGCAATTCCGTGCTATGGCCTTTATTTTCCTGTGAAATGATTCGAAACGTATGCACCACAGATGCCTTAATGGTCCATACATCTGTATGAGTCGAGAATAATGCAAACGAAAGTGAAGCTTTGGTTTTATCCAATCAGGAGCGAACTTGGTAAACTTGGATCTAATCTGTCACGCTAAGTCTTTTCTGCAAGGTGGCGAAGGTAAAATATGACGTCACTAATTGAGTTTTTAACGTGCTCGAAGTAGGGACCACTCCTTGAATGTTTAATTTAGCGTCCAATATTTTTTGCCATTTGGCCTCGCATATGTCTAAATTTTCTGTAGTGTAGCTTTCAACAAATGTATTAATGTGGTAGCTGGCGTAGAGACGCAATAAAGCTGCTTTGTCATTTTTTTCACTGTAATCAAATATTTCAACTAGGGGTTCATTTAAGCAACTAAGATTTTATTTAAGACTTATTTCACGAGCGGTTGTGTTGATTTGTAATCGCTGTAATGCCCACAAAGACCGCAGTGTTTGCATGGATGGTACCCCATTCCTTGTGTTGAGTTTCGATTTTCACACCTCTGGCCGTCATATATAAGGATAAATATTTTCTCGGATTAAAGGCAGATTGTGCCGAAATTTGGCATAGTTTTTGCTTTTACTTCGTGCTTCACAACTTTCGTTGCTAAATTCACAGCTGATATTAACACTTTCATCTTGCCGCTCATGCGCACTTGCATTCAGCAAGAGGAATACTGTAATGCATACAATGCATCTGCTACCTAACTCATCTAAACTGTTGTACCACCACAAAAAGTCAGGCATGGATTTCATACAGTACCAGTTCCAAACATCGGCACAACGGCCATAATTAGTCTCAGAAATAGTGGAACACTTCAGGGAGTTAAAAAAGGCAGAACGTAGGGTTAATTGTTTTTCTTTCAACTTATGGACATGTACTCGTAGGGGGAAAATATTTTTTCACCTCACACTCAAAAAGAGGTAAAGTTATTCGTATCTAGAAACTTAAATTTGCCACTTTCAACACACATATAGTTGCTGCTCTTTTCTACAATAAAAGTGACATTTTCGTTAAATTGGTGTCATACTTGTCACCGTTGAATGAAATCACTAGCAGGACGGTCAGGTGTTGAACCCGCTACAGACGACTGCGAGAATGTTTGTTTTCAACAATTAACGACTCAAAAAAGAATGCATTCTCACAAACCTCAAAAAGGCAAGACTTCTTGAGCGCGTCGTTATTTCTTGGAAGACACCACTGAATCACTCCGTCAAAATTGCAACAGATGCGTTTTGTACACGCCTGATCTTGTGAAGGTGGTCAGTGGAATACGCCTCTAAATCTGACGTGGCGCGAAATAGGAAGAACCTTAAACCAGTGGGTACGTTAATACCCACAGCCGCGAGTCGTTCCCATCACCGTTGGTGGTTCATTGGGGAATATGCAGCACCAAACAGCCAAAAGACACAGATTGTCATTAAAAAACTTTTTGCCTCTGTTACCAATCACATATCGCGGCAACCCTTATTAGTGGTCCGTGTTGAACGTAAATGACGTAGAACGAAAAAAGTTATGTTTGTCCGCGCTCCTTACGGACCAACTCGAGACAGTCCATGGCCTCGATTTCCGCTCAGAAACTCCTCAAATTCGTCCAGGCTCTGAAACGCTCTGGGTTCGGGCAACACCATGAAGTTGTTCGCTGAGGCATTAAAATTTTTCCTCCTCGTTGTATGTGTTGCGAAGTACGAACCCGAAACTAACGTTGACTTTAAAGGCCATTGTCCGGTTGTTGAAACCGTCCTCCGCAACGGTGTACGCACTCCAATTGTAGTCATGCCTAAAGCGCCCGAGTTTCTTCTGGGTCTGGATGCTATTCCCAGTGCTCGACTGCGATTCCACTTAGGGACGTAGGGGCGTTCTCTGTCACCACCACAACAAAAGGCGCACTAGGACGTAATATTTACAAAAACAAACATAAGGCAAGGCCCTGTGTGATTGGCCGAGCTACGGCTAGTCAGAGGCTACGTGTCAAAAGAGGCAAGTATGGAAAGTTTGCGGTGCAAATATCACCACTAGGGCTTTTCGAAACGGGCGTTCTAAAAACGCAAGGGCAAAGTTAAGACCTATGCCTAAATACATTGGATCTCTGCTTCAAGCGCAGAAAGGCTGTGCTTAAACGGGGGTAGTAATGTACGTAAAAAGGAACCCCAAAACAAAATCAACTACTGCGAGTACAGCAGAAAAAGGAGACTCTATTCCCGCCAATTACTGGGGAAGAGCGATTTGGGCACAGTTACAACGTTACTTTTGTAAAAACGTGATTCAGTGTTACATCAGCGTAGCTATACCAGTACGGTACCTTAAAGCTGTAGAAGCTACATGTTAAGCAACTCCTAAGTCACTAGTTCAAGTAAGCCCATAAGACGCACGATGGCGAAAATTTACAAAGGAGGCAGAAAACAAAGGCCCTACATGATTGGCTGACGAAGCAACCAATCAGAGGCTACTGACTAGACAACAGTTAAGTTGCTAGAATTACAAGCGCTTATAGCGCAATTACACGAAAAAGCATATACACAGTACTATGTAACGGGATGTTAGCAGGTCTTATTAAAGTTAACGTGCTCGACGGGCTCGCCACAGTTCCAACAATCAGTGGACCAACCTTCGCCAAGGTTGGTAATTTCTTGGCATTTGTCGCAACGTTTAAAGTAGCTAGCACACTTGTTACAAAAGGCATCGCCCGTAGTCGGCGAGATGTGGACATCTGCACCACACTCGCAGGGCGCTGCGTGCTTTGAGGCCAACTTGCAACGCTTAGGGTTATACATGGAGGTCTCTGCAGAGCGGAGCCTCTTTAGAAACGCGTCCACTTCCTCCTCCGAACTACTGGTACTAATATCTATTGACTTACTAATCAGCCTTAGTTCGTGGATGAACTCCGGATTGCTGTAAAGTGGAAGGAACTTGGATGGCGTTTCCGACTCGTTCCCTTCCTGTTCTTTGTCTTTGGCGGGCACATCCAAGGTGCCGCCCTCTGGATCCCGGGATGTTGTGGCTGGGGCACCCAAGGTGCCGCCCTCCGGATACTGAAGGTTTCCATTATCGGGGGCACCCGAGGTGCCGCCCTCCGGATACTGAAGGCTCCCATTGTCGGGGGCACCCGAGGTGCCGCCCTCCGGATACTGAAGATCCTTGGTTCGAATTCCTGATGTTCCACTCTCCATATCCCGCAAGGGTTGGTCAAGCGGACCCGAGGCGCCGATTTCTGCTTGCCGCAAAGGTGCATCGGACACACCTGATGTACCACTCTTTGGATCCCCGCGGATCGAAGTTGGTGCACTCGAGGTATCGATTTGCAATTCTCGAGGCGATGAATCCAGCTCACCCGGGGCACTCTTCTCAGAAACCGGGGAATCTGAGGCGAGTGCACCTGAGGTGCCGCCCTCTAGATCTCGGTGTTGCGAGGCGGGCTCGCCCAAGGCGGCGCCCCCTGAAACGAGTATCGGCGAGGTTGGCGCTTGCAAAGTGCCGCCCTCGGTCTCGTTTGTAACTTGTACTTTCCGGCACTTTCTTTAGTGTCGGGAAGTTATCTTCCCGAGAGCGAAAAAGCTCGCAGGTGTCCCGCATGTGTCCGAACTCTCGGCACACGAAGCATTGCGGCGGTTGATTATCGTATTCAACCTGGAAGGCCAAGCCTCCGATTCGAATTTTCGGCCCAATCGGCCTTTGCTTGAGTTCGGTCGTTTTGATATCGAACGACTGTTGTCCGTCTTGAAGGCCCCAACGGTCCTTCAACTTCTCGGCCTTTCTCACTGTACCATGCCTACTCGCTAGGTATTGGCGGATCTCCTCCACGGGGTGCCGCGGGGGAATCTCTCTAATGATCACCTTCGTCCACTCTTGATCGTAGAGTCGGACGAACTAGACGGCACTCAGCCGTTTCATCTTATCAACCAGCTTTTTCGCACCTTCACGCGTTCTGCACGTGAAGTCGGTGAGGCCACCTCGGCGCTCAACTATGCCCTCCAGATCCCTGACGGGAAACTGGATTTTCTCTAACATTTTGTAAATGTAGAGCCTCGATTTTTTTTCAGGTAACTTGGCCAAAATCTCAGTCTCCCTGTTGAAGGCCGGCATGGCCCTGCGCGGAAGACCTCGGTTGACCACCTTGTTCAACGGAGTGGACGTTTGGGGTGCTGACGTCATGGTCAAAGTCGACTTCGACCTGTGACGTCACAATTTATGCAAATAAGCCCAATCGCTTATTTGCGGGACGACGCAGACTGACTAAACCCGTTCCCAGCAGGGGCCCTGAAAAGGGCCGGGAGTGGCGAGTCTAGGTACAGTCGTATGGGGTCCAGGGGAACTCCCTCCTGCAGATGGCAAGCCAGGGAGTGGGTGAAGGGAAATCGACTTGCGTCCACTAGGGCGCGCAATTCTGTGAGGTAGAGTTTGGGGAAGGGCTTCCCTTTGTGGTGCGCACGCAGGGAAGATTGGTAAAGGGGAGCAGTTATTCTCTCAACGCCCCTAGTGTTGGTGGCCCTGACAAGGGCCCAACGGGCAACTGCGGAAGGGGAGGTAGGTAAGGGAGGTAAGGAAGGGCGGTAACGATCCGGAGCCAACTTAATCGGAGCCAACTTTCAGAGCCAACTAGCGTTCGTGGTGAGCCAACCTAAGTTGCTTCCAACCTCGGGCAAGATCCGCGTACAAACCTATTGGCTTAATTTGCTGTTTGCCTCGAGTCAGCAAGGGGCACAGGCACGATCCTGATGCTTACCTTGTGCAGCTTCATTCGTTCCATTCCGACAGTTCATTCTGTTTATACAGTTTGTTCGTTTCATTCCGACAGTTCATTCTATTTATACAGCCTCACTCATTTCATTCCGACAGTTTCTTCCATTCCTACAGCCCCATTGATTTCATTCCGATAGTTCATCCTGTTCCTACTGCCCCATTCATTTCATTCCGATAGTTAATTCTGTTCATACAGCCCCATTGATTTCATTCCTACAGTTCATTCTGTTCATACAGCTTAGTTCGTTTCATTCCGACAGTTCATTCTATTTATACAGCCCCATTGATTTCATTCCGACAGTTCCTTCCATTGTTACAGCCCCATTGATTCAATCCGATAGTTCATTCTGTTTCTACAGCCCCATTCATTTCACTCCGATAGTTAATTCTGTTCATACAGCCCCATTGATTTCATTCCGACAGTTCATTCTGTTCATACTGCTTTGTTTATTTCACTCCGACAGTTCATTCTGTTCATATAGCCTCATTGATTTCATTCCGACAGTGCGTTCCGTTCATACCCGACAACACCGTCATTCATGTCATTCCGACATTCATTCTGTGTATACACTGTCATTCATTTCATTCCGACTGTCGCGTTTAGTGTACTTTCTTATGCGAGATTATTTGTAAAGAATAACCTTTTTAACTCAATGACTGATACCTACAAGCTGTCAGTCAGTTTCAAAGCCAATTGTTTCTTTATTAAAACAGAACACAGGTCCACACCATACCGTCTCCAAAATAGAATGACTTGCGCCACAAAAACAAGTCAAAAAACTGCAAGGCGCAGAACAAAACGTGCGCCTCAGGAAAGACGCGGGCAGTCACTTGTGCTGCAACCACGCACTACCAATTTGCGTACAGATTTTTTTCTTTGCGTTAACAAATTTTCACGACAACAAATCACATCACAAAAACCAGGAAGTATTATTGAAATTAAACGAACACCAACGGATGACAACATTGCATAATATGCCCATTATTCCAGTCTGCTCATAAAACCTGCACCAACGTTATCCGAACCAACGTTATATTTGATACATTCATATTTTATGCGATAACTCTGCAAAACATAGCCCATCGCATAATACGATCATTGGTAAACTTGGCGCTTTCCAAACAGATTAAAGTTTGGTGATCGGTCTGCAACACAAACTCATTGCCATACAAGTATACACCGTATTTACGTACAGCCCATATAATTGCTAAGCACTCTTTTTCGATAGTAGAATAGTTGTGTTCAGCACTACACAACTTTTTGCTCGCGTAACTGACAGGAAACAATTTCCCGTCATGTTCTTGCAATAACACAGCCCCTTGTCTGGCGCATCTGTTCGCAGCACAAACGTTTTACACATATCTGGTAGGTGCAAAATAGGCTCGTCCTGACGTCCTTCATTGTCACCGGGCGTTTCGCATTCTGAATTTTCCTGACGTTGTCCTTCTGGAGACCAATCACTGTTCAACGTTATGTCCGAGAAAATCAACTCTGTTGGCACCAATGATACATTTTTATTGTCACCTTCGCATTTAAGGCAATAACATGTTCTTTCCATGTCTTCGTATGGATGATGATGTCATCAATATAATTCTCAACACAGTCCATTCCACGCAGTAATATTCTCATGCCTCGAACGAATGTAGCAGCAGAGTTCATCATACCAAACGGCATTTTAAGAAACTCATAATTACCTTATGTGGTAACGAACGCCGTCTTCTCTATATCTTCCTCAGCTATCGGAACCTGCCAGTAATCTTTTGACAAGTCAATTTTTGTAAAAAACTTGTTACCTGCGAGTTTGTGAAAAACATCTGAAGCTGTTGTCATTGGCTCCGGGTCAAATACAGTCACTTTGTTTAACTTTCGATAATCTATGCATACTCGGTTTGTGCCATCCTTTTTAGCGACGACCACAACTGGTGAGGCGTAAGCGGAGTTTGATCAACGAATAACGCCTAACCTCAGCATCTCCTTTTCCAACGTTTCCGCACTTTGTAGGGTACTGTATACGGCCTTGACCGAACAGGTCGATTGTCTATGAGTGTCACTCGATGTAGAACGAAATCCTTGCTTTCAGGTACATCGTTAAAGACGTTGCTATATTGTTTGACTAGTGCAACTGCCTCGTCTCTCTCAGATTCTGTTAGATTTTCACCGTACCTTACGTCCTCTACATTTTCTTCAGCTACACATGCATACAACTCTAAGAGATCATTGTCATCATGTTCTTCTCCGGGAGAAATTGTTGAAAAACAAGCAGAAGCATCTTTTGACACGTCGCGTGTGCGACCGTCTCTTGCGATGTACTCTTTTAGTAAATTGATGTGAAAGGTTTTGATTTTTCCCCCTGTATCGAGAACATAATCACTTAACCCAATTCTCTTTTCTTTGATTTGGAAAGTTCCTCCTGTGCAATCTTGACAGTTTCTTCCAAGCGCTCTTTCAATTCAAACACATACCTGTAGCTTCATCTTACATCCGGCTCTGTTGAGGTGTTTGTCCACATTTTTTTAAAAATCGCCATTGGCCTGCGAACACTTCAAAAAGCAACTCAAATGACGAAAACCCAGTTGACTCTTGTGGCACTTCGCGGTATGCGAAAAGAAGAGCATTAATGTATCGATTCCACTGCCGTGGCTGGCCACAGCAAAAGCATTCTTTTAGGAGTGCCGTTAAATTTCTCAACCAAGCCGTTGCACATTGCGTGATATGGTGTGGTCGCTAGATGTCTTACTTTCAGAAGTCTCTCCACCTCTTGCACACAGTCGGATATAAACTGCTTGCTCATATCACTTACAATCTCGTCTGGAATCCCACGGCGACTGTATATGTCGACTAGGGCTTCGGCCACAGCATCAGTTGTTATGTTCTTTAGAAAAATAGCTTTAGGTTAACGCGTTGCGTAGTCTACAAGGGTAAGAACAAACCTATGTCCATCTTCACTAGGTGGGTAAATTGGGCCAATTAAATCAACCGCAACACGCTTGAACGGTACATTCATTAATGGCATCTTTTCCAATGGCACCCGTGAAACACTTCCTTTGTGAACAGTTCTCTGGCATATATCACAAGACCTGCAAAATCGCTTGACGTCGCCATTAATTCCTGGCCAGTAAAAACTCCAAAGAATCTTATCACCCATTATAGACTCGTGTGCCGTTTCCATTATCTTCTGGCGCAGCTCGACTGGTACAACAAGCTGGTAAATAAACTTTCCTCTGTTAACATTTGGATGCCGGAATTCTCGGTATAACAACCCATTGTCAGTTATGAAACAGGTAATTTGCTCGCCTTAGGCCCGCTCTTCGTTCATGCTCCACAGAGATTTTATTGAAACATCAGCCTTCTGAGCTGCTTCGAAACCTTCTATATCCATAATAGACCATTCTCCACTATTTTGAACCTCCAAAGGACTTCGTTTTTTTTCTGAACAGATTGTGCTCGCGTCTTAACCCACCCCCCACATTTGATATGGATCGTCAGGACTTCTGGCGCCTGAAACATTTCCCTTAATTAAATCGTGCAAGGTATTTGGCAAACACAGCGCATCTACTTCTCTTTTGAAGTATGGCGAATCCACAGATATTCTTGCCACTTCCGCTTCGATTGTCCTCGAATCTAAAAGCGTAACGATGCCTTTTGGACTGGTCAGCTCACAATTTTCAACAAACTCTTTTCTGACGATAAACCCCGTGCAGCCTGTATCACGAAGTATATTTACAACATGATCGCCAATCAGCCCTTTCAGCAAAGGTAACCAATTCTTTCCACATATTTAGGCTTTGAACCACCACCGGTTACTCGAGATACTTTCTTCGCCAAAGACGTCGTTCGCACTTCCACTATGCTTAATTGCCCGTGAAGCAACAAACCGGGATTTATAGTCCTTTGTCACATGTCCCGCTTTGTCACAAATAAAACAAGTGCGCGATTCCTCTTTAAGCTTAGGGCAAAACTTGGCCCTGTGCCCGTACTCCATGCAGTAACAACATTGCGCATTTGTGTCAAAGTAATACTGACCGTCGTTCGGCAGCAAATATTGATTGCAGTTACCAGCCAAGCTCGTGTCATGCGCGATATGGTCACAAGCATTTCAATATGACTGATTCATGCTTTTGAAAGTGATTTTTAAATCTTCTAAAATTTTAGTGGAATTAATTTCCTTTCAAATCATACATTCCATTCTACTGCTGTTCGTAGATTGCTAAGAATAAAACAATCATCTGCTAACATCATCCATTCAGGTAAGCCGAAAACAGCAGGCGAGTCTAATCTCACAGCTTCTGTGACGTAATAAACCAATTTACACCTGAACAGTGTTATTGGAAGCCATATTGTGAGATTGAATTGGTTCATTCGCTCCACAACGTGGTATTATAAAGTGTTTAATTACTGCTTATAAAAATATAATAGTAACATACACCGATGGAAAAATGCGACCCATTTAAAGTTTACAAAGCAAATCGCATCTTAAAGTCACGAGCCTAGTCAACGCCCGGTTGTTTGGACAACAGCCGAATAACCGGTTGACTTGTCATGCGTTTAAAAGTGGCGAGCCTTCATCGATCTCGCCTTTTCTTTAGCTGTTATGCACCAGTGGTCGGTGAATCTTCCCCTTTGTTGTTCGTGGATTATTTTGTGAAATGCTATGTGCTTTTATATCGCTGTAGTAAGTCGGCCACAGTCCGGCCCGACAAGCTATTTGGTGGGGCCACACCTATACACTAATTAAGAAAAAACACTATTGTGCACATGTAAAAAAGTTATGTGGCCCTCGCTTGAGGTCCGAAATTGGTTACATGGCCCACCGACGAAAAATGTTGCACGCCCCTTATCTGTTTGCAAAATGTTATTTCAAAATAAAGTTCACGTTATACGTGCAAGCCTGTCACAAAAGCAAGACAAGACTATCGACAGGTCTAGCTTGACCCTCAAACAATGCGCCTGGAAATCGACTGTAATCCCAAAAGTTATACTTAGAATAAGGTAATTCACTCAAATAAAAGAAATAGCAGCGACTTTGTTTTGGAAAATTCCCTGTTTTGGGGAATAGGTCGTAAACACTTTAGCATTGAACGTTTCAAGCAGTTTAGTTGGATTTAAGATTGTTAGTTATAGTGCAGTCAACAGTTTAAATAATTACATTTAGTGCTCAGCACTTTTGACTTTACCGTTTTTTCGCGGATAATCACTTTTGTATTGTCAGCGCAATAAACTCTTTAATTTAACCCTTGTTGCGTCGTCACAATAGACTTACTTCACACCCAATACAAAACGATAAAGGCGCACGGCTTTGAGATAACGACTCCCTGTAATCATGCAGCGGTAAACGGAGCGTTTGGCCTATTTAATTTACACACAACTTTTAAAAATAGGAGTTCGGCAAATTTTACCGATTTTCTGAGGGGGGTGTCAAAACACCAAACACCCCCGTCTAGATCCGCCCATGACTACACCACATACAAAATGTTCCACTACACAGCATAGGATTGCTTCCGAAGTCCAATTACCTTCAAAATGAAGTTTTTTTGAATAAAGGACCTGCAAGGCCTGAAACTTTCCCCTACGGATCAACACATTTTAATTTTTTTGGATGTAAGTGACTTCCTAATAATAACCAAGGTCTTATGACGTAAATCGATTGTCATTTTCGTATTAATGCCTTGTTGCGATATATAAAATATCTTAAAAACCAGATGTAAGACTTAACTAACACACGAAATATTTGACCAAGCCTTTAAGCGCTGTATGTGAGCATACGTTGTTCACGCTACTTAACCGTGACGACAACTACGCACTGACGTCACTATAAGAACGGTCAAATTATACGCGTCGGTGCGCACAGTAGGAGTTCCAAACATTTCAGGTTGTCTAGTTCTATTACGAGTGGTGAGTTTTAGTCGAAACGTATTGACTCATTTATTTCGGCAGGAAAGGAAGTTTTGTGTAGTACTGCCACTAGACTAGTTAAAAAATACTAGATTAGTTGACTAGACTAGTTAAAAAATATTTTTGTTTGGAGCAGCAAAACTATGCAGCATTTGACTTGTCCCTGCTTGCTTACTCTAATTTTGAAAGATATATCAAAACGTACAAAAATCGGAGGTCGCAAGTTCACAGCTAAAATATTCTATGCGCAGCAACTGGTCGTATTAGCCCAACAGCGATGTAAAGTTGGTGCGTATATTAATCATTTTTGTTGTGGCGCTTTGTTTGCATTCTTTGTTAAAAAAACACAACCTAAATATTGTACCAGTGGTCTGTTATGTTGGGCTCGTGGTCTGTTATTCGATAGACTTAACTGATAAACAAGTTTAACTGTTAAGCAAGCAACGTACCTGTACCACGACGGAAATTTATTAGTTTTTAAACAAACGAGGCTTGAGAGTTTATTTTAGGTCGTTCCCGCACTGCTTCGCTTTTCAAAAGAAGCTTAAGTTTGTTTAAAATTTTTGTTTTAGCAGCACTGATGAGTTTGTCTAATCAAGTATTTTGATCTATGGTTTGATGTTATAGTTTAATTTCAGTTTTAACATCGTATGTGTGAAGATGCTTATTTACGCAATTTTATTGAAAAACAAGGAGATTAACTTTTAGGCCTAAACAAAAAACAAGATCCTTGTTAACCTCTTGTTTGTGTAAGAGTAAAATATTTGGCTAATCCGGATGCGTTAGGCCCAAAAACATTTTTCGGATTAGACGAAGATCCGGTTTATCCGCTGTCGTTATTGTGGGATAGACGTTCATAAAAAATACTCCCAGAAAATAAAACCTTCAACGTTCCTTTTATGCAGACACGCCATGTGGCACTTAGCACGTCCCTGACTATGTGCTCTGATGTACTGGTAAATTGCTTCCTGTAATACAGGAACGTACAAAAGGCGCAGCTGTGCAAAGATTTGAACGTATACCGTTTACTTTCATTGTAAGCAAAAAGTTTTGCTTTAATCATTATACATTTTTGCGTTCACATTAGTTTTAACTCACTGTACATCTGTTGTAATTTTATGGTTAACCCAAAAGTGCATAATTTTGCGATGATTTGTCATTAACAGATTTTGCATTCATTTAACTAACAAACAACCTTAAAACGCCATCCAAGACCAATTGCCTATTGTGTTTGTTACCTTGGCCTTTCTTGATCTATACCCAGGGTTGCCATACCGTCCTTATTTCTAAGATTTGTCCTTATTTTAAAGGACCATGTCTTAGAAATGTTCATTGTCCTTATTTCTAAGAAATGTCCTTATTTTTGACTGAAGTCCTTATTTTGTCTTATTTTCAACAATTATTATAGTCAAATCCCTGCTACAAGTAAAAGTAAAACCTAGACCTGGCCTATTGTGAGATGCACTTAGTATTTTCTACGAACAACGAGTTGCTTGAACAGATTGTTTCTGGCCAAAATATTGCAAATGATATGTCATGACTCGTATAAATGCAAAGATTTGTTCAAAAACGTTTGTTTCGTTTCGCATAAAAATTTAACTTTTCGGTTGTCCTTTTTTTTTGTTTCAAGTCGATGGCAATTCTGTCTACACCTCTCAATCACACTTTAGGGCTTTTCGAAAACGATTTGGGTTCGGGCTAGTATTTTTGCAAGAGAAAGATCACTTAAACTAATTGCCACGATTATCTTAACTTTCACCGACGTAGAAAATTACAGGTTTGTTAGTAGGTTGACATTCTTTGTTCATCCTTACATACTTAAGCTATTGTAAGTGGGTTTAAGTGGTACGAAAGCAACGGTTTAACAAAATATAGTTTACGAATTTATTAACAACTACTGTGTCTCGGAACAATTTTTTCTACTTGACGTTTTGTTTTTTAATAGAGTCAAGGTAAAATGTTTAGTATATAATGTGCAACTTTACGCCGTTCCCGTAATATTGATCACCCAACGTGGAGAGAAATGAATTCCTGGGATTCAGACTCCAATCAATCATCCTCGCGAGGTGAAAAGACCTTTGGTTTGTCTACAAACTTCCAACAAACTAGCAGAAATGAACTTCTTTCAATAACACGCAAGTCAACCCACAATAATAAGAAAGTTTCTGAAAGTGGAACTGCGGAAAAGCACGTGTTGACGCACACCAATGAAAAAGCCCATGAATGTCATGTTTGTGAAAAACGATTTTCCAGACGTGGAACTTTGAAAAGGCACATGTTGACACACCTAAGTGAAAAAGCCCACGAATGTCATGTTTGTAAGAAAAGATTCACCCGAAGTGATTATTTGAAAACACACCTTGTTACACACACCAATGAGAAACCATTTCGATGTGACGTTTGTGAAAAACGATTTTCCCGAGGGGGAACTTTGAAAACTCACATGCTGACACACACCAAAGAGAAACCTTACAGATGCGATGTTTGTGACAATTTGTTTAGTCTAAGAGGAGGATTGAAAAGACACATGTTTATTCACACCAAAGAGAAACCCCTTCAATGTCATATTTGTGGGAAAACATTTGCCCTAATTGGAACTTTGAAAATACACATCCTGACACACACCAATGAAAAACCCCATATATGTTATGTTTGTGAGAAAAAATTTGCCCGTATTGGAAGTTTGAAAAAACACATGCTGACACACATCAATGAAAAAGCCCACGAATGTCATCTTTGTAAAAAAAGATTCACCCGAGGTGATTATTTGAAAACACACATGTTTACACACACCAGTGAGAAACCTCTTCGATGTAATGTTTGTGACAAAAGATTTGCCCACGGTGGTTCTTTGAAAAGACACATGTCAATACATACCAACGAGAAACCTCATCGATGTGATGTTTGTGACAAAAGATTTAATATAAGAGAAGGTTTAAAAAGACACATGTTGAGACACCAAAGAAAATTCTCATTGATGTTTTGTTTGTGAGAAACGATTGGCCCGAGGTGATTACATGAAAATGCACATGTCTACACACACTGAAAAAAATTAAAAACGCACAACTTCCCGCTTTAAATCGAACAAACAGATTTATTTTGGCAAAAGTATCCCTTATGTCGTCACACAAACTTTGACTTAAACACACACGCATCGGACGTATCAAAGCAATCCGCTATACTGTCACAGACTTGCTTGGGTGATATTATCAACTTTTTATCCAGGCACTAAAAATGTCTGTATGTAGACAAAATGAAGATCAGATTTAGCAGAACATTGAGCCACTAAATCGTAAATGCTGGTTTGAGGTAAAACGCAAACAGCTTGTCTCGATGATCCAGGGCATGTCAACCAAAATCTCGACGTGATTTCATCGCTACAACTACAAACTTTGTCACAAAAGTTGCTTCAACCTATTATTTCTTAGTTTTTTTAAAAGAAAATTTCCTTAACAAATGTTTTTGTTTGTAGTTCTTTAAAAATCACATTCTTGCTTTCACAACTATGAAATAGATGTAGATTCATGTCGTTTGCACGAAGATGAGGTTGGTTTCAATGAATCAAACGACATTGCAATATTATAAAGCGTGAAATTTCGTATACATTTCAACGTGATGTTCATTGGTTGGTAGCCTACTCTAAATAACAGTATTAGTAAAAATCATGATTAAATTTGCATGTGAGTCGAAGAATCGAACCTTTGCATTTACATTAATTAAAAACGTCAACAGAATACAGCTTAAAGTGCAGATTTCAAGTTTCCTTTAACGGGGTCGCCTTGAGGTGTAAGATGTCTATCTTTGGTCGCATCGATGTCGACTGTATAATGATTTCTATGGGCGGCTCCTGCAATGAATTACAAGACGGATGAAATAGTCAATGAACTTAAAATGAAAAACGAGAAATCGAATTGACTGCAAAAAAATGTTTTAATTCCACTAGGTTTTAGTTCCAATGTGTTTCTCTATTAAGCTGTACGGGGCCCAGAAGTAGGCGTTTTCAACCATCTAACATTCTGAATTGACCTGCTCATATACACGACGAAAGTCGATTAAGTTACCGGTGTGTCAGGGCAAACGTCGATTTCAAAATTCAGTAGCAACTTGCAAATTGCCAGGCGAACTTCCATCATGGCGAATCTCATTCCCACACAGTTTCTTGGTCCAGCACCAAACGGTTGAAAAATCATTGGGTCGATTTTGCTCATGTCTTCCATTCTGATTGAGCAAAAAATAAATTACGTGCAAGGCAGAAAACGGTGTTGTTGATTGGCGGTGCATTAGGAAGGCTATGTTAGAATTTGGAAACTGACACTTTATTTGTTCATTAAAATATTAACAAATTTGAAACCTATGTTATCCCACATAATTCAAAATGGACTGGAAATTATTATGTTTCAATAATATCTTTCCGAGAAAATCTTGAATGTTTTGAATAAATATTTGTAGTGGTGATAACAGCTTTTGTTTCAATGAAACGTTAAGTTACTTTTGTCGGCAAGAGTTTTTAAGCAACTTTTTTAAATTAAAGACGTTGAAATTACAGCTATTATCATCACCAGTTGTTTATTATTTTGAAATTAAGTTTTACCTCTCTGGCAAAAATCGTTCCGGTTCCTCCCAATATTCCGGGTCTCGTGACATTCCATAAAGTGGAATATCGATGTGGACTCCTTCTGGAATCGTCACTCCATTAATCGTGATTTGTTTTTCACAGAAACGAAAATTTCTGAAGGCATGGAAATGGATTAAAACAAATTGCGTTTTCTGTGTCATGACAAGTATAAAACTAGAACACAAATACTTGCAAGGTTATGGGTTCTAACCCCGCCTTATGCTCCCAAATAGAAAATTATATCGTTTTTAATGAACACAGTCACATAAGCGACATAAGACTTTGTTAAAACATCACGTTGCATCAACCACGAAACAAGTTTAGATGAATAGTGCAAAGGCATCGCGAAATTAGTAGTTCGAATCCCACGCACGTATGCGTTCTAAAGTCAATTTATGCGAGACACTCTGATCTCACTGCGCGCTACACTCACTTTCTTGTAAGCCCCGGTCATATAACGCTTAAAAATAATGTCGTCCACTTTTTTGCCCTCCATACCGTTTTAACGTTGCGCAGCTATTTCCGGCTTGGTGATTGTTTTGGTGCAATTATGTTACTATGTTTTCTTTCACCGTACGACACAATGCATTAGCCTTATTCCGCACACCCGCACTTCGTTATCAAGCCGTAAAGCCCGAGTTGTAAGTCGCACTTTAAGAAAAACTACGCTAAAAAATCACTGATTTAAACTAAACCAACCTAAAGCGGAATTGGACACCATAAATAAACAAGTAAAATTGACATAGGTCCTGAATATTCGACAAGAGCTCCCTTATAACAAGCAAAACAATTTTCGGCGCAAAGCAGTTTACTAAGAATAAAATACAAACACACAACCTGACTGTAGGTGGGTAAAGACGAACAGATTCGTAAATGCATTGGGTCAGAAACTTGAGGTCGCTTATATCCTCAAATGTAAGTGAATTCTGCAAAAACAACAACAAAATCAGATATTTGTCATCATGTTCGAAAGCTTATTGGTTTTAATCCCGTCTCGACTACTTATGTTTTCCTTTAACAAAATATTCAAGCGAGGCATAGGTCTAATAATAACAACAAGGTATGGTGATGGTAACGATGTAAATGCGATAAACTTAAATGAATCAGCGGCAAGTAAAAACCTTTTAAAAACAAAAAAGATTGTTTCTGAAAAACAGGATCGAAGTAAAACAAGGTTCCAACATTAGAAACTCACGTCTTTCCCAGCAATCCCTTGTATTTCTTTCCTCAGTTTTTGTTGAGCTTCTTTATTCCATGCAAGGTTGTAGGCAAGAAAGTTGATGGCGCTCGATGTAGTTTCGTAACCGGCAAGAATCATTAGAACTCCGTTCCCTATCAACTCCAGACGTGTCATACCTAAAAATATTTCACCAAGTTTTAAAACGTCTAGACCAGATTGTTTTGTTTATTGCAAGGATATATTGTAGTTTCACTAAAAGTTATTTAGAAGTATTATATGTGATGTTAATTTGTTAGATTACATTACGAAATGTTGTAACTGCAATTGTTAAATATTTCAATTGCGAGTCTCTTGTAATCCTCATCCTCATATTTATTTTCAGTTGCCTGTACGTAAAATACAATCAACAAGCAACTGGCGGATTGCGAACGGACCATGTCGGTCATAAAGTCTGATTGTCTGTTATCAAATGTAGTATATGTTAATTGTTTATTAAAATTATGTAGACCATATCTGTGGAACCAAACCAAAATAAACACAAAACTTGGTGCTAGGCGACACATATTTATTTATGGTTGATGTGCATATTTGAGAGTTTTATCTTCTGTTTTAACATTTTCTTCTGTCATTTTGCTCATTGAGATTACAGTCATAACATGTGCTACCATTAAAGCGCAAGTTTTATTAGTTGAAAGACTGCATTCGCTATTTCTAGGCAGTTGTTAAATATCATAAATTAGGTTTAACGTATGGAATTAAACAGGTTTAGTAAGCCATGGTCAGCAAGTTCTTTCCAACAAACTGTAGTGATGTGTTCTGGCAAGGGCATACATTAATTTAGAAATTAACATGTTTTTTTTAGTCTGTCATCAACACATTTTAGTGCCACTTCAAATTCACATTGAAAAATACTGATTTTATTGAATTTCTTACTTTCAACTTTTTGAAGGTTTGTTACCTTTGATTTTGTTTCGCGCTTCTTTGTCTGTGATTTCAGACTCTGCCATAATCTGCATGATACTCTGCTCCTAAATATTTAATCAGACAGTGAATGGAAGGTTTCTTAAATTGAAAGAGTGGTTTAGCACATTTTTGCTATTGCACATACACTAGGAGTATGACCTGTTCTGAAAGGTTACTTCATTTCCTATGCTAATTTTGTATTGGGTCCCATATTGCATTTTATGATCATAGTTTGTTTCTGCAGGCAGAACCCTACACATGCAAAGTTAAAAATGAAATGCATTTCAAGAGACAACCATGAGAAAGTTAGGTGTTTTAGAGTCAAACACAGTGTTCAGTATTGAAAGTACACACTAACCAAATCTTATTTAAATATTTGGTTGAAGTTGACCCATTTTAGGTTCTTTTTTGGCGGAATGGCCGCGTAAAGAAAAGAATCCATACTTTCTTCTGGTGTGGTAAGTTATATGTAATTGTACCTGCTTTGAGTCAGTAGTCTTTCCCGTTTCAATCAGAGTTTTAGTAAGACTTTTAAAATATTCGATCGAATCTTTTGGGAAAAAGCTGTAGTTCATCTTTTCCGCAAATTTTTCTGTCCACGGAAATATGGCTGCAACGAAATTATTATTTCAAAAGGTTACATAATAAAATATTCAACTAAAATTGTATTATGTGGTTAAAATGGTATAGCAAGCGTCTCAGTTCATAAGATAGTCGGTCCTAATCTCGCCTCTTCTAACGAGAAATGAAACGACGTTACCTTTAACCAAGTGCAATAGTTTTTACTAGAGGTCAGCAACCTTTAAATATAGCCAAGTGTAATTTAGTATATCTACAGTAATATCTTTGCGTTCCAACATTTATTTGGAAGTTTTTTTGCCGGCTGATTTGAAAAGCAATCAGAAAGCAGGCAAATTCTCTGTGTTTTAGGACTAGGACTTTAGGACTAAATGCGTGCCGACTTTGGCAGAGATTGTCGACCCACGACTTACACCAGTTTCAAAAAACACCCAGTGCACAAAATTGAAATAAATTTTAAGTATTAAAAATGGGTTTACCTTAATTGGTTTGAAAATGTCACGCGTAATTACAATGAAACATGCAATTCTTCGTTTGCTGTCGTCCTTAAACGTTTGGTACAATGATGAGAATGAAAAAAAAAGTTCTTTTGTAAAATACACACGATTGATTTAGTATGATTTAGTTTAGGACTTAAATTTTTGACTGTAAAGTTATTTCAGTCGTTCGCCTCTGATGCATGCAGTGCTTTTCAAATCCTTTTACTGTCGAATCAGTTAATTTACAGCGAGCTTTTGATGGCCATTTTTTGTAAATAACCAAATTTCGAAACACTGCAGTACCGAGTACTTGATACCGAAATCAACCACAATTAGCTGATGGTTGTCTTTTGTACCTGTTTTGCTAACTTACCAAAAACAAACACAAGAGGATTTGTGAGAAAGCTTGCCTGAAATAATTTCTTTGCCATCTTAATGGCTTTGGATTCGTTCCCATCTTTAGCCTACACAGAGAAAAATTACAACTTACAACATTTTAGCTCAGGGGTGCAAAAATGCGGTCGCATGGTCGCGCCGCGCGACCAATAAACTTGCGTGCGCGACCGCAGTTTGTAGTCACAATTAAAGGTGGTCTATATTTTTGTAATTAATTCTCAGAATAATAACAAAGCAATGATAAAGTGGCACAAAAATAGAGGGTAGGCAACGATCTAACAATATTGTTTTCGCGAAAAACACGCTGGAGTCGAGCGGCGACCGAATTACGTTAATTGCATATTTTATAGGCACTATCGCGATGTAACTGTGTAAAATGTGCAATCATCAATTGACATGACATGACGTGACTGTGTCTGTCATCTGTTGAAGTAGTGATTTCCGCAAACGTTTTCAAAACCTAAACAGAACATTTACTTTTCACTATCATAATAAGCATTCTTACACATTGGGCGCGAATGTGATGCTAATAGTCGTGGGTATGGTGCAATCGCACACGTGTCTCAAAAAGAATTTGCAACGCATATGCACTCAACAACACGTCACTCACGCCGCACAAACATTTTCAACGGATTGTAGCTATTGAATTGTTTTTTTTTTATGTTCTTTTCAACAATGTGTCCTCCTCTTTGGGGATAGAAATATGGTAGGCCAAGTTGCAACACAATCTCTGCGTCAGGTTTGGACGTTTGCTGTTCCTATCTGAGAACGTATGAGACGAGCCGAAAGACCGATTTGCCGAATCAGCAATTATAACGACGATTTGTCATGCGTCGGGATAAAAACTGGATATCGGGCAAACCCCAATTCCAAAACCTATGTCAATAGACTATGCCGTGATGTTACCGAAGCACAGTGCTCCACAACCTGTCGCCGTATGCTACTCGAAAATGCGACCGCGAAACCGTATATGGAAGTAAATGTGTGGGCGGTACTGCGTTGATTTAAACTTAATTTTAAACGACTAGCAATGGATTTTTCGGGGCTACTCTCGGTAGCAATACGTGACAGACTTTTTGTACGCTATTGTGTGCAAACAATGCCAAATGTCGGGCAACAAACAACTTAACAATTTAGATAGTGGCGTCATTAACAATTGAAACAAATCATTAAAGCTGTACAGTTCAATCTATGGATTAGACATAAAATTCTTTAAATCACTAGATTATAAACAATTTGATACATTTGGTGGCAGTTTGTAAAATAGGGACCTGTGATACGGCCTGTTAGTAGCGAAATGGTTGTGCATTAGGTGGAAAAAGACACATACACAAAACGGTGTGTGCTACTACAATTTTTTGCGCGCTACCAGATTCCAAAAAAATTTTTGCACCCCTGTTTTTGCTGCACAATTTACACTGAGAAAATTGTTTTAAGTGTGTCCGATCTATCCATATAACTGTCACCAGTCAAAATTTGGTGGATCCGATACTTGGCGTAACAAGTGGTTTAAATCGGATGCAAATTGAGGAGGGAAGTTAGGAAATATGTTTCGGGTAAGTAACCAACTTAACTTTCTTTTTTAATGTTTCTGTAAGTAGCATTACAAAACATGACCAAAACCCCAAAAAATCTAACCGACGCATTTTATAGGTAATTGCGAAAATGTTAAACATGTTGCGTATCACTGAATCATATTACAGTACTAAAAATACACTTTTCGTTTTTGTGTGGTTTTGGTGGAAGGTGTGGTACTAGCTCAAAGAAACCCTAAAGCAGGGGTGTCCAACTCGAACACACCGCCGTGCCAATTTTTGTTTTAATACATACTCGCGTGCCAACGTTTGGTACTTTTTTCAAACCATGCCTAAAACGTCTTAGCGGTACGGACTGAATGCGAATATTTGGCCACATGTAGAACCCTATTAAATGGTTAGAAAAAGATATGTCGTCAAATGCGAGTAAACTGGTTTAAGGTACTCCAGAAACCTTTTATTCTGTTTGTGCGACACAAGATACAAACAGAGTGCTTTGTGTAACATCGAAATCGCATCCTTGTTCAAGTTACATCGGTTTCAAAACTTATTTCAAACTAAACACAAACGCGTTTGTAGTTACGTAATTAATTGAACAGATATCGATTAAAACGCAACAATTACAATTGTTTTGAAATAAACGGGCATTTTAAGCATGACACTTACACTCAGGTTTAAATATTATTTGGCGCAATAACTTTCTGAAATAAACATATTTGTAAATTTTTGGTTAAACAAATTCCTTGGGGCAACATGAAACAATACAATGTGCTTATAGATGTAGGTTTGCATAACGATTCCTAGACCGTGTTTAATGTCCGCTTGCAAAGTCGGCAACGGCCTAAACTTGATCCAAGATGACTTAAGTTTAGGCATCAACAATACACGGTCAGCTATATTTGAAACGTGAATTGCTTTTACTTTCATTTCCCGCCGTAACAATTAATTAAAAACTAAATAGTTGATAAAATTGCTGATTCGGCCAATCGTCCTTTCGTTACGTGCACAAGTTTCTCAGCAAAGGTATTGGTATTTATTCGCATACCGCCAAACTCTTGTACGGGAACAAAAACTGCACATGGTATAGGTATCGGCGCTGTTGATCAAAAGTCGCACTAGCACAACTGGCGTTTTTTAAAACTCGCTTATGGCAAGGGGGATAATTAAGTTTGGTCGAAAAACGAACAATGAATTAGTCGGTCGTGTAACTTTACTACTTATAATTATTACTAAAGTTAGAATAAAGGCCAAGAAGAATCAATAGAAACAAATATAATTGCGTGACAAATCCTAATGTTTACCATCTAAATGTGCAAATGCTCGGCGTGCCACTTTCAAATGCTCTGCGTGCCACTTTTGGCACGCGTGCCACGTGTTGGACACCCCTGCCCTAAAGCTTCTGGACAAACAAACCTGCGAGTTTACGTTGACTCCAAAAGCCGCTGAACAGATTGCATCCAAAGCAAACTTTCCAAAAACTCTTTGAAAAGATACAGAACAAATTTATCTTTCTTTTGTACTTTTTGACGTGAATCGAACCTAGACGCAACCGAATACAAATCAAGGCTGGCTTGATTTAATAGACCTGGTGTGCTATGATTTGTATTACTAACATTGACATGAGCATGTACTGACAATAAAATCACGACTTTTACGTCTTTTAGGTCATTATATTCCTCATTGCACTTGTAAATTTTTAGATGAAAAGCCCCTGCGTTTCTAATCTTGCGATAATCAGGTCTTTGTTTAGGCAAATAGGACGTGAAAACGTCGGTTAAAACAACGTATTTGCCAGCAAAACATCATTCAGTTTATACTTATATACAGGCAGTTTGTGCATACAATTATATGAAATATTTCATCAAGCGTTTTACCCCTTGCTGTCGAAAACTCCGTCGTTTTCATTGCAAGAAGTTCTGAGGTTATCAACCATGGCATCAGCACATGCGTCCAAACCCCTCATCATTGACCGCAACTTTACATTCGAAAACAAAGGAGAAATCGTGTGCCTGAACAAATTAATTTTATTTTCGGTAGAATTGTGAAGATAAAAGGTTACCGGTAGCTTTTTTTGGTTAAAGATTTTTAGTACTTTTCACTGGTTGAAATGAACGTGACTAATTTCTTTAATCCACCTTTATATAACTTTAAAGGAGTTTTGACCCAGCGTTTGTGACAACTACAGCGTTGAATAAATCATAAAGAAGTGTTAAACATTCAAACCAAATATCCAATCTATTTATACGAGAAACAAATATCGAACATATTTACCAGTAGATGCGCTGAAGTAACCATGCCATTGGTGTTAACTGGTAACACCCCATCCTATTCTAAATGTTAGTTAACGTTGCCAAAAATTAACTTGTGCCATGCTGTTGGTAACACATTGAAACTATCAAAATGTTTTGCTATCTTACCTAACTCTTCTCCATTTATCTCTACTAATGTGGGTTAATCCGTTGTTTAACACCTTCCCCATAATTTTCATCAGTATTTTCTGTTAAAAAGTGATTTTTGGATAGTTAGAAAATAACTTTATGTCACTGCAATTTTTTATCAAGTGTTTTATTTTATTACATAGTAAATGCACAACACGTTGATCTTGGGGGTATGCACAACTATTTGTCAAGATAAATAATTTTCTATTTTGTGCATATTCTAAAATGTTACTTAAATTTTTAGTCGACTTACACCACATTTCAATTTAAACTCAAATTGAATATTTAAATTTAAATACAAATAAAGTTTCTACTAAAGCAAAATTTAAAGCCTGGAAAGATATACAGTATAACCAAAATAATATGTATTTTTACAACAGCTTTTTAATCATAAGCTTATTGCAATAACAAAAGTTTAAGTGTAGCTAGGTCAAGTGAAGTGTCACCGACCATACCACTCCAGTTCGCTATATATGTAGCTAATTATTGTTGTATTCATTGATTGTTTTCATTATTTAAGTAATGAGAACAAATAAACTGCTCTGGACCAGGGGTGCACAACCTGCAGCTGTACAACCACAGAGGCGATTTTGTGTGGCTGTAAAGATGATTATTAAAATATATGTTCTGGCAGCCGTGTCAAAAATAAAACTATTTTGCCAAATGTTTCAATTTTTAAACTGCTGGAAAAGAGTATTATCAGCCTAGTAGCCATATGTATCACACTTTTTTGTACCCCTATTGTGTGCAACAATGCAAAAAAAAAAACTTATACCGCAAGTATCAAAATTTAGATTGCGACATCAAAAACAGCTAAGACTGATCATTAGACTAGTGTTCAGCTCAATTTGTACATCCAGTTTGAAAGTATATCCGGGCTATTTAGGCATCAGTAACTTTGAAAAAAAAACAAGCAGGGTATTTGTGGCTGTTGGTAAAATGAGAATCTGCGATGCGGGAGACATAGCAAACAGTTTGTGCACTCCTAATCTAGCCACGATACTCCTACATGATTTGCTTCAAGTGATCACAAGCAATACTATTTTGAAAAAAAAAAACAACTCAAATGGTAATTTTCATACTACGGTGTGAATGCCAAGAATTTTCCCTACCTGCCTGTCGTGGAAGATATTAAATTCTTTAATCATGATTTGTTTTAAAATGTCAGGATCACTGATAACGATGCGTGGAGACCACCCAGTGTATGTTCTGTAACAAGTATTCTAGTGTTTAGTGAGTTTTTTTTAAACACACTTTGGTATTTATATTTTACTGCTTCAGAGAATTTTGGTTCTCGAATTGGACACTTTAACATACAACCAGAGCTGCAAAAAAAAAAAACGAAAGAAAAAGTCGTGTTCCAGCAATTGACACAGATATGAGATAAAAGGTCATTTGTTCCTGACAATATTTAGCTTAAATACTGTAATTATACAATGCTGGTGGAACAAGAAATTAACACACTGAATTGTTTTTGTTTTCCATCAAAAAATTATGAAATATAATCAGAACTGTAAACGTTAATCAAAGTTTCAAAACATTTTGTTACAATTCAGCGAAAGAACTCATATCCAAATCAACTAATACTTCAGCCTAAAAAATAAAAACCTTCAAGCAACAAGTCACAAATGTTCATGTACATTGGTACTTAAAGAGTTATGTTGGCCTTTAAAATAACTGTATTTGCTTGAGCAGTTTCTGAGGTAAATGTAAAACTTCAAAAAGTTAAACAAATAAAATAAACTATCAATGTGTAACTGTAACAGTCCAAGAGCATACCTACTTTAATGCTTGTAGGTTGTCCTGAAAAAACTGTTAGTATTCATGTCTGCTACCAACACATCAAACCACAAAACTGTTCTTAGTACAATAGTTCTTAAACTGATTTAAATCTAAGTTAAACAAAATGAATTAAAACTTAAAATGACCGTGTTTTTTTGCACTCGAGCGCTACAAATTATTTGTATAAAACGATAGCTTAATCAGTAAAATCAATTAATCTAAAAATATTTGGTAAAATTTTAGTCACCTTACCCATATACTGTGCCAAATTTCCTTTTCATTTCAAGATCTTTTAGAAAGAACTTTAACAAAAAAAAAATACAAAGTTACAAAAACGGTTGTCACAGCAATATTTCATCATGTATTTGTCAAAAAACAATATTTTGTGCTTGTAAATCTAAGGTTGGTTGTTTAATTAGTCAATAACATTGATAAATTGACCAGTCAATACACACATCAAAAAATGTTTTTAGTAAACGGTTTAAATGTAAACATTGTTATTGCTCATGTCCTAAAAAGCTGATATAAAATGATTTGTGAAAGGAAAAATCATTTAGACTTCATTTACATGAAAAACAAAGAGTTCAAAATCAGATTTTTGTCAATTTATGGGCCACCTGTTTTGGATTGTCAAACATGTTTCCAATTGTTCCCAGGTTCCGAATGCTGGGTGGATGATGGGGAATGTTAAATTTGTTGAGAAACTGCCATTTATGATGTACGTAAAACCTTGAAACAAACACAGAATGGTTATAATACATAGTTATATGCCAAACAACTGTGTTTTATGCCACTACAGATTTAAAAGTGTGGCATTAACGGTTTATTGTCAAAACATGTCACCCTTATCTTTTATTTGGATTTAAAAACAAAAGAAGGGAAGAAGTTAAACATTTTAAAAAAGGATCAATTTAAAACGATATGTAAAAGATAAAGATGAATAATTAACAAAACAACAACCGTTTTTCATTTTTCCTGCTTTTCTGTTGTTAAAACAATCGAAAAACATTAAAAATGCCTCAAAACATAAAACTCATTGAATGTGTTGCAATAAGAAAAGTTTAGCCGATTTATGCGGTGTTATGCAAGGTTAGATTGAGTTGGGAAATGCGCGATCTAAATCCAAAAATAAAACTCGGTTTATTAAACAAATACATAAAGCAACAACAAACGTATAACGTTGGCGATAACTTCTTTAGTTGGAATAGCAAACGCAATTATATATTCAAGCGACAACGTGGTATTGTATCGGGGCAAAGGTAGTATCGCTCCGTAACAAAGGAAATAATTATCCTAGTGGAAGGCGGCTACGAGATACGTTTTTACGATTGCGAAAGTGTTAGGGCGCGTGTTTTTACAAAACGCAAAATCTACGGCCGCTAGACTTTAAAGGAAATGCTTACTTGCTTTGAGTTTCTAATGTGACGCTAAAATGAAAATACACATTGCTACAAATGCACGCAGAGTACAGACTTTATTAAGAAATATCAAATTACCATGCAAGAATCAAGAAAGTTGCCAATAAAATCCACGTCTCAAAAGCCATTAAATGCAGTGGCGATAGCATGTTGTCAGTTTCCTCGCTAGTTTAAGCAACAAATTTTCCTGCATCGGCAACACACATGCTGTTAAATAACAAACCAATTTCACGGTATGGCAGAATGCCGATAAACGCAGTCATGCGTAAATACAACTATTTAAATGTAAAATCAATTTAGCCACAATACGCTCAAGTCACTTACTAAAAGTCTGCCATAAACAACAGTTTGTACCGAATGCGTAACCGTGAATGGTTAAACTCTTATTCATTCAATGTGCTCTTCATAACATCTTATCATAGCGCAGCTAAGTGTATGTATAAACCTAAACATTTTCTGCAATCATAATCAAGTCGACGTATCAGTATACATAAAAAAATGAATAAGGCTTTTGCAGCAGAACGTTGCCTCATGTTGACACAACTTTACAAGTGTCAACACTGTGCTGTAAAGATGACAAGTTACTTGTTGACTTAAAGCAAACATTATGCCTGTATTCTGTAAGGGGTGTGCTGACTTTAGTGGATAGACAATTAAAAACACTACGTAAATCTGAATCTTTGTTAAAACATGCTAATTGCTGCTTAACTAAACCTATGCGAGGCCGAAGACTACTTCACTTATGTTTCCAAGTTTATATTTGGAGAAAGCATGTCACAAAATCGCCGGCTGACCACGCAACACAAATGTCGCAACGCCAAGGCATCCACTGTGAACTATCAACTCGAAAACTGTAATGCACTCGATACTAGATACTAACACTAAGCGCATAGTTGTGAACACATAGTCACGACAAGGTCAATCCGGTTCTAAACCGTAATTATCATTAAATTGTTTGCAGAAACTTCAAATGTAACATGGCTAGAAGCCGTTCAAGGGGTTGTTTCTCGGTAATACGAAAGGGAATGATACAAATTAACCCTAAGACAGTTCATGACCTGTTCAGCAGAGGTTTGTAAACTTGTTTTGTTGGAGTAGAATACGATCAAGCTTTTGTGTGTAAAAAAGGCAAAGTAAATTGATTATTATATGCGAATAAAATGTTTTAGTCCAAAGTCCGTTACAGGGGCAACAACGCGTATTCGAAGGAGAAAAGCAGAGACGTAAGACTCATTTAGCGTAAGGGAAAAAAAGAAAATACACAAAAGCTGTGGATAATGTATTCATCCCTTTAAACAAGTGGTTCTAACACTGGCGTACGCGGTCTCTCGGGGCCCACCAAGCCAGTTCAGAGGGACCGCGAGAAGCTCTAGATCTTTTGCAATATCATCTTATGATTAAAAATTAGACAGATTAATGATGTATCTGCGTGACAAGAAGTGGTCCTTCGCCTTACTTTCAAGTGACAAAAAGTGCCAATTGTTCGCACACAATTTCAATTTTGTTTTAGTCTTACTTGTGACGTAATAAATTCCCCTTGAAACATTCCCATAAGAAGCAATCTTACGAAACTAAAGTAAATTAAGCCTGTATTAAACCTGTATTATATAATGTTTATTACTTTAAACCAGTGGTTCTCAAAGTATGGGTCGCGACGAACTATTACTGCCCAAACGAACTATTACTGCAGTAGTAGTAAAGTCCCCTCACTCGACCACGTTGTACAGTAAAACGAACTAATCATTGCAAAATACCGACAATAGCCTTCAAATTGTACTGTTACGCACATGGCGATTGTTACGTCATAGGACAGGGAATATAAGTTAATCATGCGAAACTGAGCGAGGAGTTGTAACAATTAGCGTTTGGGGATGAGTAAGTATTCGCACAAGGAAACATTTTTAGATTTGGGATTCACTTCGATCAATGATCGTGGTGCTGCAAAGCCACAATGTGTGTAGTGTTATGCAGTATTGTCGAAACGAACTCGTTAAACCTGCAGCCATTTTGACATGGGCAGGCCACGACGTGGCGTCGAACTAGTACATGTTTTGATGTCTAAGGCTTGGGTCGTGAGTTGTTCATAAAACTCAGATTTGGGTCGCGGTCAAAAAAGTTTGAGAACCACTGCTTTAAACGATAAAAAATAGTTTTATTGCTTTTCTTTTTATATGAAAAAGCAGCGTTTTTCTCAACGAAATTTTTTGACAGCCAATTAACCATAATTATGTGTTCCAGATTTTTGGGGAAATTAAAACAATTTCTAAACCTTAAGAAATCTGCAGACAATGTGAGTGACAATACATTAGCCACATTAGTTAGTGTAGTCCCATTATGGCTCTTTATTTTAATGGACTAAAAAATTATGCAAATTTGATACATTAAAATTTACCTTGACAGAGATAAAGAAAACCAAGCCTAAAAATATCCATTAGTAGCAAACATCTAGCTGTCGATCTATATTCTTCGTCATACAAGCACGGTCTATTTTGAGATTCTTTTTATTAAGGCGGATTTTTACTTTTTATTATGACAACCTTATCCGAGTGTTTATGATTTTTGTGGCTAATTTCCCGATTAAAATTGCTTTTATGCATACATAATGAGGTAAGGGTTTTCCCCATTGCTATTGCGTATTTGAATGTCACTAGTTTCAAAACGACCGATCAGCAATGTTTCTCCTAATAACCCTTTGGCGTAGAATAGCAGTGACAGAATTAGTAACATAATCTTGTAAATTCCTTTATGTTGTCAAAATCCTAAAAATGTTATACTGCATTGAAAGTAGTTTACTATGCTGTTTCATTCAAAAACCAAATGATAAGTTTAGCATGGTTTAAATTTAGCCTCAATTTGAAAGAGCAAAAGGTAATAACACCTTGAAAGTTGAGAACTAACGTATGTTGAGGGTATTTCTCCGAAAGAGGATTTTAGCATCGCTTCTCAACCCCATACAAGTACGATTATTAAAGCGTTTTAGTTTGTTACATAATCTGTTTAACGCCTACATCTCAGATAACCCATCTTAGATAACACATGTTGTGAATAGTTTAAATAATCTTTCTTGTATAAGGTTGAGGAGCAAAGCTAAAATCTTCTTTCGGACAAATATCCTCCGTTCATCGATGATTCCAGTAAATAGTAAAACCCACACTTTCCACATGACTAATATTTTTTATGAAACAGTTCTAACTATGCCTGTATGTACAAACAACGAATTTTTGAGCGTACATTTCTCATTGTAAAAACCGTTAAACATAACCTAAGTATATTATTTCAAAACCTATATGTTGCTTACCTTTTAAGCTCAATGTTAAACCGTTAGCCAATAAACATTGTTTCAACCCCAAATCCAACAAAAACTATTTATATGGCCCTTGCACTGAAAATGTACACTCACAATTTGAAATAGTAAAGTTCCTTGATTCATTACGGCACAACTTAACCAACGTAGAGCTAAGAAATACGTCAATCAAACTGCCTGCATTTACCCTTTATGATATTGCGTTAAATGTTCCGCTCATAGCAGCTGTTTAAAATATCCTTCCATCGCATTATTTTGTACGCGCATTTAACATTCCTACCAGTTTCCTGTTCGTGACGAATTAGGGATCATTGCGTCATAGCGTCTATCACGACAAAGGCTTTTCAGAAAAAAGCGCGGATCACTGAAAAACTTACTCGCAATTTTACTCCATCGTTGCTTTGCTAAGAGTGTAATACAATATTAATGTAAATAGCCTAGACATGACAAAAAAACTCAATCCATATTACGAAACTGAAAAAAAAAATGGTTGGTGAATATAAAGCGAATTAGGTCTTTGCTTAAGTTTTGTGTTTACATGCTTAAAGTTTTTACAAAAAAAATGCAAACTTTCTTGCAAAATGACTTTCATAAATAATTTTTACAATCTTTCTGCAACCCGCAAAGGTGTTTTTTCATTTCTGCAATTCTGCAACCCGCAAAAGTGTTTTTTTATTGCCTTCATTAAACGTGTCTAAACTCTGTTGTATTGCGCATTGTGATATAGGCCTATTGAGTTGAGTTTATTTCGCCGGGAAAATCGTAGCAGTACAATTACGCTGAAATATTCACCAGGCCGGGAATAGCTGCGCAACGTTCGACCGTTAAAAAGTGCGACAAATATGGGGGTACAATTGGTGGAGGGATGGAAGACGCGCTGCAGCTACACCGTTATTATAAGATTTATCTCAGTTTCTAAACACAAAAATATTGTACATACATATGGGTTGGACCAACAGATTTAAAGCTGCTCAACAAAGAGTGGATTAGTGAATCTCACAGCTGTCATATACGCTGAAGTTTGTATTTGTTTTTTAACCATTTAATTATTTATGTTTTTTGATTTATTTCTTAGAAGACAGCAACAAAAAATGGAAACCCATTAACAATGTAAAGAAAATTTTAGACAACTACCAGCACAAAAGAAAGTGATTTAAACTTTACAGCCTTAAAGGAGTATAACAGTAGTTTCAAAGTTTTAAAGCATTTTAAAAGCGTTCAGGCTCTTTAACAGCCTTAAAGGAGTATAACAGTAGTTCAAAGTTAATTTGTACTTAAAAGATGACCGAGTTCAAGTGTTTTTTTGTTGTTTATTCTGAACGCCAGGTTAGAGGAAAAGACAGCCATATTGAGAAGTTGCATGTTAGGAATATCACCATGAGGCACTTAGTCCATGAAGCATAGTTTGTTGTGGTGGGTAAGGATGCTTTTCCTTGCCAATAACGAAAATATAAAAATATGCTTCGAAACTTTGATATGCACACCAGAATTACGTCTTGAACCCACCCACCACAACAAAGTTGAAAGTGGTTGTTCTTTGAACAACTTTTGTTATGTTTACCTGCGAAGTATGCCGCGAAAAGAAATTTTAGTTCTTTAATGCACCGCATGCTTAAAAAGTTTGAGAACCACTGACCTAGTGGCATGAACAACTCGGTTATTTTGTTTAATTACCTTATATTGCAAAGTCACATAGGGCAGTTGCCTTAAGCCGGATGCACACAAGAAAAAAGCAGCGGCTACGGCAGGGGAAATCCCGGACAGTCTGCGGCGCTCCCATGCGGTTGTGCGGATATATGCGCACACAGTATTTTGGCCGCATGCCTGAATGGTCCACCTCATTTTCGTGTAGCTTTAAACAATCTTTTATAGAATGAAAACAATCTAAGATTTATTGAAAAGAACTGAAAACAACTTCGAAAAAACAACACAAAACATTAGCAAAAACAATCAATTTAGGTCCACTGTTCATCAATGTTAAATTCAAGAGTACACTCCGAAAATAGTATATTTCTTATTTCTTTCATGTAGGTTTCCATAACTGCTGCAGGCTTTTCCCTTAATTGTGCCACCACAAATTTGCCAAAATGGTCAAGTCGGTCCAATTTTTTTCCTGCAGCTCTGCAAGATGACTAGAGCTCTGCCGTAGAAAATTTAGCATCTCTGTCCGTAAAATGAAATAGTCAAAATAAACTGTGGGTCTGCGAGTACCTGTACTTTCTGTTTGTCTGATTTCTTTCTTTGACAACTGGTTTTGACTGGTGTGGGAATCTCAGAAGTATGATCATTTTCTTTTCTAATATTTTCATCGCTGGAATCATCTTGAAATATTGAAAAACAAATATTTAATATCGTATTCAAATAATGAGCAAAACATAAATCACATGACTACTCTGCAAAACTCACACCTACTGACCTGGGTTGTCAAAGACAGACTGGGGTGAACTGCTGGCACTTGTATCAGTAAAGTTGTCTACAGATCTATACAAACAAAAAGATTAATATTTGCCTGATGTTATAATGTACCATCTACGTACTCTCTATGCTTAATATAGCTTTCCAAAAAGATAGTTGCTGGTAATATGGCCACCTCTTTTGTGGAAAAGTACCAGAGCCACATGGAGCTTCTGTATTCTTGTTGTGTGTTTTTTCCATATGCTGTTCTTAGTGTACGCCAGCGCTTCTGACACTGGTCAACTGGAAATTACAGTCAATAAAGCAAGTTAATTTAAAATTACAGAACATAAAAATAATATTTACCCTTAGTTTCATTAATTTAGTTATGTAACAAAACTCATGCTTACCTGTAGAGTTCAACTCCTGAGCAATATTTCTCCATGCACAATCTGTTTTGTTTCTAATCTTAAGGCCCGTTTACACTATGCGTAACGCGCTCGCTCAAACCTGCGTAACTTTGTTTGTTTCATTTTTTCTGTCTGGTTTCGCGCTTGACTGATTTCGGGCGCTCAAGTCTCGTAGAAATGAGCGAGCGATCGCCTACCGAGCGTTTTTCTGCGTATCAAGCTGCTTGAACCTGCGAAAACGGTTTGTGTTATCGCTGCTTGCGGGTTTGTAATTGAAAAAAGTTGGTTCATTTGGCGAAAATAAATGATGGTGCGCTATTTACCTCAAATTTAATTATTTATTACATTGTTATGATTGTATGTTGTGTTTTTTGTGTTCAAACATTGTAATTAAGTGAATTTAAAATGTACATTCTACCCAGTACAGGGGACTACATGCTATAAAAACATGAAAGTAAGATAAACATGCCATAAATCTATACAACAACATACTAAACAATCCTGTATGATTATCGAGATGCAAAATCATGTTTACTAACAAAATATCATTTAATTTAGATTCATAAAAATCTTTTTCGAATCTAAAATAGGTAACAATGAATTTATGTGATGAATGTTGGTCATCAATAGTTGCTGTGAGCTAAAAATGACGTCGGGTATGTTATTTAGTACACTTAGGTACGCGCCGAAAACCGTAGTGTAAACGGAAGGGGTCGCAAGGTTAGGTTAGGTTAGGCACCGCTAAGCACAGTGTAAACGGGCCTTTATGGTCTGGATGACATGGGTTGTAAATTAAGTTTGCTTGTGACACAAGGTCAATAAGCTTTGTATAAAAACTTTGTTCAATATCCATGATACTAAAAACTTGTTCCTGGAGGTTAATCACTTAAAACAATGAAATATTAACTGTTACAAAATCAGTTAATTTACTGGTAAACAAATAAACCAATAGAACAAGCAAATAAAAAAATGCCATAAACTATTACCTATATGTAAACATTACACACTCCACTGCCATGAAACTGCTCCATCTTTTACAAAATATTTTTTTAACTCATCCCTATAAAAACCTGCATTTCTAGAATAAAAATCTGATCCGAAATGTCCAAGTGAAGCCATATTTACAGATGAAGGAATAGTTTTTCTCCAGTTGCCATTTACTATGTTTCCATTACCATCAAATTGGTCCCCATAAATATGGGATGCTGACAGACGTGGACTTTGTAGGAAATTATGAAGAACCACACATGCCTGTACAATACTTTGGGCCACTTCTGGATCACAATTTAGCATTTTATAGAATACTTGAAATCGTACAGCAAGTATACCTAAAGCATTCTCTACAACTCTTCTTCCACGACTAAGTCGATAATTAAAAGTCTTTTTGTTCTGACTGAGGTGACGCCCTGGGTATGGCTTGATTATCCTAACCTTTAATGGAAAGACATCATCAGCAGCCAAATAATAGGGAACATGTGTGTTAGATCCTGGCAAGCTATTAGGGCTAGGAATTTGTAAAGAGCCTTTATCATTTTTTTTCCTATTCTGGAATTGCTGAAGATACCCCCATCACTATGTCGACTAGAGTCTCCTATGTCCACAAGAATGAAACGATAATGTGCATCACAGATTGCGAGAAGCACAATGGAGAAAAATCCCTTGTAGTTAAAAAAATTCGCTGCCACTGTTCGGAGGAGCCTTTATTCTAATGTGTTTTCCGTCAATTGCTCCAATGCAATTTGAGCATTGCCATAACTGATTAAAGTCTTTTTCAATTTCCAACCAATCTTCTGTAGTAGGAGGGCACATTACCAATGGAACCAAACATTTCCAAAGTGCTGAACAGCACTCTTTGATGATCTTGCCTACTGTAGTATGACCTACCCTGAATAAAAAACTCGTGTGCAGCTTTCAAGAACCTGTTGCAAGGTATCTCAGGGTCAAAATTAAGCGGCGCTGTGGTGAAATTGCTTTTCTCCATGAAGTGTCTTTTTTTCGTATTTTGGGCTCAATGATCTTCAGCAATGAATAAAATTTTTCTTTACTCATCCTAAAATACTGAGGTATTTGTCTGGGTCTCCACCTCCAAGAAGTTCTTCAGCAAGAATGAATTCAGATTTGCTGTCTCTCTCTTTTAAAATTCCATGCACCCAAACGTTTCTAAATAAAAAAAATACCTTAGGTGTTAGTTAGGTGTGTGAAAAACATTTCAATTTTTTTAAATCGACTTTGTCGTTTGCAACAGAGGTTCACAAAATAAACATTCTTCTCTGAATCTGTCATTATGAACGTAACGTACAAAAACCAAGAGCTGGCTGCACTGAGATACATCCGTACTTTCATCAAGTTGCATGCTAAACGCAAAAGGGGAGGCACCTAACTCATGGACTTGTTTGAGTATATTTTTCGAAATGTCCGCTATTCGCGACTTAATGCCGTTATTTGACATCGGTATATCTTCAACTTTTTTCTTCCGTTCTGAACCACAGACCAGCTCGACGATTTCCAGAGCACACGGTTTTATTAACGTTTCTGCAATCGTATGCGGCTTTTTGCTATGTGGTAAGCTACTTTATACGATGCTTCAACCAAAGGTTTTTTTGTTTTACCAAAGCCATGCTTTTCCAACGTTCCACCCTTTTCCGAGCCTTTTTGCAGCTAAATAAATCAGAACTGTACGAAGAACAGCTGGAGTGACTAGTATTGAAATAATCTTTTAATGTAGCAGGTTTCATGCTACTGTTAGCAAGAACTTTTCCACATAGGAAACACTGTGGCTTTTCTGTGCCATCTCGGTCGACGGTAAACGTAAAACCGAGCGCTGTGTTATCATTTTTATACTTCCGCATTTTAGACATTGTAACTACCTTTACAGTCCTTTAATCTCAATGAAGTTTCTGCACTGCAGCAGGCACAAGTATTGTCCTGTCAAGTCTATTGCCAATGTGTATTATGATGTCACATTGGGGCTAACAATCACAAGCAACTAATTGTTCTTAGCAAATGGTTGTGATAAACAATTTGTATCCATATGCATGAATGTAAAAAGGGTTTGGAAACGCAAAAGTATGTTTTTGTTGGTTAATGTTACGAAAATTGTTTTCCTTCCACGGACCCCCTGAAACCATCTCATAGACCCCTCGGGGGTCCGCGAACTCCAGGTTGGGAACCACTGCTTTAAAGTCTTTGGCCTGGATGACAGGATGTGGGCGATAATCTCCTGCTTTCGGTTGTCTTCGTCATTTTCTGTCGTGCTTTCGAGTTTGGGATCCCCAATCACAGATACTGCAATGGTTTGTTAATAAAATAAGCGAGTGGGGTCAATTGTGAAGGTTTTTTTTTTCCTGACGATATTTAGCATTCGCGGGTCAACCAAAGCGAGCTTTTGAACGTTTGCCATTGTATCTTTACTGGTAATCCAGAGGACAACATTTTTTTAGACCATATATTCCTAATGTGGTCAACAGCACTAATTTAGACCTTGCGGATGAAAAAACACCTCCTGTAATGGCATCAGAGCAAACTATGTTGTTTGTCTATCAACTTCATTGGCAGCGAAAACTTCTTCTTTGTTACGGGCGGGACATGTGCCTACTAGATGCTACATATAAGACTTCAAAATATGCCCTGCCATTGTTGTTTTTTTGTGTGTTAAAACAAACATGAACTACCAGGTTGTGGCTAGTTTTATCACACAAAATGAGAGACAAATTGATATTGAAGAAGCTCTTTCAATTTTGAAGAAATGGACACCTGGCTGGAAACCAACTTTTTTTATGACAGACAAATGTGATGCTGAAATACATGCCATTGAAACTGTTTTTTCAGGTAAGCTTGTTTTTAATTTTGAACTTAGTTATGTGTATGTTTAATGAAAATACTAGTATATAAACTATATACTTTGGCAGATTGCCATGTTTTAATATGCGACTTTCATCATGAGCAAGCATGGGAGCGTTGGGTTAAAAAGTCTGAAAACGGTGTTCGAGAGCTGAAAGTGAGGAAACTTACCAAACAGCATTACACAATTTTCAGTCATGTGTTTAATGGATTGATAGTGATAAACTTCAAAAGTACTTTATTAAAACTTGGCTATCACGAAAAGAGGTAAGGAAGGTTGTTAAATAAAAGATGCAAGCTAGGTATTTATGACAGGTATGTTTTTAGCGTTGGTTGTGGCTGTATCGAGCAGATCAATTAAAAGTACTTGTTCGCACCAACAATGGTGTGGAAAGACAAAATCGAGTTTTAAAAGAATGCCATACGCGTTTCAGAACAGACAAATCTTGATCTGGACTGATTACAAGTTTACACAAAGATTTTCTCCCAGAAGGAAAAACCAAGTAAGCTGCAACCAAAATATATAGTCAGTTGGATCCCTGTTTGTACAACATTTGCTAAAGTATTCAACTTGTTAAGGAATATGAACATGTGTCACATGTATACATTTTTATTTAATTATAGTTGACTGTCCGTGTATGAAAAAAAAGTATATAATCTAGGTATAAGCAAGAAAACTTGAGATCTTCAAGCAACTGCAGAAGTTACAACAGTTCTGTTCCTGACTTTTTACAAAACAGACCAAGAAAATTGGTAAAACATTGTATTCAAATAATTGGGGAGTCTGCGAATTTGCAATCAAACACAATTGCAAGAAATGGAAATGTATTCTCTGTTAACATTGAATCTACTGACCAAATGTACACTGTGCAATTGGGATCAAAGGATGAATTTTCCAAATGCACTTGTGCAGATTTTACCCGACACTTCTTGCCATGCAACTGTGTTTAACAAGTATGATGATGTTGATTGGTCCAGCTTACCAGAATGGTAACAAAATTCTGTTCACATGCTGTTGGATCCAAATGTTGTGAACGCTATAAGTGCATCAAAACCGAATGAAGAAGCTGTTACAAGTAATATCATTTCAACTTATTCATTGTGTTCAAACACAACTGTGAGTTCACCCACTGTTGGGAATGAAGACACTCCAAGACAGCAAACCATCCGCAAATTCAACGATTTGTTGGTTGACATAAAAAATATGTCTTATGATGTACCTTCACAAAAAGGTTTGCAGCAAGCTATTCAAGACCTCGAATGCATCAAAGATAACTTAGCAAAAACCTGTTGTTATGATGATAAACTTGAATTTCAAAAATTCCAAAACACATATCTGTTAAAACAAAAAGAAAGGTGATTTGGTCTGAAAGTGGTGATGAGCTTCCCCGTAAACGACCAAAGGTGAACCATTTACATCAGTGTTTCTCAACCTTTTTTGTTCTGCGACCCCTTTTAACGTTTTAGTACAGACCGCGACCCCCTTCTGGAACTATACATATCGCACTACAGTACAACTCGAAAACATTTATTGTAAATGACTGAAAATAATTAATGGGAGGGTTGGCGTTGTATCTGAATGGCCAACTTTGCAATCCGTGGTTCTGTGATTGACAGTGCCAGTCTCATATCATCTTCAACCATCATTCGATTTCGTGCCTTCGTCTTGATATGTACAAGTGCCGAGAAACCACTCTCGCAGAGATACGTTGTGGCAAACGGAAGCAATATCCGAAAAGCTTGTTCAGATAGTTGGGGGTACGACTTATACATGCCGCACCAGAACTGCGAAAGAGACATTTCATCAAAAGCATCTCGTGCTGACGAATCATTTCGAAGATCGCAAAATTGGTCTTGTAGTTCATCGGGAATATCGGCAACATCTAAAGTAGCAGAGAACGGATTTCGGACAAGTAAAGCATCTTTTTCTCTGAGCTCAGGAAAGTATCGTTCAAACTCAACTTCAAGGGATTGAAGATGCTGTGTAATTAATGTCTTTAATTGCTCATCAAGCTCTTCAGATTATTCAAAAACACTGGACAAATTTTCGAACATGGCAATGTTCCCTTGTATTACTTTTCGACGCCGATTCTGCAAAGCCATAAGATTGTCTCGGAGTTGGATAATGTACGTGTCTTTACCCTGTAACTTCAGGTTTAGACTGTTCAATTTTTCAAAAATGTCAGCTAAATAAGCGAGACTTTTAATCCAGAAATCATCATTGAAGTAAGGCAAGAGGTCTTTCTTTTTAATTTCTGCAAATGACTTAATTTCGTCCCTCATCTCAAAAACGCGGCTTAGAACATTTCCCTTTGACAGCCAACGCACAGACGTGTAAAATAGCAATACCTCATGGGTGGAATTCATGTCTTTACAGAGTTGTTTAAATAGGCGCGTGTTAAGACTTCCTGATTTGATCCAATTGACAATGTGTATTACTGACTTTAGTACGTCGTGGAGAGAGACAGGCAAAGTTTTGCTGGCAAGTGCATATCTATGAATGATGCAATGTGTTCCTTTTGCCATCGGAGAAAGTTCCTTAACTTTTGTTTGAAATCCAGAGTGCGAACCTAACATCGCTGGAGCTCCATCAGTGCAAACTCCGCAAACATTTTTCCACTGCAGCTTTGTTGCAGCAAAAAACATTTTTACTTTTTCCAACACATCCACGCTTCTTGTGGTGCCTTCGAGTTCACTACAGAACAAAAATTCTTCTTTGATGTCTCCACAGTGAATGTATCTGACAAAAACTAGCAACTGGGCACATGAAGTTACGTCGGTCGATTCATCCACTTGGAAAGAAAACATTGGGGATTCTTGTATTTCGTTTACAACTAACTCCTTCACATCAGTCGACATGTCTGCAATGCGCCTCCGAATGGTATCATTGGAAAGGGATATTTGTCTTATTTTTGCTTCACTCGCAACTCCAAGAACGAGTTTTACCGTTTTTACCAAGCAGGGTTTAATAAGGGTTTCTCCAATTACATGCGTTTTTTTGTGCTTCGCTATTTCTAGTGCCACTTCATAAGATGCCTGTATTAGGGCCGAGTTGTCTTGATAAAACTTTCCCGTTAAATCAAGTTTCTGGCTTTTTAAAGCGGACTCGTGACGCCGAAAAAAATCTAAATCTTTCCCTGATAGATTGGAATGAGTTTGTCTCCAAATGCCGCTTCAACTTAGAAGGCTTCATAGATTCAGCGCTGAGGGCGCTGAGGACACTGTGGCACATAACACACTGAGGCCTTTCAGTGCCATTGCTAACTGTGGATGTAAAGCCGAACTTTAAATACTCTTTCAAATATTGGCGTTTTTTGCTCATGTCTACAATTGAAGCAAAAGTACTGATGGGACTGCAGATCTTCGCTTTCTATGACACTGCTCAAAGCATTACAACAATTATAAGATAACTAGTTTCTTATTCACTATAAATAGCAATTGTCTTTCATTCTGACAATATCCACTTTGTTACGTAACAATGTCTATTCATTTTCTGTTTCAGTAACTTGCTGCGGTTTAAACGAAAACTGGTCGCAGTAACACCTTGTTACATATTTTTTAGTTAAGCCAAGGATGTTCCATTATTTTTGGTGAATTTTTTAACACCTCCGCGACCCCTCCAAAATACCTTTGCGACCCCCAGGTTGAGAAACACTGATTTACATCATATTTCAGTTCTTGGATACGAGCTGCAAACCTATTGCCACAAAGTCACGACGATATAGCCCTGGTGATCGCAACTTCATAGAATCTGAAATTAAACGTCTGCAGGCGGCAGGAATCGTGGAACCAGCAAAATCACCTTGGCGAGCCCAAGTGTTGGTAGTGGAACAACACGGAGGAAAGAAGCGTCTTTGCATCGACTATTCAGTAACTATTAATAAGTTCACATACCTAGATGCGTATCCTTTGCCTCGAATCGAAGAATTAGTGAACAAGATCGCACGAGTTTATGGATGAATTTATACGGCGCCATAGACTAACTAAGGTGTGCGTATCTTGACGACATGACCGTAACTGGTGCTACCGATAAAGAACACAAAGAAAATCTTGAGCGTTTACTGGAGGCTGCTAGAAGTGACGGTTTGACTTTTAATAAAGCAAAGTCCAAAATTGGTGTAAGGAGTCTAGACTTACTTGGATATCGTGTGTCCCACGGGGAAGTACGTCCTGATCCAAGCCGTTTACAACCGTTACTCGAAATGCGCCCGCCGACTTCTACTAAAGAACTGAAAAGAGTCAATGGATTATTTGCATACTACGCAAAATGGATTGTAGATTTTTCAAAAAAAGCGCGACCTCTGTTGTATATTACTGAATTTCCTCTGCAAGGTAAGCCTCTTGAAGCTTTTAATGTCTTGAAATCTGATCATGGAAAAGCAAGCTTAGGGGCAATTAAAGATAATGTTCCCTTTGAAGTAGAAACCGATGCATCTGATTATGCTGTAGCAGCAATACTGTCACAAGATGGTCAACCCGTAGCGTACATGTCTCGTACGCTCAACAAATGCGAGCGAAATTATCCTGCTGTTGAAAAAGAAGCCTCGGCTATCATCGAAGCCTCTCGCAAGTGGTCTCAATTTCTCAAAGGCAGGCATTTTACTTTAATCACTGATCAACGTTCCGTAAGCTTCATGTTTGATCAGAAAAATCGAGGAAAAATTAAGAACACAAAAATACTTGCATGGCGCCTTGAACTTGGTCAGTTTAGTTACTCTATTCGTCACAGACCAGGAATTCACAACGTTGCACCTGATGCCATGTCTCGCATTTGTGCTTCCGTCACATCGACTAAAACCTTACGTGCGATTCACGAACAGCTGGGTCATCCAGGTTTTGCCAGACTGTATCACTTTATCCGGACCCACAATCTTTCATATACAAGTGAAGAAGCGAAACTCGTCGGGCAGCAGTGTCAGACTTGCGCGGAAATTAAGCCTCGATTCTTTCAACCTGCTTCTCAATCCCTAGTCCAAGCAACTAAACCGTGGGATCGATTGTCAATTGATTTTAAAGGACCTGTAAGAGGACCAAACCCATACTTGCTTGTAGTTATTGATGAATATAGCAGATTCCCTTTTGTTTTTCAGTGTTCTGCGATGACATCTAAAACAGTGATTGGTTGTCTAAATACCCTTTTCTGTCTCTTCGGTTTTCCTGCGTACATACATAGTGACCGAGGTCTATCGTTCATTAGTCGCGAAGTTAAGCAATTTCTTTGAGAACGAGGCATTGCAACAAGCAACTCTTCTCCATACCACCCCACAGGTAATAGCCAATGCGAACGCGCAAATCAAACTATTTGGCGCACAATTAAACTTCTGTTACACAGCAAAGGTTTGTCAGAAGAAAAATGGGAAAGCGTTCTAAATGAAGCTCTCCATGCAATTAGGACATTAGTTTGCACAGCAGTGAATGAAACACCACATGAAAGAATGTTTCGTTTCCGAAGAAGAGCTATGTTCGGAGCATCGATGCCAACTTGGTTGTTATCAGAGGGGCCCGTTCTCTTGCGGCGCCACGTTCGAAACAAAGGCGATCCTCTATGCGATGAAGTCTATCTTATTGATGCGAATCCATCATACGCATTAATTCGCCACTCTAACGGAAGGGAGGACACGGTATCCACATCGGATCTAGCCCCGTGTCCGCATTCTGGTACGGACGACATAAGACCGTCAATTGAAGCTGCCAAAGAAGATGTATATGCAACGACACCCGAAAATGTAGCAGAGCCTTCATCTCCTAATGTTGACGACAGTGATGAAACGGTGTTGGAGGAAAACGCTCCAATAACACCAACCCCAACCCCACGGGGATCACACCGAGACCGCAGGCCCCCTAATAGATTTGGGGAATGGACTGATGCGATTTTTCAATCATGGACATTTGTTTCCTGTTTGCTCCTTTGCTCCCTGTTTTCTTTTGTGGGGGAGATTGTGTTGAATGTTATTTCTATGTTGTGTTCCGGTTTACCTTGTTCCGTTTTTCCTTTCCGTTACGCCATGTTACTTCCTTCCGGTCATTAGTGTTTTGTCTCGTTAAAAGTAGGATGTTTAGTTTTCTCTTCCGTTTAGGCTTATTCGTTTTCTACATTTCCCAATTCATTTATTGTTTGTGTTGCAGATACATTGCTGTATTTTTACTTTAATAAAGCCAGAGTTTAATTAACTCCTCAATGGTCATCACAAATTTAAAGTCACTAGAACTAACTTTACCAAAACATGAAGAGCAACTATTAAAAAGTGTTGATGAACACTTTGTAACTAGATGGCTTTTTGATGAAGTAATCAACAGTTATTTGTGGCAGATAGTTTCTGCCAACAACCATACTTTGTATGTTTGTTCTATGGTGGCACAGATCCTCGAAAAAAAGGGTCCTGTTGGAAAACTTTAGAATGATGTGTCCCAAAGCTTATTTTCATTCCATGGAACCCATCGCAGTACCACTGGATTCTTTTGACAATTGATATTCAAAACAAAAAACTTATTTACTTGGATCCAATTGAAATGCCTTGTATTAAGACAAGTGCAAAGATTCAAGCTGCAAAGGAGTTGGCTAACTACCTGCTGTCCGAAAAATTCCATTCCCAACTAGAATCAGTGGAAGTTCCGATGCGAAGACCACAAAACGATTCTTCTAGTTGTGGTGTTTTCATTTGCATGTACGCAAAATGGCTTACAGCAGGCACAAATCTTCTGCAGCCAGCTTTTACATCTTTATGTCGAAAAGTAATTTTCCAATGTATTTCTGGTAACTGCCTTCAAGGAAGTCTGAAGAGGGACCAGTGTAAAATATGTCAATCTGGCACCATGTTAGACAATACCAGCATTATGAAAGGGGAGTGGGTTAAGTGTGTGCGATGCAAACAAGGTTTTCACAACAGCTGTCTTGACAGAATTGCACTATGTTCCATTGTGGACAATAGGTTTATTTGCCCTTAAATGCTGCAATATCTAGACAAAATATTACTTTTTTTACATTGTTTGAAAAGTTTATCAGTATCAGTACAAATGCTTTAAAAGTGTTATTACCTAATAAGCATTTTTTCCTGAAACACATTATTGTGGTCAACCCCTAAGCTTTTCGCTTGAACGCCTGAGTGTGGTTAACCCTTAAGCTTTTTCGCTTCAACGCCGGAGTGTGGTTAACCCTTAAGCATTTAGCTTGAACGCCTGAGTGTGATTGACTCACTGCAATAGTATTTTACTATTACGGCAAGAGGTTTTTAACACTTCAACAGGTGTGGTTAGCCTTAAGTCTGCAGATTTAAACCCTGCAGTCTTGAACGCTCAACAGGTGTGGTTGTACTACAAACCCCCAGTTTCATAGGGCTACTGGCGAGGCGTCTGGGTTATCAAAAATGCCAACTACCACAAATGAGAGCCCCATGGGTGTGGTTGGAATTCTCATGATATTTTACATGAGTTCTCATATTAGTAAATAAAATCATAAATTTTGTTATCTTTTTATCATAAACATAACTGACAAAGAACTTGTGTATGTAGAACACATTATGCAGACACTTTAACATTCACTGTTGTGATCATCAGTGCATTGTTATCTTTACTTTAAAACTTTCAAAAAAGACACCATAAACCACTTGTTCATTTTTATTTCTCTTCTTTCTGCAAAGCACAGCAACAGTTTGAAAAAAGTTCACATTTGAAGGCATTTAACAATTTACATTTTCAATTGAGCTGTCTTGTTGTGGCATCTACAAAAATAGTGATGTCATTAGCTGTATCATAGACATAATCAATTGACATCAAAACCTTACTAAAATCCACTGTCTATGTGTTATTACAAGTACAATTAACAATGCCACATACTCACATTTTCAGCCTAACTGTCTTGTTGTGGCATGTACAAAAATAGTGATGTCATTAGCAGTAACATAGACATAATCAATTGACATCAAAACCTTACTAAAATCCACTGTCTATGTGTTATTACAAGTACAATTAACAATGCCACATACTTACATTTTCAGCCGAGCTGTCTTGTGGCATCTACAAAAAATAGTGATGTCATTAGCTGTATCTTAGACATAATCAATTGACCTAAAAACCTTACTAAAATCCACTGTCTGTGTTATTACAAGTACAATTAACAATGCCACATACTCACATTTTCAGCCTAACTGTCTTGTTGTGGCATGGCATCTGCAAAAATAGTGATGTCATTAGCTGTATCATAGACATAATCAATTGACATCAAAACCTTACTAAAATCCACCGTCTATGTGTTATTACAAGTACAATTAACAATGCCACATACATTTTCAGCCGAGTTGTCTTGTCGTGGCATCTACAAAAATAGTGATGTCATTAGCTGTATCATAGACGTAATCAATTGACCTATTAACCTTACTAAAATCCACTGTCTATGCTTTATTAAAAATAAGATTAACAATGCCACATACATACATTTTTTTCAATGGGGCTCTTCTGAATTCTAAAAGACACAATGTTGTCATCTATTTCATAAATAGACATTTAAAAAAAAATTGATCTTACTTGTGTTATAAAATTTGTTTCTGGGAAGCCATCTGTAAAAAATAATGCAGATGGATTAATTACACCAAATTTTAGCTACACCACATTGCTTACTTTGCGTTTCGAGATATTTTGTTCTGTCTGTGAAATATATACAAGACATATAATAGTAAGACATTGCATTGAAATGATTATAAACAGGTCACTTACTGTTGTAAAGCGTGAAATTGTCGGTACGGCATAAACCTGTAGAAAAGAACATATATATAGCAAATGACTTGATGTTTTTAGAAATCTGACTCAATTTGTGTTAAATCATCTGGCACACAGATTTCCTAATTAATAATCTTTATTACCTTCTTATTTTTCTTTTTCTTTCTTTATCTGTATAATAAACACAAAAAATTAAGTTATGTTGCTAAATTTTTAACGACTACTTTACACTTTAAAACAACTCACTTTGCTGTCACCTTCTTGCTGCACCTTTATTTCTTTCACGTTGCATTTAATAAACTTAATGTCCATTTTCTTTTTTAAGCTCTACATGACAATTAGTAAATTTAATGTCCATTTAATAAAGTTTAATATCCAGTTTATAAAACAAATCAAACTAAGTGCACCTTTAATAATACGTCCTTTTGGCGCGGAATGCTCTATTGTGCCACCTACCGGAAATAGGGTCCTTTTGGGGGTAGATCCTCGTTATAGTGTTAGTAGCTCTACCCGCTGTTCCACTGTACCCACAAACTAGTACGATAATTGTGCATTATTCGCACTGATCTCTATAAACACTGGATTGCGCTACTGGCCGTCACGGTTGAAGCAAATTGAAGCGTAATGGCGGCTGCAAAAGGAAGCCCCAAAACTGCATTGAGGGCAACGGGGAGAGAGTGGAAAAATGACGATAATTTTTGTTTTAGGCATTTTCATAGCGATTTTTGCAGATATGATTTGTAGATTAATAGGACGCATGTATTCCAGTGTGTAATAACTTATAAATATGCGTAGATTGACTGTGAGGTGTTTGTATTTGTACTGGGTATTGAAACGTTTTTAAGTTAGTGTTGAAATAAATCTTTACTGAGTTGTAACTTTGTTGCTTTGTTTATTTTCAAAACAGTTTTGTTTCCATCTAACATTTCTTTTGCACGAATAGCTCATTGATTGTTTGTTATGTAATTTTCGTTTCAACATCTGATTTCCTCTCTGTTTTAGTTGTTGCTATGACTTCATCTTTTAGAAAAACCATCGGTATGGACGCTTGTTGCATGTATATCATTTGTTTCGGAGATATGGCCATATGTACATCTGGGAATATTGCTAGATTGTCTTGGTTTTTGTGTTTTTTTTTTCAAGGCTGTTTGCAACTTCTACGCTCCATCCCTTAGTACAAAATTCGATTGTCATGCAACCACAAATGGATAGGAAATCATACATGTCGGATAATCCAGTATTCAATTCCCTACAAATTGCATTTGTCAACAACAAGTTAATACACATTTTCCAGTTCTTACGATTTGCTGGAAATTAGCTAAAACTTCAAAACTATTCAGGACCGTCCACTTTATTCGTTATAATGGTCCGATCCATCCCAGAGTTCGTCACTGTTCAGCGCTTTTTTAGCAAAAAGAAATGAAGAGGCCTGAAGAGTAATCAATCATATTATGAAAGAAGCAAGGAACAGTAGACTGAAATAAATCTGAAAATCACACTAACACGCGCTGCTTTAGACGCCCGGAGAAACAGGAAGTTTAGTCTCTGCGAAAACACAATTGTAAACATAAATGTTTCTGGATTATTATAGAAAATATTAAATCCGACCTTTTAGGCCCAAGGGCAGCGGTACAACTCTTAACTTCTCATAGTATATAACATATTTCTTCTTTCCTGCTCTGTCGGTTTCAGCAGCATCGAGTTAGCTCCAGAAGTATGTATCATTCCCTGCATGTTTAATTCGCCTTATATATTGCAGTCTTTGCCTTCCCCTTAATCTCTTGCCGTGGGATCCATGTAAGCACAAATATTTCAAAGTTTCGGGGTGTCGATTTATGTGTCCGTTGTACTTTATTATTTTTTTGGAATTCTTAGCAAGCGACGATAGCAGTACATTTCAAAACGTTCAAGCTTAGCGCGATCAGTTGCTCAAGGGCAAACCAAAGATTTAATTAGATATACCTTTAGGCTTTTGCTGATGGTTGCATCTCTCCAAATATTGTGTGTGACTGTTCTTGCTACAGCTAGCCCCCGACTGATTTCTTGGGACTCACTTTCAGAATCACTTATGTTTGCTCCCAAGTAGATGAAACGGTGTATTTGTTCTAAAATACTTAAACAGGAGATTACAATAGCACTTGTTATGGGATGTTTTGCAACCACCATAACTGTTTTTTTTAGGTATATAACCAGACCTATTGTTTCACTTTGTATTTTCACCAGCTTGAAAGATCGTTAAAGTAATTGCTTTGATCCTGCAAGCAGGACTGCATCGTCCGCATGCCATAGATTTTGCAGCTTTTTTTCACCATGCCACCCTTGGACCGACATAAGCCTACGACGAACCTAACATAAAACAACCGACTTTCAAGGTTTCAACGACGCAGCAATTGGAAACATCAACGTTGGGCGGATCTTCAGCAGAATATTAACTTTATAACAGAATACAGAGTAGAAACTAGAAATTATAATCAATTAAAAGTGGGTAGGCTAGGCACAGTATTTAAAAAAAACGGGAAACGCGAGAGAAGACTGGATCGTAAAATAAACTGAAATCAGGTGCATGTTGATACGTTTTACTTAAGGTTCCAATAAAACTAGGTTGTCTTGAAGGATTTTCGAGCTCTTCACTGCATACACACCTAGCAAGTCTTTGCTGATTACTTAATGCTATCCCCAAATTTTCGAAACAAATTTTGCTCTATTTTCTGGAGATGCACTAATAAACTGAGTGATTCGTTTTGTACTTAACATTTTTTATCTTTGGCAATGATCTGGTATCTGTCAAAGCTCGTGGGCGGGTTACACTTATGATGGGAGGCTCGCATTTGTTTGCCAGTAGAATGCCTACAGTGTGTTATTTTTTTTTGCAGTAATGCTCATGAATTATTTCGGAAGGCCTGCCAAATCCTTACACACCAATTCTGCTTACTTAAAACCTTGCAATAACGGCTCACCACTGAAGCCAATTAATCACGCACACTGGTTGAGCTTACAGGCGCGGAATTGCCGTAATTTTCCATGTATAATGCGCAAAATTTACTTAATTTATTGTCCTAAAATCTAGGGTGCGCATTATGCATGGGTACAACAAATTTTGAAGAAAATCTGCCTCGAAATAAAACTTTAAATCACACCTTTCTTCTTGTTTGTTGTCAATCGCGCATCACATTTAGCCATCCTGCCCAACACACTTAGTCAGTAAAATTCATAATTGACGACACATCGTTTGATGCGATGGTGCAATCCTTGATGGTGTGTTATTGTCAAATACTGCACACTGCCCATTTAGCGACAACGTAAATGGGGTGATATCATTGCCGATATGCAACGGATCGAACGAAAATTTTGTATATAAGTTTGAATTTAATTATTCTGATTTTTAGGTATTTTAATCTGATACATATTAAACTTCATTTGTGTTTTAAAAATAAAAATGTTCTCTGCAAGTATTAAGATCGGTTCCGCTTGAACGCGACCAGTAAGATCTCGTTTGCTGTCACGATGTACCCTACACAATTCCTAAACATTTTTCGCTATCGAGTTTGCGAGCACATGCGCAGTGATACTGACCGGCAGAATAATCTTTTTTCTGAAATAATTTTTTGTTTACGGATTTAAGAGTAAAAATTTGGGTGCGTATTATACATGGGTACAGGCTTTTTTCCAGCATCGACATGCCATTTTTAGGGTGCGTATTATACACGGGGGCGCACTATACTTGGAAAATTACGGTATATGTTTTATGTTCCTATGTAATGCACAGTTCAACAGACAAGTAATAAAACACGCAAATTTTAATGCAAAATCTCTGTATGTGTGTGTTTGATGTGATAGATACCGAAGTCAGTAAAGATAGTAGCACTCAGGCAAAAAGTGTTTATAGCAGCCAAGGTAAAAAGACCAAACGTTGAAATAAAGGTAAATGACCAATCCTTAACTGGTATTAACTTTATATCTTAGCCCTGTGTGGCAAAATGACAGTGCTCATGCACCATCGCCACATGTACACCATGTTTCCCACACAAAGCGTACTTTTTGCAAGAACCCGATGGCAACTTGTTTGATATGTCCATGGGTCACCGATGGTTAAAGCTTTTTTGTAAACGATCTTAGGAGACGTGGAAAAGATGTACCCCAGGCTATTCTGGGTTGGTCCGCGAAAATGTACCTGGGGTGATGCGACGTTCTGTGCAAAAACAGCGGTTCTTGGATGTTTTCTTAATATAGTCTTGTGTTATAAAATGTGAGTTATTCAAACTTGCACAGCAATGATCCAAAAATTCAATGCGACCACTATCATCCTCATTGAAAAATTCCCTAAAAGTAAGTTTGAGTCCCAACTTTAAAGAACGCCTCGTACACCGCTGTCTTGACGACAGTTGTTCTTCTGGCCAAATGAAATCCTTAAAATATCATACCGCTTAAATCTCTAGGCTTTCTGTAACGTTGCAGCGGGCTTTTCGGCAACAAAGTGGAAGGCTATGCTGGCAAGCGACACTGGATGATTTTCCACACTGACAATTCTTTTCCTCCGGTTGTTCTCGTTTTCCCCATCCTTTTTAATTGTAACTAGAAATTAAAAATTCATTTCTCGAGATAAATTATTTCTGTTGGGCGCAACGCAAACGCACGTTTCCTTACAAAACCGGCTAAGAAACTAAGCGGCTGACTGAGTGGTGACTGCGGGTAAGATAATAAATACACTCTAAAAAACGACGAAACAACTTCACTCACTGGTTTGAGTGAATAAACTATCTAAATTTACATGGTTTTTGGTCTTTACTTCACTCGTTAGTTTGAACTTTTGAACGACAGCAGGTGCTGTGTGTTTGGTTATTATTTTGGTCACCTTTCAAGCAAAATACACATTTAAAACATCACGATATGTTCACTGGTTTATTTTTCTGGGCACAAATCAACACACCAACATATTTGTTACATTACAGCACTAAAAGAAAGGACTGCACCCTTGGCTTTCATATCTGGGCAAAAAGTTGTAAAATGTGGTCAATTTTGGAAAATAATGAACAATAAAAGCCCAAAATGAGGCAAAAACCTTTCAAACGCCAATAGAATGCCACATCCAACTGGAACTGGTGTATAGTCTAAGATTACAATAAACTGGCCTGGATCATATTTTGGTCCAATAGCGACCGAAAATGGCTGTCTTTAAGTTTGCTTCAAACCATGCTGGCTCCTCACTTTGACTATTATGCAGGGTTGCCATATCTTCGTTATTGCTTAAGATTTGTCCTATTTTTGAAGAGCATTGTCACAGTAAAATGTATTTTTCTTATTTGTGAGAAATGTCTTTGTTTTTACCCGATTCTTTTTTTGTCTGATTTTTTACAATTACAAGGAACCAACTTAGTGAAATGACGGTTAAACCTAGACCTGAATTGTCGTGAGATGTACGAAGTATTTTGTGCGAACCAAGAGTTACTGGAACAGATTGTTTTTGGCAAAATATATGGCATTATATGTCATGGCTTGTATAAATGCAAAGATTTGTACGAAAACGTGTGTTTTGTATAAAAATTTTCGGTTGTCCTTATTTTCGTTTAGTGCAACCCATCCAGTATGCATAGATTTGCAGCTACACAAAAATAGTTGCATCTTACATAGCTACTTTGAGTAGCAAATTTACTAATTTTCTGAATGATTAGGAGTGACCTATATTAGTTAGTGTTACTGTGACAACTCTTGCGTTTGGCAGACCATAAGTGCTAATACACAAGCTTTTTATCTTGTTATTTGTATACACGACATATACTTTTAACTACCGGTATGTTTGTTGAAGACAACCTGTTAAAATTTTAACACCTGTAGCCCGAAACCAACAACTCTTGGTCTTAAAAAACTACTACAATGTCCAACCAAACACACTAAGCCTGTTTACATGCACAAATTTACCCGGGTAAATGACGTAAATTTACCCCGATTTATCAGAAAAAGAAAAAAAGCAACTGGAGTAAATTACTAAATTTTAGTAAATTTGGTGGGTAAATTTTGAAAAAATGGGGAAGAACGAAACAATTTCTGAAGGTAACGAGGGAAGAACAAAGTATTCGTGCGGATTGATACCTTACATTGAAATTGAAAAAAACATGTAACACTAATCGTTTCTAGTCACTATGACGTAACAAATACACTAATGCAATGTTTATTTTTCAAACTACTCACCCGTATCGTTGTAAACAAAGTAGTAGGTCGCCTGATACGCTGTACACACGAAATGCTTATGAGAGTCGAAAAACATGTGGTTTTAAAGCAAAATTTAAAAAAATCCAGCTAGACTGTAAAGAGCAAAGTTTAGTACTTTCGTCGGGGTTTTTGGTGTGGTGAGAAATTTACTACTTCGGTGACAACGAAGCGTAGCCTTCTAACTGCAGGAATTGCCTTGCTATATTTGCGTTTCAGGATCTAAGTCGAAAATTATGCTATAATAAAAAGTAAAAAAAAAAAACTGGTTTGCTACATTTACTGGTTTTAAAGTTTTTTGTTAATTGTTTATTTTAATAAACACATACGTTCTTGCAACTTAAAAAAGATGTAACAGTAAAGTTAAATAAATAAAAATGACAAAGTTGGATAAATAGGAAAATCACAAAGGTTAAACAAAAACTATAAAGCATATTAGTAACAAGCAATTAACTGTGCAAAAAGCAACAGTCGAAACAACAAGAAAATTAAAATAATTAACTAAAAGTAGGCTAATGTAAATTATTTGGCAAAACTTGAACGACGTAAAGGCAAGTTGTTTGAACAATAATTTAAAAGTGCTTGACGACATAGTGCACCTTCGCTAGATGTTGCAGCGTTGTTAGCAACCAATTCCTCAGCTACAAGTACGCTTTCTTCCACAACAGGGCACAACAAGTGGCAATTATACTTGGGGCTAAATCTATTCCAGAATTATTATTTTTTTCCTAAAATTCTCCAGCGAGCTTTTAGTCTGCCAAATGCAACTTCTACCATTATTCTTACGGAACTTAAATAAAAATTAAAAGATTTATTTTTCTTCGCGCAAATTACATCCTGTGAAGGGTTTGTACAGCCATGGCAAAAGTGGATAGGCTGGGTCACCGAGAAGCATCAACGGTACTTCAACACCTTCTATTTGTGATGGTGCCTAAGTAACATATATTTGACTTCTGCTATAAAGCAGGCTGTAAAAACTAACTTTAGGAAGCCTGTCCGAGTTTTGGAAGAGTGGAGAATTTTTAAACACTGTTGCATCATGACAGCTTCCTGGCTTCTTAATGTTGACATCACGAAAGCTAGAAAATTCACCAGACAAAACTTGAGATCATAAGTTTTTAACATAAACTGCTGGAATGTTTTTATCATACAATGATCTTACTACAACTGGTCATCCGCCACTCCTTGTAGCACGAGGGAATCCCACCCTTTTAGGTTAGTATAATAATTCTTGGTGGTGTTACAGCAATACGACTGCCATCGATGCAACCAAATACCTAAATTCTTTAATGCTTTAAGAAAAGTCAACAAATTTAAAACCACAAAATATCTGGGGAAAAGTGATGCTTGTTTTTTTTTTCTTTTTGCAATTTTAATTGCTTCTGATTTGTCCGGTAGTTTAATAAATTTTGTTAGTATCGAGCACATAAGTAGACAAAATCTTGGAAAAAGAAACAAAGTTAAGTTGCAAAAGTGTATTTAATTTTAACCATTTTACATTTATGGTTTGTATTTGTGAACAGTTGCCGAACTGACCCCGAACAAATTACCAACTGTACGTAACTTTGAGGCAGATGCCAATTTATATATGGCTGTGGCACACCTTTTGTCTGTAGGCATAGCTTTTTTGACACTGCTTTCATCTGATAAAAACAAATGTTCATTAACATGGAAATTATGTTGCTTATTTTATACTCCTTGTGCAAAACAAGATTGTATATAGTGCTACATGCCTGTTAATTAACACCAGACATTTCTTTCTTCGTCGGCAACAGATATAAAACTTTAAACTTAGCTACATGATCTTTAATTGAAATTCCAAGCAGTAAAAAATCGCTATAATGAGTATTTTTTCACGTAAATCCGTCTTTGTTCATAAAACAACTCTTCGCATAAAAACACAAACTGTTACAGCTGGACTCAGTGAACCGAAAAACAGAGGGTAAATTTAAGGTCATGTGAAATGATGCGTTTAGAGAGTAAATTTTTACACAAACGGTGTCGTCAAAAAGGGAATAAATTTGAGGGTAAATTTGTGCATGTAAACAGGCTTACTGTCGTCATTTTTCGCGCCTATGGTCCGTTGCGCCACCCACCAGAAATTCCTTGGCCGGGCTAAAGCTGAAGCTCACTGTTAAGCTCTACCCATGTCAATGGGGTGGGTAACTAAAATATTAAATGACCGTACCATGTCGCCACGCAACGGTTATTGTGAGCAGCTGATTTGTATTGCTTCTGTTTGATGAAGTCGAACGTTTAAAAGAAAAGTTAAAGAAATTTAATCATATTGCTGATACTGTTGTGTGCCAAATTGACTGGAAAATAAAGGAGACCATAAATTTCCACTGGAGAAATGGAGGGTGGCTATCAAGCGTTGTGACCCTCAGCTGAAATTATTCAGTACATGGCCAGCACGAGAAGTTGTTGATCAATCAATGTCTGGTAAATTTAAACAGCAGTTTCCTACTATCAGTGACCTGTTAAGAGGACTGCGTAACAATTTGCTTATATTTTATTGCGGGTTCACTGTCTATTCAGTCGGCTGCGCTTTTTTCTAGTTGAAGAATGATCGTGTTGGCGAAAGAGCAATTAGCTTTTTCCAATTTTAATCCCTTTTATTGCGCTTTATACACACTAAAGATGCACTTTTTAGAGAAATACTTTGTTTGTTTTTATAAGATTGTCATCTTATTGTGACCTGGAAATAGTTATCAACCAACTTGCGAATAGGCTGTTTTGGGGACTGTAAGTGCATCAGCAAATCAAAAAAAGTTCGTCACTGGTCACCCAAGATAACAAAAAAATTGCCAAACGGTTCCGCCACTATGTAAAGCTAAAGACTTAAGAAAGAAAAGCAAGTAATTGTTATGAACTATCTAAACAAAAGAATTTAACAAACCATGCAAAAAGCAAAATAAACCAAACCTTGTCCAGCTTAACTCAGTTACTCATGTATGTAAAATAAAAAAGTATTTCCACCAACAATTTTTTATTGCGCCTTCAGGACAGGTTTCATTTGTTGGTTTTATTTGGTGTTTGTTGCTCTACATCTTTGGAACCGCAGAGCCCTCGCGCTTTACAGGCCAGGCAGTTTCGGGCCACTAAAAAAACATTTTGTTAGATTTGTAAGCCGCCTGGTCGGGTTCAGGCTTAGTTAAAAACAAGTGGGGCTTAAATTAAGCATAACTTTGCAACAAAACACATTTATATCGACTTTTCATTGTCGTTTGGAGCTACACATTTAAACTTTCAACCTCAGACCAATTTAAAAGCTTGTGAGTTTGGGTTTAGCACTAAAAATGTAGGTTTACAACATTAGTTTTTATGTAAAAAATACTTTACCTTTGTTTATTTAGGAACTATGACACACCTAATAAAACAAAAATTGAATTTGTGCTTTGTGGGTACCTTTTTTGATTTAGAAACTTTGACACGGTCTTAAAAGCTAATCTGATCAAAATTAAACTAAAAAAGTCGAAGTAGTGCTTTGTGAGTGTGAAATTGATTAACGTACTGAAACCAGCCCAAAGTCCGCGCAGTTCTCGATGCAGTAGCATGTTGTCTGTAAGGCTAGATCCACACAGGATTTCTCGCGAGCTTAGCGTACGCCCACGAGCTGCCCCGCTGGCGCAGTGACGTCCACACAGACATAAAACTCGAGCTCGCGCGCTGGCGCTCCGGCTCACACAGCCGCACTTTAACTAGGATCTCTTTTACATGTGCTTTTCATATAGTCAATGTTTGGCTGTACCGTATGGGTTAATATAGATAAAGGTTATTCTTTCTATCCTTATTATTTATTATAATTTGAATTTAGTTCTGTCTGGTATACTTATAACAGTGAGAAGGAAGTTTCCTTTGGAAAAATTAACATGTGTTTTGCTACCAATAAACATAGTTTAAAAAATGCTCCAATTTGTTTTATTTGCAAGAGTTATAAACCATGACATCATGAAAAAAAAGCAAACTTGGTAGTTCCAAATAAATGTGTTGCAAAAAGGTTAAATGCAGTTTTAACAAACCAAACTTGCTAAAAAGTTAATTCATCTAAACATAAACCACACAAACATGTTGAACTAAAAACAATTATATAATCAGTCTTCTTCTGCTTCATAAACCATTTACAATATTTCTTTCCATCAAATCCTTCTAGGGAAAAGGCCAGTGTGGCACAAACTGATCAGTTGTATCTGAAAACAAACATATGAGTAAACATTTGTCTATCTGTTTGTTAATGTGTATATTGGCAAAAATAATACTTTTACAATTAAAAAATACCTTCATTTCCAGTGTTCCAAGATAAGTAACACAATGTTTTTCAGCATCAGCCAGTTTTTAGAGTGATGACCTAGCCTGAACCTCTTTTTTACTGGTGTTTCATGCTTTCCTGTTGAAAGTATTTTGTAAAGTTTTTAGAAATAAAAGAAACCAATGTTTGCTATCCTTTTTCCGTTTATATTTTTTAAACTCCTAAATACAACCTTGGCTGTGTTTACATCTTCACCTTCACATATACAAGGCAATGTCAGTTTTATAATTATATTCCTACAAGTTTCCAAAATGCATAACCAAACTTACCACATATATTACCTTTCAAAATTATTTTCTTCCAGGCATTTTTAACCATGTCTTGCGGGTAGGCTTGAACACATACAATACAATTTAACAATTCCTGATTGCTGTAAATTGACAAAACCATGCTGAATAGTGGATAAGTCTTATTTTGCTGAACTGTTAGGGCTACTTCAGAACAATGAAATGGTTTTGTGGGAGCGCAAAAACGAATACGAATAGAGCAGCGGGATACGAAAAACTCATTAAACACGAACAAAGACTATCAGGGAAGTTAACGGGTACGTGTCCCTAAAAGCAACTGTATACCATTAATGTGTGAACAGGTGCCAGCCATCATTGCAAGAGAGGACATTCAAATTGGTATTTCGGTTTTCTCGACTTAAAAAAATAGAACTACATATACATTTCCTGCCCTAAAATCAATATACATTACACACATGATATACATTTCGTCCAGCAGGTAAAGTTTCTAAACATCAGAAGTTGACATTTCACAAATGCGCTGGCTTGCCGGCGTGAGCTAAATCAAATTTATTTAGCCAGCGCTCGCGCGCTCGGCAAAACGCGAGCGTGGTTTCAAGCTCCGCGCCACCTTGCGGGCGAAACCTCACGCTTTGCAGCCGAGTCGAAAGCGTACGCTCGCGCGCCGGCGTAAAACGCTGGCTATAAAAGAACAAACCAAGTATGCGCTGGCGCGCGAGCGTGTGTGTGGATCTAGCCTAAACACAATATTGTGGTGACGACACACGCATTACGTTTGCAAGAAACGCCTTTTTTCTCGTGTTGTGTTTACCTGTCTCGTTTTGACGTGTCACGATTCATTCTTAACCGGACACGCTTAATAAAAACAACTTCGCTACATATTGGTGACCCCGACTACAAGATACGTTTTATCTTGCTTCAAAGATGACAAACCAAGAAAACGCTGTGTCTGTTAAACTGCCCACTTTTTGGGCAGAACAGCCAAGGAAGCACAATTTGCCCTAAAGAAAATTACATGCGATCAAACCAAGTACTATTATGTGGTTGCGTCACTTGATCAGCAAGTAGGTTGATTGATTTACTAGAAGAAGAAAAATACACCACGATTAAGCAGCGACTTCTGAGCATATTCAGTCTTTCTGAATATGAAAGAGCCGCAAAATTATTTCGTATAAACGATCTCGGAGATAAGAAGCCTTCGCAACTTATGGATGAGATGCTGTCTCTGATGTGTGGCCATGCTAACTGCTTTTTGTTTCGATATATATTCTTGCAAGCTTTGCCAGAAGATATACGTTTGATTCTAGCAAAAGAAAGCTTTGCTGATCCTCGGAAACTTGCTCTACGAGCTGATGTGCTTTGGCAGGCGAAAGTGCATGAATTGCAAATATCAAAAATCAACAAATGGGATGTAGAAGTGCCTATGAACTACACGTTTAGGTCCAAAAAGCAGCCTGGACTATGCTTTTATCTCGACCGTTTGGGTGAAAAAGCTATAAAGTGTCAGAAACCTTGCAGCTGGCAGGGAAACTTACCAGCCGGTCGCTCCTAACATCGTCAGCGACTGGCCAAATCAACAATTTATTTTATGTGTGAGATAAAAATACCTGTCAACGCTTTTTGATCGTGACAACAGGACCACCGGTGCATTCAAGGGCTCGCCGCTTATCTCCTGAAAAACTGGTCATAGCCAAGCAAGAATTTAACAAAATGCTAGACATGGGAATAATTCAAAGATCAGCGAGTCCCTGGGCTTCGCCTTTACATATGGTCCCTAAAGATGGTACAGGTTGGCGCCCTTGTGGCGATTATCGCAGGTTAAATGCTAAACCTAAATTTTAACTAGTGATGTACCGAATTGGCGAAATACAGGTTTCCTAACGAGCTTTGTACAGTAAACCGTTGCATTGTTACATTCCTTGTAAGCTTATGGCCGATTTCCTCACAAGCTTCGTACAGTCAAGCATACACGTTGTTGCAAGCACTAGTTTGACCGCTAAAGACTGCAAGATTAACGTAACTGCAAGGAATGGCAGTTAACCCAAGAGTACCTTTGTTGTAGCTGAATGACTTGACAAGACAAAGGTAACAATAAACAAAATCAAACATGCATTGGACATTACAGATGAATTATTCATACCGTTTCTGTGCAGATTCTTGGTTGATCAACTCTCTTTTAGCTTCTGAACGATATGAACATTCCCACATGGGTGAATATTTTTAAACAAAAACTGCAAACACGCCAAAAACAACAATTGCTATCAGAAATGAAACCTAAGCGTTTTGACTTCCACCAGATGTTAGTGTTAGCTTCATACTAATGCGATTTTTTTGCAGGTTCTTAGTTGACCAATTTGCTTTCGCCTTTTGGTCGATATGAACATTTCCCGCATGCGCACAAAGGTTTTTTTGTGTTTGTTAGGCCTGTCGTTTGTAGCAGGTTGCAAAACTGGAAACAGACCAATTAAAACAATTATTGTCAAAACAAAATCTTCTTGTTTTGTAACATTACACTGTAAAAAAACTCGTAAATTTTACTGGAAAAACGTACGTAATCTTTTACGGACACGAAACGTAAGTTTTTTTTACGTCCACGTGACCGTATTTCAAGCATGTTCTGCAAATAGTGTTACTTGTTTAGAGTTAATGTTAGATTTTATTTTGGACGGTGTTTACAGTTGCTGGATATAGAGATGGTGCAGATTTCTTTTTGACAAAACTTTAAATCTTTTCTCATTAAAGCTAAAGTTCAGTAATGGACTCAAATTTAATCTGTAGTGTAGAAATATGTAGGTTTCGATTGCATGCAAGTTACACATGAAGAGTTTGAGCAAAATCTGAGTGGAATAACATACTAAAATCTAAAAGCAAACTTACTTTATGCAACTGGAATTAATAAATAAAAACTCCCCTGTCCAAATGGTGCTGACACAATGGCCATTTTTGACAGAGGCCGAGTTTTTACTTTCCCATATAGGGAAGCTATTGGAAAAAGAAAACATGGAACATCTGCCACCAACCATTGCTCATCGCAACATGGAGGTGTATAGGTCAGCAAATTGAAATTATTGCTATTTTGGTTTCTTATCTAATTTGTTGAATCTTGCTTCTAGTCTGTTACATTGCAAATTACTTTTTTGTCCACCGTTTTCCCATTTTGTAAATTTCAGTGTAAATAGCGCTATCATGAGAATAGTTTCGCGCCTCGTGTTCGACAAGTTTGCTGGAAACGTCAGTAGTTCGTTACTTGAGTCTAGGAAACTACTGTCCAGTGGCGGCTCGTGCCTAAAATTACTGGGGGTGCTGCTCCGAGACTGTGTATTTTCCATGGAAAATTGACACCGTAATACACGTGACTTTGAAGGTTAGTGAATTTTTGAAAATTAGTTTTATTGGAAAGTAGGTTATATATTTTATGCCATACTTTTTAAGGTTGAAGAAGAGTCCCCCTACAGCTAAGTAAACAAGATATAATCATTTTTCATGCAAACCATGTAATGTATTATTTGTTCACAGATGGTTGCCCAGGGAAGTTTTTTTTTTTTTCAAGAAGTAAGGCCTATTTTTTTTAATGTGTGTCTTTTGTGTGTACAGCTAATGTGACACTATTGTTTTTGCAGAACTTAGAACAAATTAATGAAAATGAAATAAACAGCAAACATGGAAAACAGAACAGTGCATTTTTAACTTCACAGCCACAAAGCCATTTTTTTTTGTACCATTCACAATTAAAACTGCGTATGTATTTCTTTTGATTGCTTATCTTTCTGCTTTTTCATTTATTCTGCCTATGTTTCTAAAACCTTCCTTTGTCCAGCATGTTTCATTGTCTCCAAACAGCAAACATGGAAAACATAACAGTGCATTTTTAACTTCACAGCCACAAAGCCATTTTTTTTTTGTACCATTCACAATTAAAACTGCGTATGTATTTCTTTTGATTGCTTATTCCTGATTGACATACTGGAATAGCAGGTGTTGGACGCCCTTTTTTCTTTATGCTAACTTTTTCAGCCGATGATAGTTGTGAAAACTTGAGCTGCTGAAGCTCACTTACAGTCACACAACCCGAATCTTGAAAAGCCATGGTTTGTTCAAATTCATAAATAACTGTAAAACGTGATCAAATACAATAGCTGGAAGAATAATTTATAACTGTAAGCCTTGTCTAAGAATGCTAACCTGAGACTCGCTACACGGGTTTGACTTTGGAGCTCAGTGACGCGAAGCAGACAGCACAACTAGCGCTACGTCACGAGAGGGGCTGCGCGAGCCACAGCCCCCTCTCGCCTATTTCGCCCGGCATGAATAATACAAATTTTTTTTTTAATGAAATGCCGATTAATGCCATAAAAATTATTATTATTATTATACACTGATCAAAAATAAAAACTATATTTAAAGATTGATTTCTATAACAACTTGGAATAGGAATGTCAAGGAAAAATTCTGCTGGGGGTGCTGCAGCTCCGCAGCCCCCTCGCACGAGCCGCCCCTGTACAATATGTAAGTTTTTGACGTCTTTATTAATTGTTCAAAATGAAACAAAATCTACCGACGTTTTTATCTTACAAAGCGTCAGCTGGAAGCGGTAAAAAGCCATCAAGCCAAATTGTATTACTTTCAGAATTGTTTTTGCGTTTGGCATTACCGCAACACTCGTTACTAAAAAATTTTTTTTCTAGGCTAGAAACTTTTTCCCAATCCGTCCAAAGTGCTGACGCAATTAAATTGGATATTCGAAATTGGGAAAAACAAGCAATCTTTTCCGCCGTCTGCGGTTTGACTGATCCAATGTATCAGTTGCTCTAAACTTTTAATGACTAGACCTTTTTGACTATTTAGTTGCTCAAGGGGAATTGGTCGGTTTGCAATATTGTGATGGCGGTAACCTAATATTTTCTTCTCGACGACAAAATCACATATAAATAAAAAGATACAGTAAGCGGGAGTCAACAAAACGTCCACATATAACAGAAGTTAGAGATCAACCTAGGAGTGCAACTTGCTCCCGATTCGCCAGTTTTTATCACGCAGTCAAACTTGTGGGCAATCATCTTGTGAGCTCACACGCGAAGCACCAATCTTCTCAGTATTTCATCCACTAGCTCAAAATCCATTTTTTTGTACTTAACTGCCGAACAAAAAACTTAAATGAACAAGGTCTAAGCAACTTGATTAAAAATAACTTCCAACTAACCAAATTGTCGTCTAACGTGACCCCTTGACCTTGTCAATCAAAATCTCAGCCACAGAGAAACATTTCAACATCGCCCAATTAAGTTACTTTAAATTTAAGCAGGATTTTTATCCATTTAAAATAATTAACTACCAGTTTTACATTTTTTTAAACAGCCAACTGTTCTTTTTTACTGACAAACAAAGTTTTCGGCAAAGTTCCTGGCAAAAAATTACTGTACAGGAGCCTTCGCCCAACTTTTTCGCTACGCGCACGAAACCTCGGCGAAATTGAGCGAAGGCTGCATCCGGTGTGAACAGTCCCAATGAAATCCATTGTAGCGAAAGGTTCGCTTAACTTCGCCGACTTCGCTACGCTACGTCCGGTGTGAACGGGCCTTACAGCTTGTAGTATGGAGAGCCTTTAAACAATGGAAGTCCGTCTGTGTTCACTACAAGAAAATACTGCTCTTTTTGTACATACTAACCAAAACTGTCTTTAATAATGTTAACCAATTTGGCATGTGTATATAGCCTACATTCTGGGTGATTTTAACTTTAATTTATCAAAATTTGAAGATATACATGTAGATGATTTTACCACATCACTTTTTGAAAATTCGTTTATTCCACTGTTAAACAAACCTACACGCATAACAAACACTCGTAGTACATGTATTGATCACATATGGCCCAACGATCACAAACATAGGAGCACAAGCAGAGAAAGATGAATTTTGAACTTATCGATGAAATTCTTGTGGAAGAAATAAAAAGTACAGGTCTTTGTACGACCTATCATTTTATGGGTATCGTGACAAATTTGCGAAAGAATATGCCTGGAAAGCAATCGGGCAAAGTTTAAACATGTAATGTAGTGTGATGTAAAAGCAGACAGACAGATTTAGAATACTACATACTTAGATTTTTGATTCCTTAGAATACTAAAAACTGAAAACATGTGCAATTTCAATTATTAATAAAATACTGATAAGGGTGTGATTGTATGTGTGTAGAATGGGGTATACTTTACTGTTATTACGGAAAACTTGTTTTAGTTTTTAATCAGTGCATATCCTTGATGCCTGTACGGCCTGTGGGGATTTTCCATGTCTTGGTTGTTTGGATTCCCAAATTTTACTGTCATTCAGGAACACTTGTTTTAATTTTATGCAGTGCATATCCTTAATGCCTGTATGGCCTGTGGGGATTTTCCATGTCTTGGTTGTTTGGATTCCCAAACATTACTGTCATTCAGGAACACTTGTTTTAATTTTATGCAGTGCATATCCTTGATGCCTGTATGGCCTGTGGGGATTTTCCATGTCTTGGTTGTTTGGATTCCCAAACATTACTGTCATTCAGGAACACTTGTTTTAATTTTATGCAGTGCATATCCTTGATTCCTTTATGGCCTGTGGGGATTTTCCATGTCTTGGTTGTTTGGATTCCCATATTTGATTGTATTGTATAATAACATATTCATAGCATTTCAGTATAGCCATGGCATGCCTTATTTTAATCTTTAATACATAGGCACTAACTTGAATTTCAACCAGGTGATGAAATGAAAAAAAAGGTGGAAGTTCCTGCGTGACAAATTCACGAGGGAGAAAAAAAAATGCTGAAAAAGTCCGGCTCAGAAGCTTCAACTGCATCGCAGTGGTCATTGTACCCAGTGATGCAGTTTTTAGAAAAACAAATGGAGCCCAGGGGGTGAGAGTATTTGTCTAGGTCTCACTTAGCTATATATATAACTGAACGTAATGCACCCAAAGACAGTGCACACTGTCACAAACTATATGATGAGATTTATAATTCCACGATACATTGATTGTGGATATATTTCTTAATCCTTCTTGCTGGTGCTTTTATTTGTTTAGTACAATTTCAAACTACAACACAGTCTTTGAGGAGACCTCACCCTGTGAGAGTGATATTTCAGGTGTAGAATCAGTTTATTTCCAGGAAACTGTTTCTACACCAGAAACGCAGTCAACCCCGGAATCAACCAACTCCACCAGAAAGACCAAAAAAAAAAGGAAACCAGACATGGATATGCCTTTAAAAAAAACAGGTAATAGTAGTCAATGATTTTACCTGCAGTTTCCTTGTGTGTATTTTGTTCAGAACACAAACCTAGAAATAAGTTTTAATTTGTACATCCTAACAAAGTTTGTACCTGAAACCAGACCTTTTATGTAGTGTTTTTGATTTGTTTTTCAGAGGAGACACAAGACCCTGGAGGAATTGTTTTTTCTTGAAGTGGCTGGTGCCTACTGTAGTGAAGTGCGAGTTTAAATTAAAAATCAGAACTCGAATATCAGATATCGAAAAAAATGGAGTCTGAAAACTAAAATCTTCACTACAGTAGGACAGTGCTTTGCAAACTTTTCCCTCACTTCAAATGCTTGCGTGCTATGACGTCGCCCAACCCTTTGAATGCACCCCAGACTATTTTTTTACTCCTCCCGCCAACTGCCAGGATGTAATTCGCCACTGCTATCTTCGTGGTCGAGATCACTCGGCCCAACATACATACTTTCATGGCGAAGGAAGTTGTGAAGAAGAACACACGCCTTCCCCACATTATCCACCCTTTCTGGTACCAAACAAATCGGCCCGCAAAACACTCGAAAGCGGGAAACCATTATACCAAATACGTTTTTTATACGCCTGGCCCTAAAATGCCGGTAATTAAAAACCCGTTGGCGGTGGGATAATTGCCTCCCTGGGTAAGGACGAAGCAAGTTTTTCTGTAACTGAAAAGCTTCGTCTCCAGCAAAAAACGCATGGCAGGAGCTCCGATGATCCAGGCAAGGGTTGTGGTAAAGGAATCGGCAACTGGTGGTTTGATAACTGCCTTCCAAATACAGAATTGCTGTAGATGCTGCCATCGCTTTGTTTGCCGTATCCCCCGATGTCAACACCATCGTAAAACGATAGTTTGCATCTACAACTGCGAACAAAACAATGCTAAAAGAGCCCTTGTAGTTATAGTACAGGGAACCCGAGTTGGAAGGGGCCTGTACTTGGATGTGTTTACCATCCATGCTACCAAGACAGTTAGACAAGTGCCATAACCTGTGAAAATCAGAGGGAATTCGTTCAAAATCCTCTGCATTTGGTTTTGCCATGTGGTTTGGCTGCAAAACTTGCCAAATGGCTTGGCAAGTTTCAGGTATTATTGTAGAAACAGATGCCTTTGACATGCGATAAGAATGTGACAAACTCTCGTACGTCATTCCACCCATTAAATACCTGCAAAAACATAAATATTACTGTTGAAATGAAGTGCAAGAAAACAACTTATAACTAACCGCAAAGTTACTGCAACTTGTTCACCGTGGTGAAATAGGACTCCGATAATTAGTCGTTTGTCTGGACACTGGAGGTCCAACTAACGAAAGCAACTGGTCGAAAGTTGCTGGCGACATCCTGAAATAAGTCTGAAATTCTGCAACCTGCTCAAGTCGCAGTTCCCGAATCAGGCGATAATATTCACCTGAAAGAATTAAACCTCCTGCTAATTTTTTTTTAAAGTGGTTTTAGGCAACAGCAACATTCACTTACTTAAAACAGGTCGTCGCTGTCTGGTAGTCTTCATCCAGATGCTTCTACCTGTTCTGCTCTGACTAGAAAGGCGAAGAATGGCGAGTAATCGAACTACTCGGGCCCTTTTCAATGCGGAGCGGTTGTTCATCTTTATTTCCAGCAATAACAATACCTTCTAGCACTTAAACTTCAAACGTATAGTTTTTTCCCGTCAAAACGTGTGTTAATCTGATGACGTCACAATAGCAATTAATTTAAATTACTTTGATACAATTCATACATAAAGGCATTTGTGTCAGATAAATAATTAATAACATTTATATCTTCCGTCAAACAGTTGTGGTATTTGTACAACCTTCAACAAAAAGTTAACCGTTCGCCCAACTTAGCTACGTCCGGTGAGAACACCCCCTTCGCTCAACTTCGCTACGTCCTGTGTGACCGGCCTTTAGTTTGAACTGTTAGTGAGAACTTAACCGCATATCATGCTCCACTTCCAATCGATTGCGATTCTTCGTTTTCAATAAACACATTGCACTAAACCCTGCTTGACACAGCCATGTGGTTGAAAATAGGATTGGAAGTTGACATAGTGGTTCGACACCCAATAGTAAATGCCAATGACAATATCTTGAAACAAATGTTGTGTGACCAAAACACTTTTCAGTAAATCCAAACAATGAATGTGCAGCAAGGTTGTGTCTAGGGAAATTTGTGCAATTGATCCCTTCAGTGTTACTTTTTGCCCATTTAATAATGCTTTAACCCCTTCCTCAGTGCTGGTTTAACCTACGGCAAAGTAGGCACGCACCTACAGGCAAGTCAAAAATCGAGGCCATTTTAAAATCACTAGAAATTTGGTCATGTTTTCAAATGATTTGGCAACACTGATAATTCTTATCTTTTTGTTGACACGCTGTTATTAAAGTGACAAAATCGTTACATAAGAGGTATTTTAGATTTATGATAAATTGTTTATGTGTCCTTACGTTTGTTTGTTACAAAACTTAACTTTCAAACATACAACGATAGAGACAATACAATTATAACTCGACAATAGCAAATGCAAAACCACACAAGTACAGTGGCATTTTTCTCCTAGTGACTCCCATCGTTTAATTTTTTTGGTTAAAAAAGAACTTAACTAAACAGGGTATCATATGTAACGTTTTCTCGTGTCGCTGTCCGTGTGACTTCCCAATATTCTAATTTATTCCGGAATAGAAGTGTTTGGATCGCAAAAATGATGAACGCAGCGGTTCTCAGACTGGGGTCCGCGCTCCTTTAGGGCAGTGCTCCGCAACCGATGTGCCGCAAGACGATGCTGGGTGTGCCGCCGGTGTGTCTGGGTGTGCTGCCGGCAGTTTATTGCACTTGTTTTTTAGTTTACTACACTGTATATCTGTTTCTTGCATTACAAGTGTTTCATATACATGAAATGACATAAACGCACAACAGTTTTAAGCACGTAATGTTTTTGTTCATATTACTTTTACAAAAAGTTCCAATAGTACGGCCATAGATACGGCCCTTTATTAACGTAAAAATGTTTTTCGCCCCCAAAAAGTTTGAGACTCCTAAGTTGAAATCAAAGTTCAAGTGAGAATCGACCGTCTCCATTGTTAAACAATAAGCTTTATTGCATGACAACTAAAAAATGCAATTGTTCGCGCACAATTGTAATGATTTTGTCCTGTCTGTGATGTCCGATTTGGATCATTGTTATGCGCAATTTTGCATAACTAGCTAAAATCCTGCAATCAACTTTCGTTTTTCTGAAATACACACTCAGACTTACGTGAGCACATTTAGACTTAAAGTTTGAGAAAAACTGGGTTCACGCAACCGAGATAAATTTTGTCAGGGATTGTGTTTCATAAAATATGGCAACCCTAATGTAACAACTAAATATTTTAAAATGAACTTATCTTTGGAGGAAACTATAATCGAAACTCGGGGATTTTTGGATAGAATATCAGTTCCTGGGAAGCAAGCCGATGGCATCTGCGACTACTGTGTTGATTCTAATAACACTATTATGGAAACAGAATTTGACACCTTGAAGAAAGTTTTTCCATGTATACCATTGGGTTATTTGATAAAAACAGTCTCAACCATTTTAAACAAAAAGCACCCCAATCAAGAGATCTGAATTTTTGACATTTAGTTCCAAATGACAGTTCAGAAAGTTTATAAGATTTATCTGTGGCGCCCAATTTCAGACCAATGCCAAAAGACTTCTCAGAGTTTCACTTTAAATTTAATCAAAAATACACGAAATGTCAATCTTTTGCTTTTATTAGGTCAAAAAATAACCGCCCTATTTGAGCGGAACATGTTACATCTCAATTAGCTGAAATTGCACAATTCGAACTTATGAAGAAGACATAGTGAAGTTGCTCCAGATTCAACATCAGGGACTTGCAAAATTTATTGAGCTTATTTATACAGGTGAGTATTGAAATTACCAAGGGTAAAATGTATCAAACATTTTAGATGAAATAATTTGTCAAAAAAGTAATTTTTCACACAGACCATTTGTTTAGTTAGGCCCAAGAAAAATTGCAAAACTGCTCTGCTCAAACATGTTACTGCTGGCCGTTGCTTTCAACTTCAAGCTTATGCTCAACGATCCAACCAGGATGATCAGAGTTGATACATTTAGGCTTTGCAGACGTTTGACATGAAGATTTAGTGCAACTTAGTATTGATGATATTTTTGCTATTATCGAGCTAAACATGATCCTGTTTTGATTGTTGTCATTAACTGTGTATTACGCCTGTACTGTGTAATTATGTTATTAGACTTGTGAGGAAGATATTTTTACTGGGATATTGTGTAGTTTGATAGAAACCCTCTCTCGAACGTGCAGCAGAATATAAACAAAATATTGCAGCAAAGACAAAATCATGGTTCAAGAATGGGACATTGGCTTCAAAAAACACATACAATTTCAAAGGAGGACTCCCGACAAACAAAACAAACTCGTATTATAAGGAACCACTTTCATAAAGCATATTGCGGCAGAAAGTTATCTAAATTAGATCAGGCAAACGCAGTGCAACACATCGAAGAGTGAACAAAATCTAGGTTCATGCGACAAAGTTCTATTTTGACCTTCAGCAACCTAAATGTTTCAGTTGATGGAAGCATGCCAATCATCTAAAGCAAAAATATCTTGCTCTGTCTATCAATACGCCTGGCAAAAGAGACTCCTTTTTCGATACGGTCATAAAATTTGTCCTTTGGATGCAACTTTTAAAACTACGAAGTATGCTCTCCCCCTTTTTTTCTCTGTTTTATAACCAAGGTCGGGTACGTGGCTGCAAGCTTAATAACCCAAAATGAAACAAGTTCAGATATTTCGAAATCCGTGCAAATAATGGAGCCCGGAATGGAAACCAGACTTTTTTATGACGGCCACGTCAAAATAGCAGTGTGTAGACAGAAAACTGCAAACCAGGGTTTGGTAACGAGTCCTATCAGTAGAGTCACAAGTCAATTCAGTAGGGGTTCGAGTCTCAAGTCGAGTCAAGTCATTAGCGGTTCGAGTTAAGACAAGTCCCAAAATCTTTTTACAAGTAAAGGTTAAAAGTTTAGATAGTTAATCCATTTTATGGTTCATCGCGACTTTTAACCTGAAAAACGGACACCGCTTTAGTCCAGTGAACACATCCCATCAACGTCTCTTAATTAAAGTAGGGTCTACTTTAATGCAACATGTTAATTGACACTCATTAAAGAGCGTGGAAAAGAACGTCTCAATCTGTTCAAAGGAGTTTTTGAAAACCGAAAATTCATATTTTACTGCATTCGCTAGAGCGTTTGTTCAGTAATATAAGCACTTATGAAAGCGAATACTTGGCCTTGACATGTACTGCGTTCGAAACCCAAGCAATAAGTACAACGCTTAATGCCAGCGTAAGAAAGTTTGTGCATGTAGCAGCGACTTCGTCACGTTAAAATTAAGCAAAAATAACTTCGCATAGCACAGTAAATTGCTGCTGTCGTTTGGTTGAACCAACGTAAGCTAAAGTTTGGCAAAAGCCAATGACCGCTTATGCTGATAAAAGATTCCAGGTTATTTGGTGCTGTCCATATGTCGGAGGTAACGGAGATGTTTGTGACCTTGTCCAGTTCGTTTTTTAACATGTTTCGTTGGTCGTCATACACTTTAGGAAGCAAAGTTTCTGCAAAGTATTTTCGGTATGGAATTTGATACTGTGGTTGAAGATGTTTCAGTAAAGACCGAAAGCCATCGTGTCGACAACGGAAAATGGCTGATTATCTTTTGCTATCATGTCCATTATTTTTGCTAATATTAATTTTGCTTTAAAGTGGTAAATGTCCCAGACTTTAGGTACACAAAGTTACTCCAAAATCGCTGTTTCTTTTTTGCTGTTTAAAGTACAAGGTTGACAGGGTTCTTGTTCTGATTTTCTTTTCTGGTACTCATTATGGTGGTATCTGCTCAAATGACTAATTAAAGAGGAAGTTGTCCACGATTTGGCCCTGCGTTTTTTATTGCCTCTTGATACCGTGCCTTTACTATCTAGACACAGGTTACACTTTGCATTTGATGGGTCACTTTCATCTGCTACAAAAAAATTCCACTCAACAGAAGTCATTTTGCTGGCTTAAACAGCCAAGTTGTTTTGCTCACTTACAATCGAATTTACAGTTTAAGCAGACCGTTAGACTGTAACAGACAGGCTATTTGTTTCATTGTTGTGAAACTTTTCAAACGCACTTTAGGTAAACAATTATCCTCTAATAAAGTGAAGCTTGATTTTGATTCCCTTTCAGGCCGGTTCGAATTTTTAATAGTTCAGAAATATTTCCACGCAAACAACAGCAGACTCGGGTGAAAACATCCACTGTTGAAAAACTGAAGTTTCAGCCAAACGGCCGAATATTCGGTTTCGGCCCGAACTTGTTTGGTCGGTTCGGTGCAACACTAGTTAGACTAGCCTAAAGTCACATTTTAACTTTTTGGACAATATTGCGTAATTTAAGTACTTTAATTCTTCATAGGTCCAAATTTTGTCTTTTTGAAGTCAAAATATGTCAAAATTTTCAATTTGTGGGTCAAAAAATAATCGCCCTACTTATCGTATGTGTCTTTACAAAGGCTAAGCGTTTGTTACAAACATCACATCAATGAGCATTATTCTGTGTCTTTACATTCTACTTCAGCGTAATTCAAGACTAGCATTGGTGGTTTGTTTGTCTTTAATGGCAAGTTGACATGCGTCCTATTCTTCGATTTGCAAACATATTATGGATGGTATTGTTTTACACTATGGGTGAACATGTGTGATTTCAAATGTTCAAATTGTCGAAACACTTTTTCACAAACATCACATCGATGTGGTTTCTCACCAGTGTGAGTGAACATGTGCCTCTTTAAATGTTCAACTAGACTAAACTGTTTGTTACAAACACCACATCGATGTGGCTTCTCTCTAGTGTGAATCAACATGTGTCTTTTCAAACCTCCAAGTCGGCCAAACCCTTTTTCACAAACATCACATTGATGCTGTTTCTCTCCAGTGTGAATCAACATGTGTCTTCTGAAATTACCAACTCGAGTAAACTCTTTTTTGCACACAGTGCAAATATAGGGTTTCTCTCCAGTGTGAGTCATCACGTGACGTGAGAGGTGAAATTTGCGCCTGAAGGATTTTTCGCATAACTCACATTTGTAAGGTCGTTTCAGCGACTTTTTGCAAGGATGTCTTATGTTTTCAGAACACATTTTTCTTGGAACATTTGCATGTAGTTGGCTTGAGAGCAAACCGTCTTTCTTATGGCTTACTGATCAACTAGTGTAGATATAAATGTAAGGTAAATCACGGGTCGCCCCATAAACAAAAACATTTTGTAAGGTATTACGTAATTTTTTTCGTGGCCACATCCATAATACGCTTTTTCGTTTTTGCAATTGTTTGTCTGAAGCTATACGACATCGAGTTATGTAAGGGTGCAAAGAATCGAAACCAGAAGATATCATTGAAAATCCAGCTTAAACACGACAAAATACAATTACCACGATTCTGTCTAATAATATAATGGTGGCATTCGACTAACACATTTTGAACAAGTAAGATAACAACGGAAAGAATTGAGTCCTGACAACTACGACTAATATTTTTTTGTACACACACAAAAATAAAACTAATGTTTTTTCTTCTGCGGAAATTTTACTGTTGTCCATAAAACTGTAGTCGCCCTGTAAACGTTAGATCAACGAAAAAAGACTTATCACGCTTCTAATCTTTTCAAGGTTGTCTCAAAAACACTGATATAATGCTAAACTTATCAGGCTTTTGTCGCAAGGAACTACGATAAAGCTACTCGATCTTATGAAAACATAACGAAAAAGATGAATCCTTGATAATTTTGCAGGTTTTCAAAAACACAAATTTGTAAACTACACAAACTTCGACTACTCGCATGTTTGCAACCGAAATAGCTAGTAATCCATTACAACCAAGTTGCATCTTTACACAGTTTCGTCTTTTTATGCTGTGTTTACAGATTTTTGTACGTTTACTGATTGTTGTTAAACAGCTCAGCACAATTAGATATACCTAATCCAAAGCATTCCTGTTTTCACAGTGACAACGCAATGGTATGCGGTTTTCAAACTGGACAAGGAGCCATTATTGTAGGAGGTTTGAGCGTTAACAACAAGCATCTTAACTTTATATCTCTTAAAACTGTATGTCGGAGCAGTTCTTTATGTGCCCCTTGCTTATGTTGTGCACGTGCAAACTTTAGCCCAAAATGCGCCGCGTGTCAGCACATTTTTCATAAATTATACGAAACGTTAGTGTAATCAGAGCCACTATACTGACGTGCCTGGGCCTAAGTAAACATCAACCACCTTTCACGCAAACCAATCCTTGTAATGACCTCTCGGCCTTATAAAGAGGCCGTTTAGCGAGCACACAGGCACGAATGCTGCCCACATACGTTCTAAAGCACACTGAACACGAATCCCAAATCGAGACAGCTAGAGTCAATGTAGCTTTTGGTTTACGGAGACAACTATAACGTATTTTTCCAAATTCACATCTTGTAAAAGATTGCTGGGAGTTGAAAAATGCGAAACCGGCTTGTTACCAGTGGCGAAACAACTAGGACCCAATAAGATAAAATCGATTTGCGACAAGGATGTGGAGGGTTGGAAAGTCGGAGATTTAATTACAGATAATCACAGTGCACCCCTAAAATCGAAAAAGTGGAAAACCGTTTTGAGGTGGTAGAAGATAAACAAACAAATAGATTACAGACTGGAAAGTCTACCCTAATTATTGGAAAAGATCAGAATCTTCCCATTATATTTCCTCTTACATCTGACGGTTATGAGGCGCATTAAAATATCAATACACTGTAAAAATTATTTTGAAGTTTGATAACGCCAGTTAGACCATGGAAAGAATTAATTTAAACGAATTTATTAAATTGAAAAAAAAAAACGAAAGAACACTATATACGGATCTGTTCATAAGTTTAATGGTGAAAATAACGGCCCAAATAGAAATACGGCCCACAAGAAGGAAGGAACATCAATCGTGCCCACACCTACACAACGAAAGATTGCGTGAACTGCTCCAGGATATTGGTTTTCTTTCATCATACTACGCAAGACGCTTCCTGCGTTAGAGTAGGCTCAGTTTTAAACAACGAGCCGAAAAACGCATCAACAAAAAACTATCTACAGGCAACGAACCGCATAAAGTTTGAAATCTTTTGAACACCGCGCTCACTCAATCTGATCTTATCCTTCCACTTTGCACACTTTCCAACCAAAATTAACATCAAGTGCATCCAAGTCGTGTTCAAACATCTATATCACGACGTCAAGTCCTGTCGCACCATCAGTGTGTGCAACTAAAGCAAAAGTTAATGAACCTCTACAGTCGATATGTTTCAACCTTCTTCATTCAACGAAAAAAGCACACAGCTGCACTCTCACCAGAAGAGCTTAACAGTGTTCGGAATCTAGCGACCAACCAAGACATCATCATTACGAAACCTGATAAAGGTAATGGCGTGGTTGTTCTAGATCGCACGGCATATGTCAACAAAATGAATGACATTTTAAGTGGTGGCAGCAAGTTCGTTATTGGCAGCAAGGACGATAACGCAAGCAACCTGACAAAACTTCAAAATTGCCTGCGCTACCTCAAAACCAAAGGCGCCCTCATTGAAGAGGACTATCTCCAAATGCGATCTACGGCGGCCAGAACACCCACACTATGGCTTGCCTAAGATCCATAAAGAGAAAGTATACCACTACGACCTATCCTTGACTCAGCAGGCTGCTTCAATCACGATAGTGCGAAATGGCTTTCGCGCACTCTAATGTCAAAACTCTAATGTGCAATATAAAAGATTCTTTTGAGTTTATTTCAAGGATCAAGGAAAGCCAATTCAACAATGTTGTTACGGCCATTTAATGCAAATAGCCTTTTTACTATGTACCGGTTGACGTCACGATTGAGCTTATACTTTCCGCCATGTTCCGTAATGGAACCGAAACGATCAGCGGTTTGAACCGTCGTCGGTTAAAGAAGTTGCTGCTTTGGACTGCCTCAACCACAACATTTCAATTAAACAGTCAAATGTGCAAACAGATTCACGGCGTAGCGATGGGTTCACCGATTGCTTCATTGTTTGCAGACGTAATGATGAACCATGTGGTTAACAAAGCTCTCAACGCAACACCGGGCCAGCATCGACCAAAATTACTGTGCCGCTATGTGGACGATATTTTCGCAACTTTTTCCGATCCAACTCAATCGATACATTTTTTAACAACATGAGCAAGATCCACAGAAACATCAAATTCAAAAAGAAAGTTGAACAAGAACAAAGGATTCCCTTTCTAGATGTGTTGGTAGATCGCTCAGGCGAACATTTCTCCACCACCACATACCGAAGGCCGACGTGCACAGGCCTTGATACAAAATGGGCCAGTTTTGTACCATTTCAACACAAAGTCAACCATGCCTGTTCGCTGCTAAACAGAGCATACATGATTGAGGGTAACTATAATAACATGCATAGGAAATTTATGCGCATCAAAGGAATAAATGAAATGGATATCCCGGCAAGTTCGTATCCAGGTGTATTAGGTTGGTGTTAAACCTTAATGTAGCTAAGTCCACAGATTTGGATTCCAAAACCAAATTTAGTTGCATCAAACTACCATACCTTGGCGACATCAACCACCGCATACAGAAAGAACTCTTCAGTTTTATCCTTCAAGCAACATACGGAAAGGTCCGTGTACGTATTTTCCACCAAACACAGAAAAGCTTGTGAAAGCATTTGTGCATAAAGATATGCAAGGATTACTCAACCGATCTTCGGTTGTTTACGGACTGAAATGTTCTTATGGCAAAACCTACATTGGAGAAACCAGGCGAAACCTTGGAACGCGAGGAGTTCATGAGCACCAACAAATCGAAACGTCCGAGGTGTGTCAACCTTCAGGCCAACAAAGACCATGTAGTGGACTTTAAAAACCCGGAAGTGCTTGGGACAGCCAGGGACCGCTATCGACTAATGTTACTGGAATCAATTTTTATTCAACGCTATACACCGGAATTAAACGTTGATTCTAAGTCGGTTCCTCTGTATTTGTTTAATACCTAATTAACTTATTGCGTTTTTTTGATGTGACGTGCTGTCCTACTATTGTTCCTTGGTTTGTAAATATATTGTATATCGTGGTTGCTCTGCACCTGTTTGGTCAGACGCACACTCGCAGGTGGCTTACACTTCGCTTCTGCGTACCTTTTTTTTATCTATCGTTTTTATGCGACGCTTCACCTTTTTATCATTCTTTTATGCGACTAAAGTGGTATATAAATGGGTGCAACTGATGTGGCCTTCATATCACTGATGATGGCATTTGCCGAAACGTTTGAACAATAAAGCATGTCGCTTTTTACGTCTATTTGGGCCGTTATTTTCACCATTAACAAAAACGAAAGATCAAAATTAAACGAATTAATATCTAAACCAGTTTGAAATCTGCAAACCGATTTGGACAGGATAATTTGCCCGAACAAAATCTCAACCCGAAAATACACATTTGAACCCATAAGACAAGCGGTTCAACTCCCTGCTACAAAATATCAATAATGTAGACGAGGCATGTTTCTTTTTATAGCCAGCTTACATTTCAGCGAAATTAAAGAACAGCAAGTTCGGAAGTTATTTATTTATGATTAGTAACATTAGCGGTTCTCAAAGAAGAATCACAAAATAAAAGCAGCGGTGTCTTGTAACTTTGCGGCATAATCTGCTTTTCACCAGTGCAGAAAACGCTTAGCAGGAATTAGACACATTGAAAATAAGTTTTGTTGATGATAATACTAATGCACTGTTTAATGACACGCAATCATTGATCTCTATAAACACTGAACGGATAAAATTGCTTTCAGTAATGCTGTGGTTACAAACTACATCGTCAATTAAAAATTACTCTTTATTTCCAAGACTTTGATGTCAGACAAAAACGACAATTTGAATCAGCGCAAGGTGACAGCACAGCGTACCACATCTTGTTGTGTAAAAAGGGCCATTTTTGTTTAATTCATGAAATACCTAGAAACACAAAAAAACTACTGATATCGCCCATAAACTACTTATAACGACTCGCAAAATATTTTAACACCATATCTGTACCTTTTTACCGTCAAGGTTTACCTTACCGTCAATTTAAGCACATACATGTATTGATTAATACGTACTGGACCACATTAATCTCAACCAACGTTAGCAAAAAAAAAATTAAAAGCCGGAAAAGGGTAATCGCGTTAAATAACACAACTCAACTGTGACGCGGCAGAGAGCTCTGATTGGTTAGAGCAGAAGTGACCAGGCACGTTAATACAGTGGCTCTGGTTTATATTAATCTGCGTTTTCTTAGCTGACAATCGATAATTGTTTTGATAAATAGCTTTTTACCCTTCTTTGACCAAAATGTTGTCCGTGACCATGCGACATGAACTCATGCGTTTATTAACAGCGAGCTTTTGTTTATACGTTGCATGAAAAATATGAAATGTGTATTGTTTGGCGTCCCAATTGCTTCGTAACAAAATCATTTCACACTACGGCAGGGCGTCACTTACCTGCCAACTGTTTTTGTTTTGGAAAAATTACCACAAGAGCTTAGTGAAATACATTTATAGGTTTGAAAAATTCCGGCGAAATGTTCATAGTTTGCAGATAAGAAACAAATTTGTATTTAGCGATGTTAAACAAGGAAAATCCTAATGCACGACGACTATCAACTTAACCAACGTTAAACTTAAGTATGCCACAAGCTGACAAGGTAGAAACTAGAAACCACTACGTACAAATTTTTGAAACTGGAAATTCTTTACTTGTTTCCTAATCTTCATAATATAGAAATCGACTATTGCTGCCAGGCACTGCCCTTCCAGCAGCTTTTTTGTAAACAATCTACGTTTCGACGTCCGTACAGAACGCCTCCATCAGGATAATGACATATCTTGCAGGACAAAATTCCAATAAAGCGATGAAATGCAAAACACACAACAAAAACAGCGATAAGTAGATCGCGCGGCTGCAAACTTGCACCAACGCAGTGATGAAACAAGCTCGGTGGTGTCATAGCGGTCGATAGTTTCTGTTCGTTCATTGAGTTGGCGTATGAATGGATGTTCCAAGACTCTAGGACAATTCGCTTGTGGTAATCAGTTTCCTTCACCAACACCTGTACAGCGGTTACATTAATGCTGTGGTGTTAAGTAGTTGCATAGTTTGTCATCGCGGATTGACGGACACTTGACTGCATTACGCGAATTTTGACAGCGGATGATATTCAACCGCAAAGCATAATTTCCAACAGCAACAATACTCTCCATTGCATCTTTTTCAGGTAAGTATTCTGTCTTCTTTAGAAATCAACATTTAGCTTCAAATTGCTGAAACCAGCACTGTCCTGGCGTAAACTGGAACAGCTTGCCTGATTGGTGCACCAATAATGTTTACATGATCCTGAAATAGTTAAATCACTTAACAGTAGTCCAGCTCACATCAGTTGAATGACCTGCTTTTTCTGTGAAAGCGAATTCTGTTTACATGACCTTGGATCCTGATATAGTCGAATCACTTAAGAGTAGCAACAAGGATGTCCAGTACACATCAGTTAAAAACCTGCATTGTCTGTGAAAGTGAAAACACAGAGTCAGACATTACAAAACTAAAAACACCTACCAAGCAAGACATCAAGGAAATAACTGAGATGTTGGAGGAGATCAAAATTTTAATTTATGACATGCCAACACAGGATGTTCTCTCAGAAACAAAATGTGATTGCACATTTAAAATCAAGCTGAATAGGATTAGGAAACAGAAAACGAAAAAAATCACTTTTACAAAGTGTTTGATACAATTTCCCGAAGAATTCCACCCAAAAAACAAGTTTGCTGCAAGATGTGACAAGTTTGCAAACATGATGAAAACCCCTTACACAAGTTTCTGGCATACCGCTAAACGTTGGCTCTACATTTTCACATCACACATCTGACAGCACCACCAATCCTCCGCGAAATCGGTTTAGGAATAGGACCACACCACATCTCTTACCTTCAAATTCAAGCAATTGAAGTCAACATATCGTACGTAAATAATCTTGGAGTCAATGGACTACCAGTTTCAAAGTGGATGGTTGTATGACGAAATCATCAATGTTTTTTATGGATGCTATGCAACACCTGTATGCATCATCCACCATAGCCTTATAATACGATGTAGCTGCAGCGCGTTGTACCACTATCCACCAATTGTGCCAGACACTTTTTTGCGCTTCATAACGTTTTAACGTTGCGCAGCTATTTCCGGCTTGGTGATTGTTTTGGTGCAATGGTGTCGTCACTGCGCTGTCTTTCACCAAGCAAAACAAACTCAACTCAACCAATCACCTTGACAACCCAAAGTTTTCATTTCATTCCTTGGAATCCAACTCTACGTCATTAGGTTTTACTAATGGTAGATATTGTCAATCAGATTCTAATTTATTTAGATCCAAATGAAAGCTATTCAATAACTGCAGATTTAAATGTTGTTTTTTTCTGTCACAGCACACAGTACTAAAACACGCCCTTCAGCCAGATTACACTAGCTGTGGTGTGGTTATTTGCATGTATGCAAAGTGGATCCAGTTCATCTACAGAATACAGAAAATGACTTTTTTAAACCATTTCAAGAAATTTCAATTTGAACTACAGTAACAAAAGTAACAACTGACCAGATTTCGTGCTGTCGCTGTCATCTGCAGTTCATTACTTCTTGCATACACTTTACTCAGTTGCAACAAGACAATTTCATATGTGTATAGAATTTGTTTTTTTCACATTTACTTTGTGCACATTGTCTGTGGGTATGTGAACAAAATAAATATTCATTGTGTGTTATATAATGTGTGTTGTGGTTTAAGACAGGACTTACAAAGTTTCCACTTTATCAAACTTTTGAGTTTTTGACTGACGAAGTTTCTACTTTTTAAACTTTGACTAACAAAGTTTCCACTTTCTCAAACTTGGCACCAACCATAAAATTTCTAAAACCACAACAATAGCAAAAACTTTTTATGGTAAGTTTATTTCTGTTGATGAAAGGGACCAACTTGTTAATGGAACTTTTATTAAAAAAAGGCATCTCAATTGTACAGAGTTGTTGTGTATTATTTGCTGTTTTCTTGTTTCATGTTTATGTTATTTATACTTGTTCAAAAATACAAAAAAAGTTAATGCGATGTGTCATTTTATACCATATAATTAGCTACACCATACAAGACCTACTTCGGGGTGCGGCCCGCGAAGTAACTTTTAATGTGTTTTACTCAAGCGAAATACCTTGTCGAACCAGTGAGTTTACACAATATAGTCATTCTCTAGTATGAATGGCATGATCGAAATACCACATCTTTGAAATGAGCAATTGCATTTGTTGTGTCACTGTATGGCATTTTTCCACACAAAGCAATAAAAGCACAGTTGACTCTTTCACTTTGTTGCACTGTATATTAGTTTGCTATTTACTACAACATTGTTTTTTAACAAAGCTAATGGCATCAGTGAAAATTTCCTGTGGTAATATGTTTGTTGACATTGCACTGTAACAAATGTTTCAAAAGTTCGGCCCTCGGCTTACTTAAAAATTTGTTTTTGCCCCCAAAGCAGTTTGAGATTGCTGACCTACATGTATGTACGTACCTTCATGCACCTGATCAAAAAATATGGCTATCGGCGAAGGTCCTGGTCAAAAAAGTTGCGTATATGTTACTATTTGAATAAGCAAAAAAAACCTGGCGTTACTTTCAAAACCGAGGCAAGTAACATGATACAATTCACAACCTGTGTGGGTTTCGGAATTGTTTTCGATATCTGAAGAAGGCCAAGGCTCTGGAGGACACAACACAAACTACCACATGATGCATCATCCCACCATGCATGGGTTGCCCACGGTACACAACCCACGTTTACCGATGAGGCCCATTCAAATGGCAGTTTCACATACGAGTCAGCCTCGCAGACTCAATCGTGTTTACATCCGCAATACAAGAGATTGGGCAGCTCCCATATGGCAACGTTCGAAGTCTGTTCACTAACATACCGTTAGATTTTATTTTCAAGCTCATTCTCGACACAGTTTTTAAAGGTTTAAATAGGTCTCGCCTCACATGGGCTTGCAAAACAAGATATTAAATACAGGTTAATTGAAATGCCCACTTGACGCCCCAAGTTGTTCAGATAACGATGAAATAGCAAGCTACACAGATTTTAGACTTTAATGACAAGGAATAAAGACAAAATTGCTTGTTAACTGTTGCAAGTCAATAGAGACCAAATGATGACAGTAAACTGAGTGAGGTAAACAACTTTCTGAACAAAACTTGTACACACTTTTCGATACATTTTAAAAGCAACCAGTTTGTGATTGTTACAAATGTTGGGGAAAGAGGCTAAAGTTGACTACAAAGACCGAGCCAAGCTTGACTGATGCACTGAATGGTTAACCAAGCCTGTAGAGAAACAAACGAAGCAAATCAAAAAATTTGCCACTGTAGTAAAGAGGTATATAAGTCGATTAAACGAATCCTCTTTTTGTTTTCAAATTAAGCAGAAGATTCTGCCTTTGGCCATGACTCCTGGCATATGACATCAAGCAAGAGTGGATTGGATTAAAATTGCATAATGCCCACCCAAGTACAAGGAAGAAAAGCTGTCCACTTCTCGCTAAAGTACAGGATTTTGACTACGATGTTGGTCTACTCCAGTGCTCTTCAACCTTTTTTGGTGTGGTGAACCCTTAAAGTTGATGTTTACTTAAAAGATAAACTGAGATATAAAGCGATATAAAAATCGTTATGCATATCATCTTGTCAATTACTCCAAGCATACGTTCGCGAATTTTCTGTAAAAACATCGGCGAAAAAAACAAACACTCGATATCCTAACATAACCCAAAGGCGCATCACAGACACTTTTAAACTAGACACCGGGATAAACCATTGAAAAAGTTTACTTGGGTTATACAGAAGTTAAAACGTACATCTTAATCTAATATCTTGAAAGTCAAATATTAATGGTTCATAAAAAGTTTGTGATGCACCCTTGCATATCTTTTCATATTGGTGCACCCCATGCTTATTTTGGTGCACCCTAGGTGCACCGTGCACACCGGTTGAAGAGCACAGGTCTACTCTAAATCAATATATTGACCCCAGCCTTCCAAAGTAACAATTGTTCAACTGACCAATTCATGTGTTGTGTTTTATGTTAAACGGCCTCAGCACCAAATGGAAACAAGACCAAACTTTTGTGTAAATGTGTTTGTTTATTTCCTTTAACAGCATACTATTTAACCGTAAATACAGTAGATGGAAAAATGTTCTGGGCTGTCGCTAAAAACTTGATTTTAATTTTAAGTAAGATTGGCATGTCAGGCAGGGCAATTGTTAGTGGTATGGCAGAATGTAACAGGGTATGTGAACAGCAGCTGGTATGTAGAAGGTAGGAATTTTAACGAAATGTGATGGGTAAAAAGTGATAATGCAGCAAAATCATTTAAAAATGATGGAAAAAAAACTCTACTCCATCACAACAGCCTGCTTAATCACGAAATTGTAATGCCGGAGTTTGTTGTAAGAAAGTACTCTGTCTTTATTGCTAAGGTTGTGACGGTTTGAATGTCAAACAATCAGTGTTATGTTAAATCCGAAGTAACATTTAGGTTTCAGAGTCGGCGCACTGTTTCCAAAGTCTATTGCCAAACGTGACCAACTCAATGAGGTCTAATCAAATGTCATTAGATTTTTCATATCATAATAATACAATATGGTCTGGCATGCATTACAGGATAGGCAGTTCGACAAGAACTGAAAAAGAAGAAGATTGCAGCAGTACATGTTTTTGCAGTTTGTAAACGTAAATTGCAATTACCCCTTGCTACAAAAAAAATATACATCAGTAAAGCTTCTGTCATCTTCACACACTAATTTTTGATATGCTCCGAGCGAATAGGTTATAAAAACAGCCTAAAATCAGCAGAATTAACTTTCCGCTTTTGCATGGTGAGCAGAATTTGAGCACCATTTTTAATCAAATGAATTTAAAAATTAAGTATAACTTGCAAAGTAAAGCGCTACTTAAAAACTGCGCCTGCAAGGTAGAGCTAAACATGTTTCACTTCAAGTACAAGAAAAACAGTCATATGCTGTCAAAAGTGCTGCCAGGTCAAATATTGTGTAAATTGTTAACATGTATTGTTTAACTTATGCAGTCCTTGATATAAGAAATAAACAGTGCATTTCAACTCAAAATATAGTCTCGTGTATGATCGATATTCTGGAGAAATGGCCATGCAAAACACGCTA